>NC_056712.1:7904332-8271832 GCF_018831695.1 Puntigrus tetrazona
GATAACAAATCGATAAGAGCAGAGTTCCAACTCTTACTGATACAATCATGCTCCATATAAAAACGCACACTTGTCCCTTCCCCCAACACATTAAACCTGAATCTCTGGCCACTGCACGCCTCAATCTATAACAGGGGTGTCAAAGGCCTTGAGAAGCACCTCACAACATCACAAGCGGCTCTGAACCTTTCACTGCCCCCCTGTGGACTCAAGAATAATGGTACAGCCCTACCCATGAGTCAGCCTGTTGCCGTGGCAACATCATCCCACCAAGGGATGGAAAACGGGCCAGAAGAGGAAAGGGGAAAAAACACACCACAAGAGTAGCATTTATAAACATTTATAAACGCAGAACAAAGCATATTTATCCTCCACAAAAACGACAGCGGAAATGACCATCGTCTCTCATTTAGGCACAAACATAAGCTCTCGTATATCACACCGAACAAAACTAGAAATATAATCAGTGTGACCAAAGCCAGAATGTAAGGGCTGGTGGTGAAAGATGTGCATGTTTTGGGGGGTGTTTTTTTGGACACAGACCGACCGGCTGTGCATAACCCATAAATATATCAGACAAAGACTGCAGGGAGGTGCAAGCGGAGAGAGGGGGAGGGGAGAGATAAAAGACAGGAGGAGAGAAAAAGGCATGTAGGAAAGACAGCTTCCCTTTATGGGCATGATTCACTTGCTAAAAGTCCACTAAATATACTTTAAAACAATAGATTACTTTTAGTTTTTTATAGTATGAAACAGTTATATCTGAAATGAACAAAAACTCAAACAATAAAAGATGTGACCCACATTCAGATGAAAACGAAACAAAAACAACTATAAATAGTTTTGCGGCCACGTGGCTTTAATTTACTGTCTGTAGACACAGGTCACTGTATGTGTGTGTGTCCTACTGTCTCACTGGCCTTGATAAACCCTGTTTAATCCTTTCAGAGGATCAGTGAGCTGCAGGATGAGGACACACACACGCACACACACACACACGCACACACACACACACACGCACGCACGATGCAAAAACACACGACAATACACACAAACTCACACAGAGTGATGCATCAAGCCTGCATGACTCTCTATGACGTACGTCACATGCTAACAAGAGCATGCGAGCTTCAAATAACAGCGTTCCTCTGGGAATCAAGAATCACCCTGCATTAATCTCTTCTGAGGGCCACACCTGTTCACAAAGCTCACAAGAGACAGATTTCTTGAGGAGAGATACGCTGCCGGATCAAAGCGAGAGGCAGAAAATAAGAATTCATTTAAAGATGCTGAAACTATTTTTTGGAGCAAAAAACACATTGAAGGCTTTCCCTTTTGCTGTAACCACTGCAAAAAAATGACATTTTATCAATTTAAACACCTGATATTGTTACTGAGCGTAATGCTCTCTTTGTGACACTGTATTAACCAGTCAGGTAAAAATATAAGTTAAACATAGGATACAAAGGTGACTGATTTACATATAAAACAGAGTCCTTGACCTTTCATATCTGCTTTTACACAACGCCAATTAAAAATGCTTTGAAGCCAGAAGCCCATTTCACTGATTTGTGAGGAAACGGCTCCCAAAGCCCAGGAGCATGTGGATTTATGATATACATTAAAGAAAAGGCACTAATAAGTCCAGGAACTGAAGATTAGAGGAATGAAGGCCAGATGTGGGACACCCAAAGGCAAAGAGGGCAACGGTTCACACGATCACGACCGAAGAAATACAGATACGAACGCCACACGCAAACAACAGAAAAGATGTCTGGGCATGACTGACTTTCCATATAATTCCAGCATACACTAAAGACATAAAAAAAAATTTAGCATTATGAAAAATGACAGAAAACATAACTTTCCATGGTAGCAGCTTCTAGCACATCTGACTAGCACATGTCTCTTCTTCAAGGCGCTGCAGAGAATGGAGGCTGATAATGAGTCTATTAAAGAGAAGTCAGTAGGGTACACTGGAAAATAAACCAAACTGCACAAGCTATAAAGCTGAAGCCAACCTGAAATGGCTCCCAAAAAGCGTATATATATGCTTCCGTAATATGACTCATTAAAGAGTGAAACAGAACATTCAAGTGAAGCTACAGCTAATTCATTATGCGCATGTCTCTTTACTGTAGAAAAACATGAGCATTTCTAAATCTCAGAGTGTGCATTTGAGACAGTTATATGTTCAACTAGATGCCTTTTTTCACATGTAAAATAAAATGTAATAGCTCTTAGAAGGCGGTCACAATGGTCTGTATGTGGTCATTATATTGTAAACTGTGTCTGCATTGCCTGTAATCACGTGGCTGTGCGGCTTTATAATGTTTTTATAGTTGTTTTGTCTCAAAATGGCTGCCCGCATCGCACTGCAGTGGTTTTATAGAGAGAGGCAGAGGGTGCATCTTTCCCATCCCTGCTTCAGATTGTTTACCATCCCATATTTGCCTTACGGTCTGTGTATCAGGATATATTTTAGTGCCACTGTGTGATCGGGGCGGTAATGTGCGTGTAAAGCAGAAAATGGGTCAGTGAGTGAAAAAATAGTATGCAGTGTCCCTGTTCTTTCTGCAACACTAGTTCTCCTCCATCTCTCTCTCTCTCTTTCTCTCTCCTCTAATGCACTGCCGTTTAGACCATCATGAACTCCAATATTAAACTAAATATTTGAGAATGCAAAATATCAGCGTTCAGTTGCATGGCAAGGTACTAATCCTCTGATGGAAACAAAGATTCGGTTTGGATTTTGCTGCATTACCTTCGACTCGTCTCGCGGCACACACAACCCCTCCCCCCACGACTCTGCAGTCTGTGAGATCGGAGCGCGCTTCCTGTTTTCTCCTCCTGACAACAGCTGACACATTCTAAAGGAGTGATTGTGTTTATAATATGAACATACAGTAACTACAGAAGTATTTAGCTGCTGTGAATGTTACACATTATAGGAAAAATCATTATTTATAAAAATAGAACAATAGTACTAGTAATAATAACAATAAAAGTGCACAAGCACATTTCGCATAATTGGATTTGCTGTTAAAAACAATTTTGTAGTTGTGAAGCATTAGTGAATAATGTTCACAGTTAAAGGGATTCTCTATTCCTGTGGTTCCTCTGCTGGAACACCTTTGTGAACTTGAGGAAATCCAACTTCATACATCCATTAAACATCACAAAAACACACTAAGCAAGTATAATTGAAAAAAGCAACATCAATAAGAAAAAAAAAGATCTTGAGGAAACCGTAAGCAGTACTTTAGAAGACACATAAGAAAGCTCACCTCTGCACTAACATCTTCTGTATTTCTGTCTTGCTTTGGCACAGTTCTTGTGCCACTCAAGTCAAAGTTCAGAACACTTTGACTAGAGGGCCGCAAATACTTCAGATCACTCTTTCTGGAGTCAGTAGTGCCACACACTTCATAATTGTACACGTGCTGTAAAGTTCCCGTGCCCCCTACGTCTGCGTAAAGAGGAGGATAATACGGAATAACCGGAAGATTGGCTCCAGATTTGTAAAACATCCGCTCGCGTCTCCATCTGTAGCATTTGACCGACAGTATGGCGATGATGGACACGATAAAGAGAAACGAAACCACGGCCAAAGCCAAGACCAGGTAGAAAGTCAGGTTGTCGTTGTAGTCCTTGTCGTGCGTAAAGTCAGTGAACTCGGAGAGCACTTCAGGGAAGCTGTCCGCCACCGCCACGTTAACATTGACTGTAGCTGATCGAGAGGGCTGCCCGTTGTCCTCCACTACAACAGTGAGTCTTTGTTTCACAGCATCTTTATCTGTCACTTGACGAACAGTTCTTATTTCTCCATTCTGTAAGCCCACTTCAAACAGCGCCCTGTCTGTGTGTTTCTGCAGTTTATACGAGAGCCAGGCGTTCTGTCCAGAGTCCACATCAACAGCCACCACTTTGGTCACCAGATAACCCACATCTGCGGAACGAGGCACTATTTCAGCCACCACAGAAGCGCCTGACTGGACCGGATACAGAACCTGAGGCGCGTTGTCGTTCTGGTCCTGAATGATTATTTTCACGCTCACGTTGCTGCTGAGAGGAGGAGAGCCTCCGTCTTGCGCCTTTACTGTAATTGTAAAAGATTTTAATTGTTCATAATCAAAAGATTTTGTTGCATAAACAGTCCCGCTGTCAGAGTTGATTGAAACTAACGACGAAACTGGCGTGCCGTTTAAATCATTGTCTGAAATGAAGTATGATACGCGCGCGTTTGCTCCCAAATCTGCGTCGCGCGCTTTAACGCCGAACAATGATAGAGAAGGGGAATTGTTCTCCAAAACATACGCATTATACGAATCTTGCTCAAACCGCGGAGCGTGGTCATTTACATCAGCGATCTTCACATTCAAAATCTTTTTGCTGAACAATGAAGGGCTTCCGTTATCTTTGGCTGTGATGGTGATGTTAAACTCAGATATGTCTTCTCTGTCTAGCTCGGAGTCCGTGACGACACTGTAATAATTAGTCAAAGATGATTCGATTTTAAACGGAAGATCCCTATCAATAAAACAGGTAATCTTACCATTCTCTTCAGAATCGCTGTCTTGTATGTTTATCATGGCCACTACGGTTCCAAGAGGTGCGCTTTCGGGTATGTTGTTGGAAAAAGACATAAGAGTAATTTTTGGTGCGTTGTCATTTACGTCTGTGACTTCCACAATCACCTCAGAGGAATCTGATAAACCTCCCTGATCTTTAGCTTGAATTTTGAACTCGTGTATAGCAGACTCTTCAAAATCAAGCTCGCCGATCAATCTTATTTCACCGCTGGATGGATCGACAGAAAACAGGTCTCGGATTTTGGGTGTGGTGTGCTCGAAATAATATCCAATTTGCGCATTTGAGACGGTGTCCGCGTCGGTTGCATTAACAGTAACCAGCAACGACCCTTTGCAATGTTTTCGGAGATAGAGATTCTGTATGTGTCCTTTTGGAAAATCGGAGCATTGTCATTGTTATCTAAAATAATAATATTGATTTTTACCGTGCCAGTTCGCTTGGGGTTGCCTCCATCTGTAGCAGTTATGGTCAAATACAAATGTTCTTGTTTCTCTCGGTCTAACGGTGTTTGCAAAACAAGTTCGACATTTTTACCGCTGCCTGATCGACTTTGTGTCTTTACAGTAAAACGATCAGTAGGATGAACTGAATAACTCTGAATACTGTTAATGCCAACATCAGGATCAACTGCGCTATCCACAGTAAAACGCGCTCCGTTTGATGCGAACTCACTGATTTCTAATGTAATTTCGCCTCTTGGAAACGCAGGACTGTTGTCATTAACATCCAGTATTTCTATGGTGATGCGATAAAGCTCGATGGGATTTTCTAAAATGACTTCAAAGCTCAGACTGCACGCCGATACGGCACCAACGCACAAAAGCTCCCTGTCGATTCTCTCCTTAACGATGATGTGCCCTTTCTCCCGGTCCAGCGCGACATATTCGCGGCCACCCGCTGTAAAGACGCGCGCTTTCCCCGTTGTCAGCCGTTTAAGCTCAAGACCCAAGTCTTTAGCTATGTCTCCGACGAAAGAACCAGGTGTCATCTCCTCTGGCACGGAGTAACGGACCTGTCCGTACGCGCCACATAGAAAGTGTACAAAGAACAGAAGGGCACACGGCGGCCATGCAGAATGACGATCCATCGGCGCTTCGATTAATCTCTCACCAAAAATATATAAAATATCCGCTCGACAGTGCAAAAGAGATTTTACAAATGTGTACTAATAAAACTGAACCAGAGCAAGAACAATGTCTTTTTAAAGCACCATCCAGTTTCTGCGGTGCGCACGGCTTTGTACTAAATGCACAGCCCTTTTATACAAAAGTAGCACTAAAGGCGTGTATGACGCATAAAATCAGACAGATCTACCTTATCAACCAACAGCGACGCTTAGGGTTCAATCCAAGAACTGCAAAATGCTTGTCACGGGTGCTTTATTAGAGCCGAAAATGTTGGCACTGGAGCAGGGTGCAAGCGGCAACATCAGCTTTTACGCACATCATTGTAAATGACCTACGGTGGAGAAAACACGCTGTTTCTTTTCAAAACAAGATGAAACACTTAAAACACTTAAAGGCAAAAAAAAACTCTTGAAAAATTAAAGAAAAACCACACGCCATGTTTTGTGTAGATTTTAACATTAACAAATAAGAGGATATTTTAAGCATTTAAAAAAATCTGAATTATGCAAACTATGTCATTCTACACATCTCACCTGATTTTCTGTATCTCTTGATATCTGTTTATGCTCTTGAATGCGCGTGAATGTTTGTGTTCCACCGGCGTCCAGACTAATGATGCTCTGACTACAAGGTCGGACTAATTTCAGATCACTCTTTCTTGAGTCAGTAGTGCCACACATTTCGTAATTGTACACGTGCTGTAAAGTTCCCGTGCCCCCTACGTCTGCGTAAAGAGGAGGATAATACGGGATAACCGGAAGATTGGCTCCAGATTTGTAAAACATCCGCTCGCGTCTCCATCTGTAGCATTTGACCGACAGTATGGCGATGATGGACACGATAAAGAGAAACGAAACCACGGCCAAAGCCAAGACCAGATAGAAAGTCAGGTTGTCGTTGTAGTCCTTGTCGTGCGTAAAGTCAGTGAACTCGGAGAGCACTTCAGGGAAGCTGTCCGCCACCGCCACGTTAACATTGACTGTAGCTGATCGAGAGGGCTGCCCGTTGTCCTCCACTACAACAGTGAGTCTTTGTTTCACAGCATCTTTATCTGTCACTTGACGAACAGTTCTTATTTCTCCATTCTGTAAGCCCACTTCAAACAGCGCCCTGTCTGTGTGTTTCTGCAGTTTATACGAGAGCCAGGCGTTCTGTCCAGAGTCCACATCAACAGCCACCACTTTAGTCACCAGATAACCCACATCTGCGGAACGAGGCACTATTTCAGCCACCACAGAAGCGCCTGACTGGACCGGATACAGAACCTGAGGCGCGTTGTCGTTCTGGTCCTGAATGATTATTTTCACGCTCACGTTGCTGCTGAGAGGAGGAGAGCCTCCGTCCTGCGCTTTTACGCGGATCTTAAATTCTTTTGTTTGTTCATAATCAAACGATCGAACAGCGAGAATCTCTCCGCTCTCTGCATTCACTGAAATAAAGGTCGAGGCAGAGACTCCATTCACGAGATTATCTTCCAGAAAATAGGAAATACGCGCGTTATTGCCAGAGTCTTTGTCGTGCGCTTTAACAGATAAAACGGAGACTCCGGGGGAATTATTTTCCATCACATACGCGGTGTATGACTGACTCTGAAACACAGGGGCGTTGTCATTGACATCAGAGATTTTCAGAGTCAGTGTTTTATTAATAGAGAAAGAAGGCGAGCCTTCATCAATAGCTGTTACTGTGATGTTATACTCAGATATTTTTTCACGGTCTAATGGCTGATCAGTAACTAAAGTGTACAAATTTGAAGAAGAAGATTTAATGCGAAATGGTAAATCTGATTTAACTAAGCATTTAAATTGTCCGTTTTTACCGGAGTCTATATCTTTAATGTTCAGCATCGCTATCACTGTGTCTGGAGAGCAGTCCTCAGGAACGGGACTGGAAAATGAGATAACGCTGATAACAGGTGCATTGTCATTAACATCAGTCAGTTCAATGAGCACTTTGCTGTTATCTGTTAGTCCTCCTTTATCCATCGCCTCAATATTCAGTTCGTATTGCTTTGATTTTTCATAATCCAAAAGGCCATTTACGCAAATTCGCCCAGTATTTTCGTCGATTTTAAAAAGATCTACGTCTTTTCCAGAGCTTTGTGAAAAAGAATATGTCACTTCACCATACGCTCCTTTATCTTTGTCTGCAGCACTTACTGCCAGTATCACTGTACCGACTGCTGCATTTTCAGCTAAAGAAACTCTGTACACTGACTGACTGAAAGCTGGAGTATTGTCGTTTACATCAATAACAGTGACAGTTATTTTAACTGTTCCCGATTTTTGAGGGTTGCCTCCATCAAATGCAGTCAGGGTTAATTTCAGTTCTTCTTCTCTCTCCCTGTCTAACGGCGTTTGCAAAACCATCTCAACGTATTTTGTACCGTCACTACGCGATTGTTCTTTCAGGGAAAAATAATCAGTTGGTATCAACGTGTACTTTTGAAGCGTATTTAATCCAACATCGGGATCGTGCGCACTGTCTAATGAAAAACGAGCTCCGGGAACCGCAAGCTCGCTTATTTGAAAGTTTATCTCTTTTCTATTAAAAACAGGAGCATGATCATTAATATCTAATATTTCTACATCAATTCTATGCAGCTCCATGGGGTTTTCTAGAATGATCTGAAAATGTAAGGAGCAGGGAGACACTTGGGCGCACAGCTCCTCTCTATCTATCCTCTCTTTCACTATCAGAGTCCCTTTATCCACATTCAGACCGATGTACTCACGACTGTCCTCCGTAAAGATCCGCGCTCGACCAGATTTCAGCCTCTTTACATCCAACCCGAGATCCTGAACGATATTTCCCACCAGCGAGCCCTTTGTCATCTCCTCTGGAATAGAATAACGGACCTGCCCGCGCGCAACGGTCATGACAAAGACGCACAGCACGAGAGACCGCATTAGCCACGATGAAGTGCGCGGAGAACAAGCGCCTCTTTGGGCGAAAAAACAACAAAGAAACGACATAATCCAAGTCTTCTTTCACAAAAATACGTAGAAAGGATGTAAACATCAGAGATGTAAAAAGAAGAATCAATCGATGGTCCAACCATCCAATGATAGAAAGAGACTGTGTGAAATGAAAGCGCTATTCCACAGACTCTATGATGTCAGAAAGTGGAGGAGGATCTAAGACATGCTTTTTAAAAAGCTCTACATACTGACCAACAGCGGCACTTAGAGTATTAAAAAAATATTGCGTTGAAAAATAGTTTGATACAGAGAAAATCGTAATTCAAAATGAAAAAATAAAAAATAAAAATAACACAAATGGTTTATGTACTTCATTTAAAAGTTAATGGACCAAAAATATAGCGTGATCAGGACGCATTCGTTTGTAAACGCATAGGCCTACACAGTAAAATATTAAGAACATCTGAAAAAAAAGTTTAAATGAAAAGCAGAATATTTATATTGATACGCTCAAGCTCACCTGATCAAAAGAATTCTCATTAATGTTTGCTCTTTGCGCATGCGTGAGTGTCTGTGTCCCGCTGCTGTCCAGACTAATGATGCTCTCACTGCAAGGTCTGCCGTATTTCAGATCACTCTTTCTGGAGTCAGTGGTTCTGCAAACCTCATAATTGTACACGTGCTGTAAAGTTCCCGTGCCCCCTACGTCTGCGTAAAGAGGAGGATAATACGGAATAACCGGAAGATTGGCTCCAGATTTGTAAAACATCCGCTCGCGTCTCCATCTGTAGCATTTGACCGACAGTATGGCGATGATGGACACGATAAAGAGAAACGAAACCACGGCCAAAGCCAAGACCAGGTAGAAAGTCAGGTTGTCGTTGTAGTCCTTGTCGTGCGTAAAGTCAGTGAACTCGGAGAGCACTTCAGGGAAGCTGTCCGCCACCGCCACGTTAACATTGACTGTAGCTGATCGAGAGGGCTGCCCGTTGTCCTCCACTACAACAGTGAGTCTTTGTTTCACAGCATCTTTATCTGTCACTTGACGAACAGTTCTTATTTCTCCATTCTGTAAGCCCACTTCAAACAGCGCCCTGTCTGTGTGTTTCTGCAGTTTATACGAGAGCCAGGCGTTCTGTCCAGAGTCCACATCAACAGCCACCACTTTAGTCACCAGATAACCCACATCTGCGGAACGAGGCACTATTTCAGCCACCACAGAAGCGCCTGACTGGACCGGATACAGAACCTGAGGCGCGTTGTCGTTCTGGTCCTGAATGATTATTTTCACGCTCACGTTGCTGCTGAGAGGAGGAGAGCCTCCGTCCTGCGCTTTTACGCGGATCTTAAATTCTTTTGTTTGTTCATAATCAAACGATCGAACAGCGAGAATCTCTCCGCTCTCTGCATTCACTGAAATAAAGGTCGAGGCAGAGACTCCATTCACGAGATTATCTTCCAGAAAATAGGAAATACGCGCGTTATTGCCAGAGTCTTTGTCGTGCGCTTTAACAGATAAAACAGAGACTCCGGGGGAATTATTTTCCATCACATACGCGGTGTATGACTGACTCTGAAACACAGGGGCGTTGTCATTGACATCAGAGATTTTCAGAGTCAGTGTTTTATTAATAGAGAAAGAAGGCGAGCCTTCATCAATAGCTGTTACTGTGATATTATATTCGGAGACTTTTTCCCGATCCAAAAGATCATCAGTGATTAAACTGTAAAAATTTGGGCTTGATGATTTTATTTTAAAAGGTAAATTCTGAGGAATGTAGCACTTGATTATTCCGTTTTTCCCTGAATCTAAATCTTTGACATTCAGCATCGCTATCACAGTCTCTAGTGCTGAATTCTCCGGCACTGGGTTTGAAAATGAAATTATGTTTATTATAGGAGGATTGTCGTTTATGTCAGTAATTTCAATTTGTACTTTGCTAGTGTCACTTAATCCTCCTTTGTCTGTTGCTTCGACATATAATTCATATTTTTTGATTTTCAAAATCTAATAAACCATTAACGGCGATATCTCCAGAAATCGGATCAATGCTGAAAAGGCCAGAAAAGCTTTCACTGCTCTGTGAAAAAGAATACGTTAACTCTCCATTCGATCCCACGTCTTCATCAGTTGCACTCACCCTTAAGAGAGTGGATCCTTTAGATAAATTCTCTGGAATAGATGCTTTATAGACAGACTGACTGAAAACAGGAGCATTGTCATTTGCGTCTAAAACTATAACGTTTATTTTGATCGTGCCTGTCTTTTGAGGGTTTCCGCCATCGAATGCAGTTAAAATTAGTTTGTGTTCGTCTTCAGTTTCTCTGTCAAGGGGTTTTTGCAAAATCATTTCTACGTATTTTGTATCATCGAGATGAGCAGGTATTTTAACGGTGAAATGATCAGATGGAGTTAATTTATACGTCTGAATAGAATTCAGACCTACATCAGGATCATTAGCGCTGTCGACTGAGTATCTAGCTCCAGACAAAGCAGATTCGCTTATTTGAAAAGTAATCTCTTTTTTCATGAAAACAGGAGCATGATCGTTGATATCTAATATTTCTACGTCAATTCTATGCAGCTCCATGGGGTTTTCTAGAATGATCTGAAAATGTAAGGAGCAGGGAGACACTTGGGCGCACAGCTCCTCTCTATCTATCCTCTCTTTCACTATCAGAGTCCCTTTATCCACATTCAGACCGATGTACTCACGACTGTCCTCCGTAAAGATCCGCGCTCGACCAGATTTCAGCCTCTTTACATCCAACCCGAGATCCTGAACGATATTTCCCACCAGCGAGCCCTTTGTCATCTCCTCTGGAATAGAATAACGGACCTGCCCGCGCGCAACGGTCATGACAAAGACGCACAGCACGAGAGACCGCATTAGCCACGATGAAGTGCGCGGAGAACAAGCGCCTCTTTGGGCGTAAAAACAACAAAGAAACCACATAATCCAAGTCTTCTAGTCCACTTCAGGAGAAAATTCCAACAAACTAAATATTCAGAATAGCTGAAAAATAGCAAACTTCATCCGAAAGAAAAACAGGGAACGTCTCGACGTTTCACTGTTAAACAGAGATGGTCTGAATGAAAGAGATTCTGCAGAATGTGATGCAAGACTGTGGAGGTGGGTCTAAAAAACAATGTTTAAAGCCCGAACAAACTGATCAACAGCGGCACTTAGTGCATCAGAGAAATATTACACTGAAAAAAAACATAATTCGCTAAGAAGGCGAGCTCCTATAAGTAACTGTTATTGTGATATTATATTCGGAGACCTTCTCCTGATTCAAAAGCCCATCAGTGACTAAACTGCAAAAATTTGGGCTTTTATTTTAAAAGGTAAATTCTGAGGATTGTAGCACTTTACTATTCAGTTCTTAATTAATAAAGGTACGATTCATTGTAGCTGACTCACGCGCGCACACATAGGCACACCAAAAAGACATACTTGACTGTGTTAGAAGAAAGTTATATAGTCTGTGCAATTCTGAATAACATTTTCACGTTAATCAGTTTAATATAAAATTTTAAAAGATTTATAGTCACAAAAATGTTGTCGGTAAAGTCAGTTTGGAACTAGCTGCCAGTCTGCACATCAAGATATAAACAAATGCATGGGTGGAAACGAGAAAGACATGTTCATTTATATTCATACTCATTAACGCGAGCTCACCTGATCAAAAGAATTCTCATTAATGTTTCCTCTTTGAGCATGCGTGAGTGTCTGTGTCCCGCTGCTGTCCAGACTAATGATGCTCTCACTGCAAGGTCTGCCGTATTTCAGATCACTCTTTCTGGAGTCAGTGGTTCTGCAAACCTCATAATTGTACACGTGCTGTAAAGTTCCCGTGCCCCCTACGTCTGCGTAAAGAGGAGGATAATACGGAATAACCGGAAGATTGGCTCCAGATTTGTACAACATCCGCTCGCGTCTCCATCTGTAGCATTTGACCGACAGTATGGCGATGATGGACACGATAAAGAGAAACGAAACCACGGCCAAAGCCAAGACCAGGTAGAAAGTCAGGTTGTCGTTGTAGTCCTTGTCGTGCGTAAAGTCAGTGAACTCGGAGAGCACTTCAGGGAAGCTGTCCGCCACCGCCACGTTAACATTGACTGTAGCTGATCGAGAGGGCTGCCCGTTGTCCTCCACTACAACAGTGAGTCTTTGTTTCACAGCATCTTTATCTGTCACTTGACGAACAGTTCTTATTTCTCCATTCTGTAAGCCCACTTCAAACAGCGCCCTGTCTGTGTGTTTCTGCAGTTTATACGAGAGCCAGGCGTTCTGTCCAGAGTCCACATCAACAGCCACCACTTTAGTCACCAGATAACCCACATCTGCGGAACGAGGCACTATTTCAGCCACCACAGAAGCGCCTGACTGGACCGGATACAGAACCTGAGGCGCGTTGTCGTTCTGGTCCTGAATGATTATTTTCACGCTCACGTTGCTGCTGAGAGGAGGAGAGCCTCCGTCCTGCGCTTTTACGCGGATCTTAAATTCTTTTGTTTGTTCATAATCAAACGATCGAACAGCGAGAATCTCTCCGCTCTCTGCATTCACTGAAATAAAGGTCGAGGCAGAGACTCCATTCACGAGATTATCTTCCAGAAAATAGGAAATACGCGCGTTATTGCCAGAGTCTTTGTCGTGCGCTTTAACAGATAAAACGGAGACTCGGGGAATTATTTTCCATCACATACGCGGTGTATGACTGACTCTGAAACACAGGGGCGTTGTCATTGACATCAGAGATTTTCAGAGTCAGTGTTTTATTAATAGAGAAAGAAGGTGAGCCTTCATCAATAGCTGTTACTGTGATGTTATATTCAGATATTTTTTCACGGTCTAATAATTGATCGGTTGTCACACTATAGAAATTTGAGGCCGATGTCTGTTGATTTGAAACGGCAAATCTGTATTAATTAAGCATTTAACTTGTCCGTTTTTGCCTGAATCTAAATCTTTAACATTCAGCATCGCTATCACAGTCTCTGGCGCTGAATTTTCTGGCATTGGGTTTGAAAAAGAAATGACATTTATAATGGGTGCATTGTCATTAACGTCAATTAATTCGATAATAACTTTACTGGAATCTGTTAAGCCACCTTTATCAGTTGCTTCAACGTTTAACTGAAAATGTTTTGACTTCTCAAAATCCAGGTCACCGTTAACAGTAATGTCACCACTTTGTGGATCTATATTGAACAGTTCTAAAGCCTTTCCTGATGTTTGTGAGAAGGAATATGTCAGATCAGCATTCGTCCCTTTGTCTTTATCAGTAGCAGTCACGCTCACGACATCGCTGCCCTTTGCTGAATTTTCCAATAAAGAAACTCTATAGACGGGGAGACTAAACACAGGAGCATTGTCATTTGCGTCGATTACAATAACAATTATTTTAATAGTGCCAGATTTCTGAGGACTGCCTCCATCAAACGCAGTCAGTATTAATTTATGTTCCTCCTGAGTTTCTCTATCCAGTGTATTTTGTAGAACCATTTCAACATATTTCAAACCGTCATTTCCCGTCTGTTCTTTGAGAGAAAAATGATCAGACGGAATGAGTGTGTATTTCTGAAGGGTATTTAAACCCACATCAGAATCTTGCGCCTTATCTAAAGAAAATTTGGCTCCAGGAACAGCGAGCTCACTAATTTGAAAGCTTATTTCTTTTCTAACAAAAACTGGAGCATGATCATTGATATCCAATATTTCTACATCAATTCTATGCAGCTCCATGGGGTTTTCTAGAATGATCTGAAAATGTAAGGAGCAGGGAGACACTTGGGCGCACAGCTCCTCTCTATCTATCCTCTC
Source organism: Puntigrus tetrazona (assembly GCF_018831695.1). NCBI lineage: Eukaryota > Metazoa > Chordata > Actinopteri > Cypriniformes > Cyprinidae > Puntigrus > Puntigrus tetrazona. The sequence continues at coordinate 7,918,808 of NC_056712.1, forward strand.
TTTCACTATCAGAGTCCCTTTATCCACATTCAGACCGATGTACTCACGACTGTCCTCCGTAAAGATCCGCGCTCGACCAGATTTCAGCCTCTTTACATCCAACCCGAGATCCTGAACGATATTTCCCACCAGCGAGCCCTTTGTCATCTCCTCTGGAATAGAATAACGGACCTGCCCGCGCGCAACGGTCATGACAAAGACGCACAGCACGAGAGACCGCATTAGCCACGATGAAGTGCGCGGAGAACAAGCGCCTCTTTGGGCGTAAAAACAACAAAGAAACCACATAATCCAAGTCTTCTAGTCCACTTCAGGAGAAAAGACCAAAAACTAAATATTAAGAGAGACTGAAATAATCAAAGATCATCCGAGAACACACGGCAGCGAATGTCTCGATACATTGGTGTAAGAGATCGTCTGAATGAAAGAGAGATTCTGCAGAATATGATGTCAGTAAATGGAGGAGGATCTAAAAACGAATGTTTAAAGCCCGAACAAACTGATCAACAGCGGCACTTAGTGCATCAAAGAAATATTGCACTAAAAATGTTGTAAAAGGGTGATACAGAAAACAGCATGAATTGCCGTCAAAGTAGTATATACCTTGCATTAAAACAAACTTTCGCTGAAATATTAATGGGATTTTGTTCCGAACAGAACGTCTAAAAATAAAAGTAAAGGAAACAATCAAATACCAAACATAAACTACAATATAATCTTAATTAAAACCTTAGTCTAAACAACTTGGAGCTCAACACGCTCAAAACAGTGGAGATGATGGTGGTCTTCAGGAGAAACCCCCTGCACTCCCCCACTCAACATCATGGACAGCACGGTGGTAACAGTGGAGTCATTCAGGTTCCTGGGCACCACCATCTCCCAGGACCTGAAGTGAGACGCTCACCTTGACTCCACTGTGAAAAAGGCCCAGCAGAGATTGTACTCCCTTCATCAGCTGAGGAAGTTCAACCTGCAGGAGCTGCTGAAACAGTTCTACTCGGCCATCATACAATCCATCCTCTGCACTTCTATAACTGTCTGGTTCAGCTCAGCTACCAACTCTGACCTCTGAAGACTACAGAGGGTAGTCAGGACTGCTGAGAGAATCACTGATACAACCCTCTCAAAGAACTGTACTCCAAAATGAACTAAGAAAATCACTTGGATCCATCCAAATCTTTGAACAAAACAGAGCACTAAGTAGCAGAAAGCCAGACACAGGACCCCCCAGGCAGTCCAGCACAACACCTCCATCTTTAACATACAGACTTATTTCTCTTTGCACATCACTGCACTAAACAATTCCTGCTTACAGAATGCACTAAGTATATAGGACATTTTGTACCATATTTTGACACAGGTCTTTTGTCAACAGAGCTTTCTTTCCTCAGGCAGTACCATGTCATGATTCTGACTTCTGATTCTGAGAAATTCACTTATTTAACACAGAACTTATTTCCACTTCAATTTGCACAATTTGTACAGTAAACTGCAACTCTACCTTTTACATTATAAAATATATAAATGAAAATAAACCTAAATACAGTGCACCATAAAAAAGCTAAAACCAGAAAGAGAATAAACCAATAAATAGACACCAGAAAGTCATATTCATAAGCATTCAATCGAGCTGACCTGATCAAAAGAATTCTCAATTTTTGCTCTTTGCGCATGAGTGAGTGTCTGTGTCCCGCTGCTGTCCAGACTAATGATGACTTTGTGTTAGAGCGAAGTTATATAGTCTGTGCAATTTTGAATGACATTTTCAAATTAATCAGTTTAATATTAAATTGTAAGAGATGTATAATCACAAAAATGTTGTCGGTAAAGTCAATTTGGAACTAGCTGCCAGTCTGCACATCAAAATATAAACAAATGCATGATTGGAAACGAGAAAGACATGTTCATTTATATTCATACTCATTAACGCGAGCTCACCTGATCAAAAGAATTCTCATTAATGTTTGCTCTTTGAGCATGCGTGAGTGTCTGTGTCCCGCTGCTGTCCAGACTAATGATGCTCTCACTGCAAGGTCTGCCGTATTTCAGATCACTCTTTCTGGAGTCAGTGGTTCTGCAAACCTCATAATTGTACACGTGCTGTAAAGTTCCCGTGCCCCCTACGTCTGCGTAAAGAGGAGGATAATACGGAATAACCGGAAGATTGGCTCCAGATTTGTAAAACATCCGCTCGCGTCTCCATCTGTAGCATTTGACCGACAGTATGGCGATGATGGACACGATAAAGAGAAAGGAAACCACGGCCAAAGCCAAGACCAGGTAGAAAGTCAGGTTGTCGTTGTAGTCCTTGTCGTGCGTAAAGTCAGTGAACTCGGAGAGCACTTCAGGGAAGCTGTCCGCCACCGCCACGTTAACATTGACTGTAGCTGATCGAGAGGGCTGCCCGTTGTCCTCCACTACAACAGTGAGTCTTTGTTTCACAGCATCTTTATCTGTCACTTGACGAACAGTTCTTATTTCTCCATTCTGTAAGCCCACTTCAAACAGCGCCCTGTCTGTGTGTTTCTGCAGTTTATACGAGAGCCAGGCGTTCTGTCCAGAGTCCACATCAACAGCCACCACTTTAGTCACCAGATAACCCACATCTGCGGAACGAGGCACTATTTCAGCCACCACAGAAGCGCCTGACTGGACCGGATACAGAACCTGAGGCGCGTTGTCGTTCTGATCCTGAATGATTATTTTCACGCTCACGTTGCTGCTGAGAGGAGGAGAGCCTCCGTCCTGCGCTTTTACGCGGATCTTAAATTCTTTTGTTTGTTCATAATCAAACGATCGAACAGCGAGAATCTCTCCGCTCTCTGCATTCACTGAAATAAAGGTCGAGGCAGAGACTCCATTCACGAGATTATCTTCCAGAAAATAGGAAATACGCGCGTTATTGCCAGAGTCTTTGTCGTGCGCTTTAACAGATAAAACGGAGACTCCGGGGGAATTATTTTCCATCACATACGCGGTGTATGACTGACTCTGAAACACAGGGGCGTTGTCATTGACATCAGAGATTTTCAGAGTCAGTGTTTTATTAATAGAGAAAGAAGGTGAGCCTTCATCAATAGCTGTTACTGTGATATTATACTCAGATATTTTTTCACGGTCTAATAATTGATCGGTTGTCACACTATAGAAATTTGAGGCCGATGTCTGTATTTTAAACGGCAAATCTGTAGCAATAGAGCATTTAACTTGCCCGTTTTTGCCTGAATCTATATCTTTAACATTCAGCATCGCTATCACAGTCTCTGGCGCTGCGTCTTCGGGTATTGGGTTAGAAAACGAAATCACGCTTATAATGGGTGCATTGTCATTAACGTCAATTAATTCGATAATAACTTTACTGGAATCTGTTAAGCCACCTTTATCAGTTGCTTCAACGTTTAACTGAAAATGTTTTGACTTCTCAAAATCCAGGTCACCGTTAACAGTAATGTCACCACTTTGTGGATCTATATTGAACAGTTCTAAAGCCTTTCCTGATGTTTGAGAAGGAATATGTCAGATCAGCATTCGTTTATTTGTCTTTATCAGTAGCAGTCACGCACTAACCTTTAAGACTAATGCTCCCATTGACTGAATTTTCCAATAAAGAAACTCTATAGACGGGGAGACTAAACACAGGAGCATTGTCATTTGCGTCGATTACAATAACATTTATTTTAACAGTGCCTGATTTCTGAGGACTGCCTCCATCAAACGCAGTCAGTATTAATTTATGTTCCTCCTGAGTTTCTCTATCCAGTGTATTTTGTAGAATCATTTCAACATATTTCAAACCGTCATTTCCCGTCTGTTCTTTGAGAGAAAAATGATCAGACGGAATGAGTGTGTATTTCTGAAGGGTATTTAAACCCACATCAGAATCTTGCGCCTTATCTAAAGAAAATTTGGCTCCAGGTGTAGCTGATTCACTTATTTGAAATTGTATTTCTCGTCGTGTGAAGACAGGAGCATTATCATTAATATCCAATATTTCTACGTCGATTCTATGCAGCTCCATGGGGTTTTCTAGAATGATCTGAAAATGTAAGGAGCAGGGAGAGACTTGGGCGCACAGCTCCTCTCTATCTATCCTCTCTTTCACTATCAGAGTCCCTTTATCCACATTCAGACCGATGTACTCACGACTGTCCTCCGTAAAGATCCGCGCTCGACCAGATTTCAGCCTCTTTACATCCAACCCGAGATCCTGAACGATATTTCCCACCAGCGAGCCCTTTGTCATCTCCTCTGGAATAGAATAACGGACCTGCCCGCGCGCAACGGTCATGACAAAGACGCACAGCACGAGAGACCGCATTAGCCACGATGAAGTGCGCGGAGAACAAGCGCCTCTTTGGGCGTAAAAACAACAAAGAAACCACATAATCCAAGTCTTCTAGTCCACTTCAGGAGAAAAGACCAAAAACTAAATATTAAGAGAGACTGAAATAATCAAAGATCATCCGAGAACACACGGCAGCGAATGTCTCGATACATTGGTGTAAGAGATCGTCTGAATGAAAGAGATTCTGCAGAATATGATGTCAGTAAATGGAGGAGGATCTAAAAACGAATGTTTAAAGCCCGAACAAACTGATCAACAGCGGCACTTAGTGCATCAGAGAAATATTGCACTAAAAATGTTGTAAAAGGGTGATACAGAAAACAGCATGAATTGCTGTCAAAGTAGTATATACCTTGCATTAAAACAAACTTTCGCTGTAATATTAATGGGATTTTGTTCCGAACAGAACGTCTAAAAATAAAAGGAAAGGAAACAATCAAATACCAAACATAAACTACAATATAATCTTAGTTAAAACCTTAGTCTAAACAACTTGGAGCTCAGCACGCTCAAAACAGTGGAGATGATGGTGGTCTTCAGGAGAAACCCCCTGCACTCCCCCACTCAACATCATGGACAGCACGGTGGTAACAGTGGAGTCATTCAGGTTCCTGGGCACCACCATCTCCCAGGACCTGAAGTGAGACGCTCACCTTGACTCCACTGTGAAAAAGGCCCAGCAGAGATTGTACTCCCTTCATCAGCTGAGGAAGTTCAACCTGCAGGAGCTGCTGAAACAGTTCTACTCTGGCCATCATACAATCCATCCTCTGCACTTCTATAACTGTCTGGTTCAGCTCAGCTACCAACTCTGACCTCAGAAGACTACAGAGGGTAGTCAGGACTGCTGAGAGAATCACTGATACAACCCTCTCCACTCTCCAAGAACTGTACTTATCCAAAATGAACAAAAAGGGCTAAGAAAATCACTCTGGACCCCTCACATCCAGCACACTCCATCTTTGAACTCTTGCCGTCTGGTCGACGCTACAGAGCACTAAGTAGCAGGAAAGCCAGACACAGGAACAGTTTCTTCCCCCAGGCAGTCCATGTCATGAACACCTGAGAACACTTATTTAACATACAGACTTATTTCCACTTCAATTTGCACATCACACTGCACTAAACAATTCCTGCTTACACTTGAATGTCTATAGTATATATTGTATTTTTGCTATTTTGTACTCTTTATATTTTGTATATTTGTATATAATTCTTTTTATTATCTGTCTTTTGTCACCCTGTTGCACTGAAGAGCTTCTGTCACTAAAACAAATTCCTCGTATGTGTAAACATACCTGGCAATAAAGTTGATTCTGATTCTTCTGATTCTGGTTATACAGGTACAATTCAACGAGACGCTCTCATATGTGCACACATACACAGAACAAAAATCTCAGCGCAAGTAGAGAAATAAAATAATGTGTCTGCATGCGATTTCCAATAAAACATTTTTATGTGAACAAGTTTGAAAAATTCAAAATCTCAAAAATACTATCAGTACAGTAAACTGCAACTCTACCTTTTGCATTATAAAATATACAAATGAAAATAAACCTAAATACAGTGCACGATAAAAAAAGCTAAAACCAGAAAGAGAATAAACCAATAAATAGACACCAGAAAGTGATATTCATAAGCATTCAATCGAGCTCACCTGATCAAAAGAATTCTCATTAATGTTTGCTCTTTGCACATGCGTGAGTGTCTGTGTCCCGCTGCTGTCCAGACTAATGATGACTTTGTGTTAGAGCGAAGTTATATAGTCTGTGCAATTTTGAATGACATTTTCAAATTAATCAGTTTAATATTAAATTGTAAGAGATGTATAATCACAAAAATGTTGTCGGTAAAGTCAATTTGGAACTAGCTGCCAGTCTGCACATCAAAATGTCCAAATGCATGCTGAAAAACATGTTCAGACTAATGATGCTCTCACGAGCTCACCTGCAAAAGAATCTGCTCTTTGCGTGATTTCAGATCACTCTTTCTGGAGTCAGTGGTTCTGCAAACCTCATAATTGTACTCTTTCTGGAGTCAGTGGTTCTGTAAACACGTGTTCCCGTTCCCGTGCCCCTACGTCTGCGTAAAGAGGAGGATAATACGGGATAACCGGAAGATTGGCTCCAGATTTGTAAAACATCCGCTCGCGTCTCCATCTGTAGCATTTGACCGACAGTATGGCGATGATGGACACGATAAAGAGAAACGAAACCACGGCCAAAGCCAAGACCAGGTAGAAAGTCAGGTTGTCGTTGTAGTCCTTGTCGTGCGTAAAGTCAGTGAACTCGGAGAGCACTTCAGGGAAGCTGTCCGCCACCGCCACGTTAACATTGACTGTAGCTGATCGAGAGGGCTGCCCGTTGTCCTCCACTACAACAGTGAGTCTTTGTTTCACAGCATCTTTATCTGTCACTTGACGAACAGTTCTTATTTCTCCATTCTGTAAGCCCACTTCAAACAGCGCCCTGTCTGTGTGTTTCTGCAGTTTATACGAGAGCCAGGCGTTCTGTCCAGAGTCCACATCAACAGCCACCACTTTAGTCACCAGATAACCCACATCTGCGGAACGAGGCACTATTTCAGCCACCACAGAAGCGCCTGACTGGACCGGATACAGAACCTGAGGCGCGTTGTCGTTCTGGTCCTGAATGATTATTTTCACGCTCACGTTGCTGCTGAGAGGAGGAGAGCCTCCGTCCTGCGCTTTTACGCGGATCTTAAATTCTTTTGTTTGTTCATAATCAAACGATCGAACAGCGAGAATCTCTCCGCTCTCTGCATTCACTGAAATAAAGGTCGAGGCAGAGACTCCATTCACGAGATTATCTTCCAGAAAATAGGAAATACGCGCGTTATTGCCAGAGTCTTTGTCGTGCGCTTTAACAGATAAAACGGAGACTCCGGGGGAATTATTTTCCATCACATACGCGGTGTATGACTGACTCTGAAACACAGGGGCGTTGTCATTGACATCAGAGATTTTCAGAGTCAGTGTTTTATTAATAGAGAAAGAAGGTGAGCCTTCATCAATAGCTGTTACTGTGATGTTATATTCAGACGTTTTTTCACGGTCTAAAATTTGATCCGTGATCAAACTGTAGAAATTCTGCGCAGATGACTTCACTTTGAACGGCAAATCTGTAGCAATAGTACATTTAACCTGCCCGTTTTTCCCTGAATCTAAATCTTTAACATTCAGCATCGCTATCACAGTCTCAGGAGCTGCATCTTCGGGTATTGGGTTAGAAAATGAAATCACGCTTATAACAGGGGGGTTGTCATTTACATCTATAATGTCGATTACCACTTTACTAGAATCAGTTAAGCCACCTTTGTCCGTAGCATCTATGTTTAACTCTAACTGCTTTGCCCTCTCATAATCTAAATCCCCCTTTACGGTAATTTCACCAGTTTTTGTGTCAATATGGAATAAATCAAGTGCTTTTCCTGAACTGCGTGAAAAGGAATATGCAATCTCACCGTTTGGGCCTTGGTCATTATCAGTGGCGCTTACTTTGGTTACTGCAGCACCATTTGGTGAGTTCTCAAATAAAGACACACGGTAAACAGGCAGACTGAAAACAGGGGCATTATCGTTTGCGTCCATGACCGTAACACTTATCCTAACGGTGCCAGTTTTCTGAGGACTGCCGCCATCGAAGGCTGTAAGGGTTAATTTGTGTTCCTCCCGAATCTCTCTGTCTAAAGGCACTTGAAGAACCATTTCGACGTATTTCGAGCCATCATTTCGAGATAAGACCTTTAGTTCAAAATTTTCTGTTGGATGTAGCATATATGACTTAAGCGCGTTAGTGCCAGTGTCTGGATCCTGGGCGCTGTCTAATGAAAATCGAGCCCCGGGAAGCGCCAATTCACTTATTTGAAAATCTATTTCCTTTCTGGCGAAAACAGGAGCATGATCATTAATATCTAATATTTCTACATCAATTCTATGCAGCTCCATGGGGTTTTCTAGAATGATCTGAAAATGTAAGGAGCAGGGAGACACTTGGGCGCACAGCTCCTCTCTATCTATCCTCTCTTTCACTATCAGAGTCCCTTTATCCACATTCAGACCGATGTACTCACGACTGTCCTCCGTAAAGATCCGCGCTCGACCAGATTTCAGCCTCTTTACATCCAACCCGAGATCCTGAACGATATTTCCCACCAGCGAGCCCTTTGTCATCTCCTCTGGAATAGAATAACGGACCTGCCCGCGCGCAACAGTCATGACAAAGACGCACAGCACGAGAGACCGCATTAGCCACGATGAAGTGCGCGGAGAACAAGCGCCTCTTTGGGCGTGAAAACAACAAAGAAACCACATAATCCAAAGTCACGATTCCACTACAGAAGAAAAATCCAAAGAACAAATGATTCAAAAGATTGGAAAATATCAAAGTTCATGCGAAAACACAAAGCATCGTGTGTCTCGGTGCTTTAGTGTAAGAAGAGACCGTCTGCATGAAAGAGATTCTGCAGAATGTGATGTCAGGAAGTATAGGAGGATCTAAAACGAATGTTTAAAGCCCGAACATACTGACCAACAGCGGCACTTAGTGCATCAGAGAAATATTACACTACAAAAAAAAAAAAACAAAAAAAAAAACAGCAACAACAACTATTAAACAGCAATTTAAAAAATGACATGAATCGCAAATAAAGTAATGCATACTTAGCATTAAGGTAGGCTTTGGATGGGATATTAATATTTAGTTTGAATAGCTATAATTTGATAAAGGAAAAATGGTCAAAAGAATAGCAGAAAATATGGCACAGCCCCAAGGGCACGTTCCATTTAATGTTTCTGACTCTTGCGCACACAAGCACAACAAAAAAGAATAAGAAAGAAATTTATAAAAATCAATTTTTAACTGTGTTTTTCTATTAAAACATGTAATGTTTATAATTTTAATATAAAGTGTGTAAAATATATCCTGTTATCACATAAACGTTATCATTTAATGTTATACAGCTATTTCTTCCATTGCAAATCTAAAAATGTAAACGATACGCACAGTGTGCAAACATGAAACCCATTAAGCCACGAAGAGAAGAAAAACAAGTAAACGAAGAGCGGAACGTCATCATAATAATCATTTACTCCTGCTCACCTGATCAAAAGAATCTTCATTATTTAGCTTTGCTCTTTGCGCATGCGTGAGTGTCTGTGTCCCGCTGCTGTCCAGACTAATGATGCTCTCACTGCAAGGTCTGCCGTATTTCAGATCACTCTTTCTGGAGTCAGTGGTTCTGCAAACCTCATAATTGTACACGTGCTGTAAAGTTCCCGTGCCCCCTACGTCTGCGTAAAGAGGCGGATAATACGGAATAACCGGAAGATTGGCTCCAGATTTGTAAAACATCCGCTCGCGTCTCCATCTGTAGCATTTGACCGACAGTATGGCGATGATGGACACGATAAAGAGAAAGGAAACCACGGCCAAAGCCAAGACCAGGTAGAAAGTCAGGTTGTCGTTGTAGTCCTTGTCGTGCGTAAAGTCAGTGAACTCGGAGAGCACTTCAGGGAAGCTGTCCGCCACCGCCACGTTAACATTGACTGTAGCTGATCGAGAGGGCTGCCCGTTGTCCTCCACTACAACAGTGAGTCTTTGTTTCACAGCATCTTTATCTGTCACTTGACGAACAGTTCTTATTTCTCCATTCTGTAAGCCCACTTCAAACAGCGCCCTGTCTGTGTGTTTCTGCAGTTTATACGAGAGCCAGGCGTTCTGTCCAGAGTCCACATCAACAGCCACCACTTTAGTCACCAGATAACCCACATCTGCGGAACGAGGCACTATTTCAGCCACCACAGAAGCGCCTGACTGGACCGGATACAGAACCTGAGGCGCGTTGTCGTTCTGGTCCTGAATGATTATTTTCACGCTCACGTTGCTGCTGAGAGGAGGAGAGCCTCCGTCCTGCGCTTTTACGCGGATCTTAAATTCTTTTGTTTGTTCATAATCAAACGATCGAACAGCGAGAATCTCTCCGCTCTCTGCATTCACTGAAATAAAGGTCGAGGCAGAGACTCCATTCACGAGATTATCTTCCAGAAAATAGGAAATACGCGCGTTATTGCCAGAGTCTTTGTCGTGCGCCTTAACAGATAAAACAGAGACTCCGGGGGAATTATTTTCCATCACATACGCGGTGTATGACTGACTCTGAAACACAGGGGCGTTGTCATTAACATCAGAGATCTTCAGAGTCAGTGTTTTATTAATAGAGAAAGAAGGTGAGCCTTCATCAATAGCTGTTACTGTGATGTTATATTCAGAATTTTTTTCACGATCTAAAAGCTGATCGGTAACCAGACTGTAGAAATTTGAGGATGATTGTTTGATTTGAAATGGTAAACTAGGATTAATTAAACATCGCACTTGTCCGTTTTTCCCTGAATCTAAATCTTTGACATTCAGCATCGCTATCACAGTCTCAGGAGCTGAATTTTCTGGCAAAGGGTTTGAGAAAGATATGACATTAATTACAGGGGCATTGTCATTAACATCTGTAATCTCTACCATTACTTTAGCAGTATCTGTTAAACCACCATTGTCTGTCGCCACCACATTTAATTCATATTTCTTTGATTTTTCAAAGTCGAGAGGGCCAATAACTGTAACATCGCCATTTTTTGGATCAATATTAAATGTATCTAAGATACTGTCACTGCTTTCCGAGAATGAATAGGAAACTTGTTTATTTGTTCCTTGGTCTGCATCAGTTGCACTAACCTTTAAGACTAATGATCCCATTGACGCATTTTCAGCTACAAGCGCTGTATATACAGACTGACTGAAAACGGGCGCGTTATCATTTGCATCCAAAACTAAAACGTTTATTTTCACCGTACCAGTTTTTTGGGGAGATCCACCGTCAAACGCGGTTAACATCAGGTTATACTCCTCCTGTTTTTCTCTGTCTAATGGAGTCTGTAAAACCATTTCCACGTATTTAGTACCATCAGTGTGAGACAACGTTTTGAGCACAAAATGATCGTTTGGATTCAATTTATATGTCTGAAGTGAATTTAGACCTACATCAGGATCATTAGCGCTATCGATAGAATATCTAGCTCCAGATAAAGCTGATTCGCTTATTTGAAAAGTAATCTCCTTTTTCTTGAAAACAGGAGCATGATCATTGATATCTAATATCTCTACATCAATTCTATGCAGCTCCATGGGGTTTTCTAGAATGATCTGAAAATGTAAGGAGCAGGGAGACACTTGGGCGCACAGCTCCTCTCTATCTATCCTCTCTTTCACTATCAGAGTCCCTTTATCCACATTCAGACCGATGTACTCACGACTGTCCTCCGTAAAGATCCGCGCTCGACCAGATTTCAGCCTCTTTACATCCAACCCGAGATCCTGAACGATATTTCCCACCAGCGAGCCCTTTGTCATCTCCTCTGGAATAGAATAACGGACCTGCCCGCGCGCAACGGTCATGACAAAGACGCACAGCACGAGAGACCGCATTAGCCACGATGAAGTGCGCGGAGAACAAGCGCCTCTTTGGGCGTAAAAACAACAAAGAAACCACATAATCCAAAGTCACGATTCCACTACAGAAGAAAAATCCAAAGAACAAATGATTCAGAAGATTGGAAAATATCAAAGTTCATGCGAAAACACAAAGCATCGTGTGTCTCGGTGCTTTAGTGTAAGAAGAGACCGTCTGCATGAAAGAGATTCTGCAGAATGTGATGTCAGGAAGTATAGGAGGATCTAAAAACTAATGTCTGTTACACAGAAACACTGACCAACAGCGGCACTTAGAGCATCAGACAGATATTACACTAAAAACTTTGCAAAAAAATATATATATGTCTGTGTGTATGTGTGTTTTTCATAAAGGGATATTATATATATATATATATATATGTGTGTGTGTGTGTGTGTGTATCACTTCATGAAACAGAATGCAGTGGGACTCATTCTTGCACACACACAACTGTTGTAAAACATAAAATCCAACTAGAAATGACCGTACCCAACATATACAAACAGAAGTCAAAAACACTGTGCACCTGTGTATTCTGCTTTGTTGTTAGAGATAGTTTCTTGTAAAAGTACCCCAAGCGCAATTTGCACACATGTTTTTATTAAAATGAAGAAATTGTTTGGTTACAATTTTTAACAAAGCTATTTGCAGTACATAAGACTTGGCAATTATTTAAAGTTGATTTAATTGTTGTTACAAATCTGAACCAGACCTAAAAATGGCAGATTTGTATTAGTAATTCTGTCTAAATTTAAAAGCAGTTTGCAACTCTGAATGATTTCAGGTGTGACAAAAATCACTTGATAAGAAAAATTGTACCTGACAACCACAGGGTGTCATTTATATTTTTCTTTCTTTCTTTCTATAAATTGTTTGTTAAACAATTTCTTACAATGAGTACCAATACAAACAAGAGAAGTCAAACTCAGAAAAGTAACCATCAATTTTTTTTATATAGGAAAAAATATGTAAAGATATTTAAAAATGTATATTTAAAGATTGCATATTATTGCAGAAATGTCACATCACCTCAACATTTTAAGCAAAAATAAACAAAAATTCTGAGGAACACTTAATAATTAAAAAAAACTTTAATATTATTCTCACCTTATCCTCACCATTATCAAAGTTCAGTGTCTCTCTCTGAGCATGCGTGAGTGTCTGTGTCCCGCTGCTGTCCAGACTAATGATGCTCTCACTGCAAGGTCTGCCGTATTTCAGATCACTCTTTCTGGAGTCAGTGGTTCTGCAAACCTCATAATTGTACACGTGCTGTAAAGTTCCCGTGCCCCCTACGTCTGCGTAAAGAGGAGGATAATACGGGATAACCGGAAGATTGGCTCCAGATTTGTAAAACATCCGCTCGCGTCTCCATCTGTAGCATTTGACCGACAGTATGGCGATGATGGACACGATAAAGAAAAGAAACCACGGCCAGAGCCAAGACCAGGTAGAAAGTCAGGTTGTCGTTGTAGTCCTTGTCGCGTGCGTAAAGTCAGTGAACTCGGAGAGCACTTCAGGGAAGCTGTCCGCCACCGCCACGTTAACATTGACTGTAGCTGATCGAGAGGGCTGCCCGTTGTCCTCCACTACAACAGTGAGTCTTTGTTTCACAGCATCTTTATCTGTCACTTGACGAACAGTTCTTATTTCTCCATTCTGTAAGCCCACTTCAAACAGCGCCCTGTCTGTGTGTTTCTGCAGTTTATACGAGAGCCAGGCGTTCTGTCCAGAGTCCACATCAACAGCCACCACTTTAGTCACCAGATAACCCACATCTGCGGAACGAGGCACTATTTCAGCCACCACAGAAGCGCCTGACTGGACCGGATACAGAACCTGAGGCGCGTTGTCGTTCTGGTCCTGAATGATTATTTTCACGCTCACGTTGCTGCTGAGAGGAGGAGAGCCTCCGTCCTGCGCTTTTACGCGGAAGCGGAAATCTTTGATCTGCTCGTAATCGAAAGATCGCACTGCGTGTATGACTCCACTATCAGCACTAACGGACACTAACGAGGAGACGGGCACACCGTTAACCGACGAGTCCTCCAGTATGTAAGACACACGGGCATTCTGGTTAAAGTCTGCGTCTCTGGCTCTGACTGTAAATATGGAAAGACCCGGTGTGTTGTTTTCTTGAACGGAGGCTTCATATGAGCTCTTGTCAAAGACAGGCGCGTTATCATTCACATCTGATATCTGTAAGGAGAGAGTGACGCTGCTGGAGAGAGAGGGCACGCCCTCATCCGCGCACGTCACACTGATGTTATACTCAGACTCGCGCTCTCGGTCTAAATCACTGTCTGTCACAATACTATAAAATCCATTAGAAGTCGATTTGATTGTAAAAGGAATGTTTTCATTTACATTGCAATGAACCTGTCCGTTACTGTCAGAATCCGGATCATTAACACTGATAATGGCAGTCACAGTACTCTGTGGACAGTCTTCAGGTATTGCATTAGATTTTGACATAACTGTGATGACGGGCGCGTTATCATTTACATCAATCACGTCGACCATTATTTTGCTAGAATCAGACAGTCCACCTTTATCGACTGCTTCTATATCAATTTGGTAATGTTTGAATGTTTCAAAGTCAATCTTTCCGACTAAAGTGACCAATCCATTTTCATCAATATGAAAAATATCAGATACACTGTCACTGTTTGCAATTAAATAGCTGACATCTCCATTAGTCCCTTTATCTGAATCAGAAGCACTAACACCGATGAGTGACGTGCCACTCTGGGAGTTTTCTGTAATTATCGCTCTATATATAGGCTTAGTAAAAACCGGAGCATTATCGTTTGCATCAAGCACTGTGACATGAATCTGAACCGTTCCAGATTTCGGTGGTTCTCCACCATCCATGGCGGTTAATATCAGAGACATGTTTTCTTGTTTTTCTCGGTCTAAAGGCTTTTGTAGAATCATTTCAACCTTTTTACTTCCATCACTCTGTCCATGAAGTTTTAAATTAAAATGATCAGTAGGTTGCAGAAAATAGCTTTGCAGGTCGTTTGCGCCGATGTCTGCATCTAACGCTTTCTCCAGCATGAATTTTGATCCTACAACTGCTGATTCGCTAATTTCAAATCGTCTCTCGTCTCTTTTAAAAATAGGAGAATTGTCATTTATGTCTGTGATTTCAACAGTTACCCTAAACAGTTCCATAGGATTATCGAGAATGATCTGTAAATGTAGCGCGCAAGGCGTTGTCTGTCCGCATAGCGCCTCTCGGTCTATTCTCTCTTTGATAAGGAGGACTCCTCTTTCTTTATTCAGCTCGATGTATTCCGCGCTGTCTCCCGTATAAATACGCGCTTTACCCGATTTCAGTCTCTTTAAATCTAAACCCAAATCCTGCGCTATGTTCCCGACTAAAGAGCCTTTGGACATTTCCTCAGGAATGGAGTAACTGACCTGCCCGAGAGCCGAACTGAGAGAGAGAAACCAAATAAACAGCAGTACTTGCCGCGCCATTGTTCTGTCCGACATTTTGCTTAAGCGCAAATACACGAAGTCACGTTGTGTCCAGTTCAGAATCTCAATGTGTCCGGGTTCCAAATAGAATAGTCCGGTGCTAGAGGAGAATTTCTAAGACAACGTCTATACACTGATTCATAGGAGACTATTTATTCCAGTGTCGTTGTCCTCTGTGTTATGCCCCGAATGTGCATTATGCAGACGCCTTAGCCTCCTCCTCCTTAAATGCAGTTGGAGAGGGCGGTATTACTGGAATTATGCGCTCTCAGCCTCATCCCACTAACAAACAGCGGCACTCTGAGACCATTCTGAGTTACTACAAAAATGCATCTAAACCACACAAAAATTCACATACCAAAAGAAATTTACTCGGCGAGATAAACTTATCAAAAACACAAAACTGAAAACAGAACTCCTATTTGTGTAATACTAATGGAAAAGAAACGATAATATATGCAACTGTAATGAAATCTGTTCAACAATCACAAAGTGTTGGTTTGAGAATGATTAAAAAGTCCTATAATTAATCAAAGGTGAAGAATTTTCTGTTGCCAGGAAAAAAAAAATATGATAATTCAACTACTAAAATGGTCACATTACAGGACGTCAGCATATAATTAATAAGTCGTATATGGTATGCCAGAGCACATGTTTGAGGAGAGGAAAGATTCAGCACCGTGGACAGCGAAACGACCGCAGCATATTCATTTCAGAACGCTGACTGCTTATTCACCACTCGCTGAAATATGTTTAATACTACTACTACTAAAATTAATACAAATATTAATAATAATAAACAAAATAAAACAGTTATTGGTAACAATTTTCGAAAAAGCAAAAATCTCTTCAAACGTAATTTCTCTAAAGGAAAACAAGGGAAATAATAATAAAAAAATTAATAAAACATCAACTATACCAAAACAGTAAACCTCACCTTATCAGAATCATCAAAGTTCAGTGTCTCTCTCTGAGCATGCGTGAGTGTCTGTGTCCCGCTGCTGTCCAGACTAATGATGCTCTCACTGCAAGGTCTGCCGTATTTCAGATCACTCTTTCTGGAGTCAGTGGTTCTGCAAACCTCATAATTGTACACGTGCTGTAAAGTTCCCGTGCCCCCTACGTCTGCGTAAAGAGGCGGATAATACGGAATAACCGGAAGATTGGCTCCAGATTTGTAAAACATCCGCTCGCGTCTCCATCTGTAGCATTTGACCGACAGTATGGCGATGATGGACACGATAAAGAGAAACGAAACCACGGCCAAAGCCAAGACCAGGTAGAAAGTCAGGTTGTCGTTGTAGTCCTTGTCGTGCGTAAAGTCAGTGAACTCGGAGAGCACTTCAGGGAAGCTGTCCGCCACCGCCACGTTAACATTGACTGTAGCTGATCGAGAGGGCTGCCCGTTGTCCTCCACTACAACAGTGAGTCTTTGTTTCACAGCATCTTTATCTGTCACTTGACGAACAGTTCTTATTTCTCCATTCTGTAAGCCCACTTCAAACAGCGCCCTGTCTGTGTGTTTCTGCAGTTTATACGAGAGCCAGGCGTTCTGTCCAGAGTCCACATCAACAGCCACCACTTTAGTCACCAGATAACCCACATCTGCGGAACGAGGCACTATTTCAGCCACCACAGAAGCGCCTGACTGGACCGGATACAGAACCTGAGGCGCGTTGTCGTTCTGGTCCTGAATGATTATTTTCACGCTCACGTTGCTGCTGAGAGGAGGAGAGCCTCCGTCCTGCGCTTTTACGCGGAAGCGGAAATCTTTGATCTGCTCGTAATCGAAAGATCGCACTGCGTGTATGACTCCACTATCAGCACTAACGGACACTAACGAGGAGACGGGCACACCGTTAACCGACGAGTCCTCCAGTATGTAAGACACACGGGCATTCTGGTTAAAGTCTGCGTCTCTGGCTCTGACTGTAAATATGGAAAGACCCGGTGTGTTGTTTTCTTGAACGGAGGCTTCATATGAGCTCTTGTCAAAGACAGGCGCGTTATCATTCACATCTGATATCTGTAAGGAGAGAGTGACGCTGCTGGAGAGAGAGGGCACGCCCTCATCCGCGCACGTCACACTGATGTTATACTCAGACTCGCGCTCTCGGTCTAAATCACCATCCGTCACTAAACTGAAGAAATTGGCGTTTGTTGATTTCAAGGTGAAAGGGATGTTCTCATTAATTGAACACTGAACTTTCCCATTTTCTCCTGAATCAAGATCCTGAACATTTATCATTGTAACCACTGTTTCAGACGCGGAATTTTCAGCTATCACGTTTGTTTTGGACATAATATTGATCACTGGTTTATTATCATTGATATCAATTACATCAACTATGATTTTACAGGAATCTGTCAGACCACCATGATCACTCGCTTGAACGCGAAACTCATAATTGCGAGCTTTTTCAAAGTCTATTACTCCGACCACTGTAACTTGACCATTGTTTTTATCTATTTCAAATAACTGTTGAGCATGGTCTTGCATGTTTCCAATAGAATACTCTATTTTACTATTTATACCCTCATCTGCATCAGTTGCGCTCACTGTTGACACTATCGTGTGTTTTGGCGCATTCTCCGTGACAGTCGCTTTATAAACTGATTGCAAGAAAACAGGAGCATTGTCGTTTGCGTCTAAAACCGTGATATGAATCTCTATACTGCCAGACAACTGAGGATCTCCTCCATCAATAGCTGTGAGCACTAATATCATATCATGCTGTTTTTCACGATCTAAAGGCTTTTGTAGAACCAACTCAACATTTTTCTCGTCTGCTTGTTGGTTTTTAAATTTAAGATTAAAATGATCTGTGGGTTTTAGTGTATAGCTTTGAAGGCTGTTGATTCCCACATCGAGATCTACAGCCGGCTCTAACATAAATTTAGATCCTAAAACTGCTGATTCGCTGATTCTAAAAATAATTCTACTCTTTTTAAAACTGGGCGTGTTGTCATTAATATCATTTATTTCAACTGTGATACTAAAAAATTCCATAGGGTTTTCTAGAATGATCTGAAAATGTAGCGCGCAAGGCGTTGTCTGTCCGCATAGCGCCTCTCGGTCTATTCTCTCTTTGATAAGGAGGACTCCTCTTTCTTTATTCAGCTCGATGTATTCCGCGCTGTCTCCCGTATAAATACGCGCTTTACCCGATTTCAGTCTCTTTAAATCTAAACCCAAATCCTGCGCTATGTTCCCGACTAAAGAGCCTTTGGACATTTCCTCAGGAATGGAGTAACTGACCTGCCCGAGAGCCGAACTGAGAGAGAGAAACCAAATAAACAGCAGTACTTGCCGCGCCATTGTTCTGTCCGACATTTTGCAGAAGACCACGAAATAAAGATTCAAGCAGAACACAAAAAAATCTATCCAAGAAACTGGAGGAAATCGTGTATATCCAAACAGGAAAAACAAAAAAAGGTCAGAAATATAAAGAAAAGTATAGTAAATATAGTATCTTCGTCAGCAATGTTCTAATATCCTCCTCAGACTGTGCTCTCAGCTTCTGTCTCTCTCTAATAATATGGAGATGATGGGGGTTGAACTGCAGCAGATCTGCTCTTTAAACTCACATATTGACCAACAGCGGCACTATGAGTCCAGACTCATGAACTACTGAAAATTAAAAAAAAAACTCCATGGACTTTCATCTTTGTGTTAGACATGTCTAAGAAAAGCAATTTAACGAACAAAGTACTCAAGTAATAGGGGAAAAAAAATGAAATGCACATTATACTACAAACATATAAGAGATAAAATGAGTGTATGAGTTTGTATAAATAAGATTTAATTCAAAAACTGAAACAAATGCATTTCTCGTTCCCTAAGTATTTTGATCAGGTCCTTTCACTGTGTCCATACAGCAGAGAGACCGAAAGAAAATCCAAACGATAATTGAACACATACCAAGTATCTAAAAACTAATGAAAAGCTATATATTTTAACTGAAAAAAGGAGGACAGGACAGGACAGGCAGCGAAAAATCTTAATAAACACGGTTTATAAAGTAATACATATCAAAATTTACTTCAACCTAATGCGTAACTCTTTCTAATTATTTTTTCTTGGCTGTACAAAATGTAACACGAATAAAGACAGGACATAGTTATTTGAATAACAGAAATGCAGAAAAAAAACAACTTTAAAAACCAAACAATAAGATCGTCAAAATACACCACTATTTAAACATTAACAGTATCGGTGATACTGTCAAAAGCTAAAGCAAAAGTATTATTTATGAGGAGCATTTTTTAAATATCAAACATAAATAACTTTAAATATATTTCTCACCTTATCAGAATCATCAAAGTTCAGTGTCTCTCTCTGAGCATGCGTGAGTGTCTGTGTCCCGCTGCTGTCCAGACTAATGATGCTCTCACTGCAAGGTCTGCCGTATTTCAGATCACTCTTTCTGGAGTCAGTGGTTCTGCAAACCTCATAATTGTACACATGCTGTAAAGTTCCCGTGCCCCCTACGTCTGCGTAAAGAGGAGGATAATACGGGATAACCGGAAGATTGGCTCCAGATTTGTAAAACATCCGCTCGCGTCTCCATCTGTAGCATTTGACCGACAGTATGGCGATGATGGACACGATAAAGAGAAAGGAAACCACGGCCAAAGCCAAGACCAGGTAGAAAGTCAGGTTGTCGTTGTAGTCCTTGTCGTGCGTAAAGTCAGTGAACTCGGAGAGCACTTCAGGGAAGCTGTCCGCCACCGCCACGTTAACATTGACTGTAGCTGATCGAGAGGGCTGCCCGTTGTCCTCCACTACAACAGTGAGTCTTTGTTTCACAGCATCTTTATCTGTCACTTGACGAACAGTTCTTATTTCTCCATTCTGTAAGCCCACTTCAAACAGCGCCCTGTCTGTGTGTGTTCTGCAGTTTATACGAGAGCCAGGCGTTCTGTCCAGAGTCCACATCAACAGCCACCACTTTAGTCACCAGATAACCCACATCTGCGGAACGAGGCACTATTTCAGCCACCACAGAAGCGCCTGACTGGACCGGATACAGAACCTGAGGCGCGTTGTCGTTCTGGTCCTGAATGATTATTTTCACGCTCACGTTGCTGCTGAGAGAGAGGAGAGCCTCCGTCCTGCGCTTTTACGCGGAAGCGGAAATCTTTGATCTGCTCGTAATCGAAAGATCGCACTGCGTGTATGACTCCACTATCAGCACTAACGGACACTAACGAGGAGACGGGCACACCGTTAACCGACGAGTCCTCCAGTATGTAAGACACACGGGCATTCTGGTTAAAGTCTGCGTCTCTGGCTCTGACTGTAAATATGGAAAGACCCGGTGTGTTGTTTTCTTGAACGGAGGCTTCATATGAGCTCTTGTCAAAGACAGGCGCGTTATCATTCACATCTGATATCTGTAAGGAGAGAGTGACGCTGCTGGAGAGAGAGGGCACGCCCTCATCCGCGCACGTCACACTGATGTTATACTCAGACTCGCGCTCTCGGTCTAAATCACCATCCGTCACTAAACTGAAGAAATTGGCGTTTGTTGACTTCAGTTTAAAAGGGATATTATCATTAATGAAGCACTGACTATTTTCCATTTTCTCCCAGAATCTGGAGTCTTGAGCATTTATCATTGTTACAACAGTTCCAGAATTTGAATCTTCTGATAACAGTCGTTGAATTTTGACATTATATTAATTGCTGGTTTGTTGTCATTTATATCAATAACATCAACATCGATTTTACAAGAATCAGTCAGACCCCGTCATCGCTGGCCTGAACGTCAATTTGATAATGTTTAGCTTTTTCGTAATCTATGTTCCCGGTTACTCTCACCTCACCATTCGTGTCTATTTAATTTCAAACAATTCTAGAACATGGTCGAGAACATTTGTAAATAGTGTATGTAATTTTGCCATTCTGATCCCTGGTCCAAATCAGAGCGCTCACCGTCGTCACAGCGGAGCCTTTCAAAGCATTCTCGGTGATACTCGCTTTTATATGTTTTATGAGTAAAAACTGGCGCGTTGTCGTTGGCATCTAAAACAGTAATATAATCTGTATTGTTCCAGACAACTGTGGATCACCGCCATCTATCGCTGTCAGAACTAAAGATAAATGCTCTTGTTTTCTCGATCTAGAGGTTTTTGAAGGACCATTTCTAACTAGCTTACTACCGTCTGCCTGACTCTGTAATTTTAGAGAAAAATTATCAGTAGGCTTTAAAGATATAACTCTGAAGGCCGTTTATTCCGACGTCTAAATCCATCGCTCTCTCTAAAACAAAAACTGCTCCTGTCGCAGCTGACTCACTGATTCTGAATCTCATTTCATTCCTTTTAAATGAAGGTGAATGGTCATTAACATCTACAACTTCGACTGTAACTGAATAAAATTCCATTGGGTTTTCTAGAATGATCTGTAAATGTAGCGCGCAAGGCGTTGTCTGTCCGCATAGCGCCTCTCGGTCTATTCTCTCTTTGATAAGGAGGACTCCTCTTTCTTTATTCAGCTCGATGTATTCCGCGCTGTCTCCCGTATAAATACGCGCTTTACCCGATTTCAGTCTCTTTAAATCTAAACCCAAATCCTGCGCTATGTTCCCGACTAAAGAGCCTTTGGACATTTCCTCAGGAATGGAGTAACTGACCTGCCCGAGAGCCGAACTGAGAGAGAGAAACCAAATAAACAGCAGTACTTGCCGCGCCATTGTTCTGTCCGACATTTTGCAGAAAATCACAAATGGACAATTAAGCCAAGCAGCAAATAAATGGATTCTGGAAACTCGGCGATACGGTGTATATATATATATATCCAAAATGACGAAACGAAAAATGCGTAATTCCCCAAAATTATAATAAAAACAACATCTCTGTGATCTGCCCTTCTTTCTCCTCCTCAGACTGTGCTCTCAGCTTCTGTCTCTCTCTAATAATATGGAGATGATGGGGGTTGAACTGCAGCAGATCTGCTCTTTAAACTCACATATTGACCAACAGCGGCACTATGAGTCCAGACTCATGAACTACAGAACGAAGCCAGTCAATGTAGTTATTTTTCCCTACAATGAGGTACTTAGAATTATTTAGCATCATAAAAAATAATTTAAAATGCAATATTTTATGTAAAGACAAAAAAAAAAGCCACACACACAAAACACTGTTAAATGAACACAATAGTAACAATTAATTAATATACTATATATTTATAACAAAAAAAAATTACACTTTGCATTCGCATAAAAGTACAGGCTTTAAATACATAATGAACATAAGATAAATGACCGATTACTGTTCGTTTTACTGCCAAACAGACACCGGAGAAGCTTAAGTTCTAAATGTGCTCCAAGGAAGAATCAGAAGAAGAAGACGACGAAAGAGTACAGACCAGAAGAAAGGAAGACTACATTTCAGCACCACGGACAGTTACGATGAATGAAGTCACACTTTAACTGCTGTCTTTACAACCAGAAGTGAAAAACAAAATCACAAACCTCATGTTGCCATTATTACAAAAGAGTCACTTTTGATGAACGGAAATGGTCTTAAAGAGACACTTAGGGCATTCAAGGTTTAATTTATTACTAAATAAAATGATGTTTTAAAATATCTTAAATATATATATTTCACATCTCTCATGTGAAAATAATAATTCAACTACAAAAAAAAGCCAGAAATCCAGAATAATTAAAATATATTTGTAAAAATATTTAAGAAGGTGATCGAAGAGAATTGTTTTTAGTTACGTCTAAAAAATGAGGCCAAAGTACACCTGATGTCACTAACACCAAAACAATAATAAAATAAGAAATAGATCTTAAAAAAACAACAACACAAACTAAAATTTCAATAAGTCCAGTAACATCAACGCATGAAAATGAATACCACAATACTTCAGTATAGTATTAACTCTTTTCTCGAATAAGCCATATCACAATGAAAACAACAGCCTATATAAGAGGGGAAACGTGTTTGTAATAGCATGTAAAACTGCCTAATTTGGAAAACAATCTAAAGCAATCTTATTGGATGTTTTCGCAGTCAGAAAACAAACAAAAGACCTCACCTGATCATCAAAGTCTTCGTGGATCAATTTTGCTCTTTGCGCATGCGTGAGTGTCTGTGTCCCGCTGCTGTCCAGACTAATGATGCTCTCACTGCAAGGTCTGCCGTATTTCAGATCACTCTTTCTGGAGTCAGTGGTTCTGCAAACCTCATAATTGTACACGTGCTGTAAAGTTCCCGTGCCCCCTACGTCTGCGTAAAGAGGCGGATAATACGGAATAACCGGAAGATTGGCTCCAGATTTGTAAAACATCCGCTCGCGTCTCCATCTGTAGCATTTGACCGACAGTATGGCGATGATGGACACGATAAAGAGAAACGAAACCACGGCCAAAGCCAAGACCAGGTAGAAAGTCAGGTTGTCGTTGTAGTCCTTGTCGTGCGTAAAGTCAGTGAACTCGGAGAGCACTTCAGGAAGCTGTCCGCCACCGCCACGTTAACATTGACTGTAGCTGATCGAGAGGGCTGCCCGTTGTCCTCCACTACAACAGTGAGTCTTTGTTTCACAGCATCTTTATCTGTCACTTGACGAACAGTTCTTATTTCTCCATTCTGTAAGCCCACTTCAAACAGCGCCCTGTCTGTGTGTTTCTGCAGTTTATACGAGAGCCAGGCGTTCTGTCCAGAGTCCACATCAACAGCCACCACTTTAGTCACCAGATAACCCACATCTGCGGAACGAGGCACTATTTCAGCCACCACAGAAGCGCCTGACTGGACCGGATACAGAACCTGAGGCGCGTTGTCGTTCTGGTCCTGAATGATTATTTTCACGCTCACGTTGCTGCTGAGAGGAGGAGAGCCTCCGTCCTGCGCTTTTACGCGGAAGCGGAAATCTTTGATCTGCTCGTAATCGAAAGATCGCACTGCGTGTATGACTCCACTATCAGCACTAACGGACACTAACGAGGAGACGGGCACACCGTTAACCGACGAGTCCTCCAGTATGTAAGACACACGGGCATTCTGGTTAAAGTCTGCGTCTCTGGCTCTGACTGTAAATATGGAAAGACCCGGTGTGTTGTTTTCTTGAACGGAGGCTTCATATGAGCTCTTGTCAAAGACAGGCGCGTTATCATTCACATCTGATATCTGTAAGGAGAGAGTGACGCTGCTGGAGAGAGAGGGCACGCCCTCATCCGCGCACGTCACACTGATGTTATACTCAGACTCGCGCTCTCGGTCTAAATCACCATCCGTCACTAAACTGAAGAAATTGGCGTTTGTTGATTTCAAGGTGAAAGGGATGTTCTCATTAATTGAACACTGAACTTTCCCATTTTCTCCCGAATCGAGATCCTGAACATTTATCATTGTAACCACTGTTTCAGACGCGGAGTTCTCTGCTATAGCATTTGTTTTGGACATAATATTGATCACTGGCTTATTATCATTAATATCAATTACATCAACTATGATCTTACACGAATCAGTAAAGCCTCCATGATCACTCGCTTGAACGCGAATCTCAAAGTGCCGAGCTTGTTCATAATCAATTAGACCGATCAATATTACCTTGCCATCGGTCTCGTTAATTTCAAATATATCTCGTACTTGATCTAGTGTGTTTGTTATTGAATATGTTATATCACCGTTTACTCCTTGATCCAAATCCGACGCAGTAACTGTCGTCACAATTGTTCCTTTTGGTGAATTTTCTGTTACAGCAGTTTTATAAACGGACTGTGTGAAAACAGGAGCGTTATCGTTCACATCTAAAACAATAATATGTATCTTAATATTACCAGATATCTGAGGATCCCCCCATCAATAGCTGTTAATGTTAAAGACATGTGCTCTTGCTTCTCACGATCTAGAGGCTTTTGTAAAATCATTTCGACATTTTGTCCTCCCACTGGCTGGTTCTTGAATTTCAAGGCAAAATTATCTGTCGGTTTTAATGTGTAGGTCTGCAAACTATTCATTCCAGCGTCAAGGTCTCTAGCCGGTTCTATTGTAAATTTGGTACCAATTGATGCGGATTCGCTAATTCTGAATATGATTTCATTTTTTTCAAAAAATGGTGCGTTGTCATTTATATCAAGCACTTCAACATTAACACTGTAGAATTCCATTGGGTTTTCTAGAATGATCTGTAAATGTAGCGCGCAAGGCGTTGTCTGTCCGCATAGCGCCTCTCGGTCTATTCTCTCTTTGATAAGGAGGACTCCTCTTTCTTTATTCAGCTCGATGTATTCCGCGCTGTCTCCCGTATAAATACGCGCTTTACCCGATTTCAGTCTCTTTAAATCTAAACCCAAATCCTGCGCTATGTTCCCGACTAAAGAGCCTTTGGACATTTCCTCAGGAATGGAGTAACTGACCTGCCCGAGAGCCGAACTGAGAGAGAGAAACCAAATAAACAGCAGTACTTGCCGCGCCATTGTTCTGTCCGACATTTTGCAGAAAATCACAAATGGACAATTAAGCCAAAAAGCAAATAAATGGATTCTGGAAACTCGGCGATACGGTGTATATATATCCAAAATGACGAAACGAAAAATGCGTAATTCCCCAAAATTATAATAAAAACAGCATCTCTGTGATCTGCCTTCTCTCTCCTCCTCAGACTGTGCTCTCAGCTTCTGTCTCTCTCTAATAATATGGAGATGATGGGGGTTGAACTGCAGCAGATCTGCTCTTTAAACTCACATATTGACCAACAGCGGCACTATGAGTCCAGACTCATGAACTACAGGAAATTAAAAATGAATGAACATTAATTTCTGTGTTAGACATGTCTAAAAAAAAGTAATTTACTAAACTAAGAAAATGAAGTACAGATATATTATACACTATATAATACTACAAACAGCTAAGAGAGAAAAAAAGACTATGGGTTTGTGTAAATAAGATTTAAGTAAAAAAAAGATAACATTTTGTTCCCTCAGCATAGATCCTCCTGGATCAGGTCCTGTCCACGTGTCCATTCATCAGAGACGTGCAGAAAAATATCAACTATAATTGAACACATACCAAGTATCTAAAAACCAATTAAAAGTTATATAGTTTAACTATGATAAGGAGGACAGGACAGAGAAAATGCAGAAATAAATTCTCAAAGAACACGGTCAGCTGTAAAGTGATGCTTCAGAATACATGAGGAAAATGAGCGCCTCGCCACATTTCAGGACCATGGTCAGGGAAACTGAAGTTGATCACTTCATGACAAAGCACAACAGTCGTGCAGAAAAATAAAGTTTGGTGATAGTGTGCGATATTACGTTTGAGCTCAAATTAAACTAAAAATAAATAAAACCTTATTCATAAATTATATATATATACACATTTACTTAATGCATAAAAGTTTCTTTATAGTTGTTTCTTGGCTGTACAAAATATGATACGAATAAAATGAGAAAATAATTATTATTTAACTAATAGAAATGCAGAAAATACAGAAAACACTAAAAAAACTAACATCAAAATATACCGCCGTTTAACGATCAACTGTCAAAAGCTAAAGAAAAGTTATTCAATAGGAGGGACAATGTTTTAAAATGTCAAAATTAACCGTAAAAACATTTCTCACCTTATCAGAATCAAAGTTCAGTGTCTCTCTCTGAGCATGCGTGAGTGTCTGTGTCCCGCTGCTGTCCAGACTAATGATGCTCTCACTGCAAGGTCTGCCGTATTTCAGATCACTCTTTCTGGAGTCAGTGGTTCTGCAAACCTCATAATTGTACACGTGCTGTAAAGTTCCCGTGCCCCCTACGTCTGCGTAAAGAGGAGGATAATACGGAATAACCGGAAGATTGGCTCCAGATTTGTAAAACATCCGCTCGCGTCTCCATCTGTAGCATTTGACCGACAGTATGGCGATGATGGACACGATAAAGAGAAACGAAACCACGGCCAAAGCCAAGACCAGGTAGAAAGTCAGGTTGTCGTTGTAGTCCTTGTCGTGCGTAAAGTCAGTGAACTCGAGAGCACTTCAGGGAAGCTGTCCGCCACCGCCACGTTAACATTGACTGTAGCTGATCGAGAGGGCTGCCCGTTGTCCTCCACTACAACAGTGAGTCTTTGTTTCACAGCATCTTTATCTGTCACTTGACGAACAGTTCTTATTTCTCCATTCTGTAAGCCCACTTCAAACAGCGCCCTGTCTGTGTGTTTCTGCAGTTTATACGAGAGCCAGGCGTTCTGTCCAGAGTCCACATCAACAGCCACCACTTTAGTCACCAGATAACCCACATCTGCGGAACGAGGCACTATATTTCAGCCACCACAGAAGCGCCTGACTGGACCGGATACAGAACCTGAGGCGCGTTGTCGTTCTGGTCCTGAATGATTATTTTCACGCTCACGTTGCTGCTGAGAGGAGGAGAGCCTCCGTCCTGCGCTTTTACGCGGAAGCGGAAATCTTTGATCTGCTCGTAATCGAAAGATCGCACTGCGTGTATGACTCCACTATCAGCACTAACGGACACTAACGAGGAGACGGGCACACCGTTAACCGACGAGTCCTCCAGTATGTAAGACACACGGGCATTCTGGTTAAAGTCTGCGTCTCTGGCTCTGACTGTAAATATGGAAAGACCCGGTGTGTTGTTTTCTTGAACGGAGGCTTCATATGAGCTCTTGTCAAAGACAGGCGCGTTATCATTCACATCTGATATCTGTAAGGAGAGAGTGACGCTGCTGGAGAGAGAGGGCACGCCCTCATCCGCGCACGTCACACTGATGTTATACTCAGACTCGCGCTCTCGGTCTAAATCACCATCCGTCACTAAACTGAAGAAATTGGCGTTTGTTGACTTCAAGGTGAAAGGGATGTTCTCATTAATTGAACAAACTATTTTACCGTTTTCTCCCGCATCTGGGTCTTGAGCATTTATCATTGTTACAACAGTTCCAGAATTTGAGTTTTCTGATACAGTCGTTAATTTAGACATGATGCTGATCTGTGGTTTATTGTCATTTATATCAATGACATCCACATCGATTTTACAAGAATCAGTCAGACCCCCGTCATCGCTGGCCTGCACGTGAACTTGATAGTGGCGAGCTTTCTCGTAATCTATGTTCCCTGTTACTCTCACCTCACCATTCGTTTCGTTAATTTCAAACAATTCTAGAACATGGTCGAGGGTGTTTGTAATAGTGTATGTAATTTTGCCGTAAGATCCCTCATCCAAATCAGAAGCGCTCACCGTCGTCACAGCTGAGCCTTTCAAAGCATTCTCGGTGATACTCGCTTTATATGTTTTATGAGTAAAAACGGGCGCGTTGTCGTTGGCATCTAAAACAGTAATAAGTATCTGCGCAGTGCCAGACAACTGTGGATCACCTCCATCTATCGCTGTCAGAACCAAAGATAAATGCTCTTGTTTTTCACGATCAAGAGGTTTCTGAAGGACCATTTCTACTAGCTTACTACCGTCTGCCTGACTCTGTAATTTTAGAGAAAAATTATCAGTAGGCTTTAATATATATGTCTGAAGGCCGTTTATTCCGACGTCTAAATCCATCGCTCTCTCTAAAACAAAAACTGCCCCAGTCGCAGCTGACTCACTGATTCTAAATCTCATCTCGGCTCGTTTAAAATATGGCGAATGGTCATTTATATCCGTAACTTCGACTGTAATAGAGTAAAACTCTATTGGGTTTTCTAGAATGATCTGAAAATGTAGCGCGCAAGGCGTTGTCTGTCCGCATAGCGCCTCTCGGTCTATTCTCTCTTTGATAAGGAGGACTCCTCTTTCTTTACTCAGCTCGATGTATTCCGCGCTGTCTCCCGTATAAATACGCGCTTTACCCGATTTCAGTCTCTTTAAATCTAAACCCAAATCCTGCGCTATGTTCCCGACTAAAGAGCCTTTGGACATTTCCTCAGGAATGGAGTAACTGACCTGCCCGAGAGCCGAACTGAGAGAGAGAAACCAAATAAACAGCAGTACTTGCCGCGCCATTGTTCTGTCCGACATTTTGCAGAAGACCACTGAATGAAGATTCAGAAAGACAACAAACAAATCAATCCAACAAGCGGAAAGAAATGAGGAATAAATCCAAAAGGACGAGAATTACCAAAAAAAGAGTCTAAAAGTAAAAGAAAATGATACTAAATATTGTGTCTCCGTGATTTGTCTTCTCTCTTCTCCTCAGACTGTGCTCTCAGCTTCTGTCTCTCTCTAATAATATGGAGATGATGGGGGTTGAACTGCAGCAGATCTGCTCTTTAAACTCACATATTGACCAACAGCGGCACTATGAGTCCAGACTCATGAACTACAGAAAATACCAAATAAACGCATTTTCTACACTACGAGACGTTTTAGAATGATTCTGCATTGCTAAACAATAAAATAAAGCCATTGCGACTGTCGATCAAAATACGATTATCTAAAAAATAGTCATGATTGCATGATTTAATTTACACAAGTTCTAAAAATATAAATGAATGAATAAAAATAAATTCAAACGAAAAAGACTAGAATTAATACAAATTTAGGTGTGCATTTAACTGAGTAATAGAGAGAAATGTGAAATATCAATATAAACGAACACGATACTTTAAAATTCTATGCTGAAAGACTGAAAGGAAGCAGACGTTCAAAAACATGCTTTAATGAACGAAGGTAAGAAAAAAGAAGGCAGAAAAACGTAATACTGAAACTTTCAGCACCATGGCCAGTTACCACAGATTCGAATTTGAAAGATCCTTAAAACAGTCTTAAAAAAGCAATGTAGATTTTAAAACGATAAACAGATATATGGCAGATAAAAACACAAAGCGATTACCCTTCCAAAGACTGGGTACTGTCTCAAAGTAGCAACACAAGATTCTTTGTGTTATTAGAAAATGCCAAAATATTTAAAACATAACTACTGTAAGGATCGCCCTTTTCCTGAAGAACGGAATCCAGAGGCCCTGGTCGAAGGTTAATGTGCGTTCGGTCTTTTCCTTGCATCTCTTTGAAAATCACTGATATTTATTACTCTTTTACATTTCCAATTGTAGTACTGACCTTATACATAATTTTATCTGACTCCAACCTTTCGTGATTTTAGTTATATTTATTTAAATGTAACTGCTGATCCCTCTAATTGTGCTTACATTTGGATCATTAATTAACTATAATACTTCCTAGTTTCGACTTATCGTTCGTTAGGAGTCTGGGTCGCTTAGAGACCTTGTTTGGCCAGAATTGACTCACGACACATCTGGGCTAGTCCAGGTCTTAGTCAGAGACTACCCCGTAGATCGTTTACCTTAATGCAGCCATTTCCTCAATAGACTCAAAAAGAGTCATTTTTTATGCGTTCCCTAAGTTATAGCATGCTAAGACAGTCTGGTGGCCAGAAGTCAAGATCTCAAGAACGTGCCCCCGGCTCCGTCCATCGATCGTTGATCTGACTCACCCTAGCACGCCAACAATGCGGAAAAACTCAGAAATCACTAACCTACTAGAAAAGTTATTTCAGACAAAATTTAAGTTAACCAAGCTTGACGTTTATTTTGCCAGGCAAGAATAGGTTCCAAACTGGTATAATTCATAAACACTTTCACAACTGATCAGCAGTACAAAAATAATGCAAAACAAAATAAAACAAACTTAAAAGGTCATTATACCTGGTCTTTAGAAAGTACATAGTATGGTTTATGGGGACACTCACACACTACAGGCCGATCTGGCTGCAGAATCACGCCTTGTTGTGTTTTGTCACTTTCCTTATATACTCAGACCAGACAAAGAGATCCCAAATTCAGTTGTGAAAACCTTTTGGTGTTTAGGTTCCTGCGCTCCAGGGTCACACCTGGCTGGAACACGTTCAGAGACCCTAAAGGAGGACACACCTCCTTCTCCACCGAACACAGTTCTACCAAGTTCTTAATCTTCTCCATAATATAAGGGATTAATGTGAAATTGATACCAATTTACCAAAGAGACCAAACATGAAATGACGCATAATGCCTTATTCCTAATCAACTTTAAGCCAAGTCTTTTGGGCTGAAGGAGGGGAAGCAGGAAGAGCAGAGGTGAAGAGGGTGTCAAACACAACAGGGAGGGATGGTGTTGTTTACTCTCTTTTTGAAGTCCTTTTGTTCCTTTGGATATCCCTTCTCAGATTAGTCTTATTGCATTACGGGTTTTTGATTCAGCTCCTTACACTATTCTCTCTAAAACATAAAACAAACAAAAAAAAAAGATTCGTAATATCAACAACTAGAAAATGAACAGAAATACTTCAAACTACATCAACGATGCCATCATGAAAATAAATTATGTAAGTAGCAACTATCATGTTTTCTTAGTCACGTGTACAAACTGTTTTGGTTTAGTTTTGTGTTTCTATTCTCCTGCCTAGTTCATTGCCATGGTTTTTGATAAATTAGCCTCAAACCTGTTGCCGCTACACAAATCTTACCTGATCATCAAAGTTTTCGTGGATCGCTTGTCCTCTTTGAGCATGCGTAAGTGTCTGAGTCCCGCTGCTGTCCAGACTAATGATGCTCTCACTGCAAGGTCTGCCGTATTTCAGATCACTCTTTCTGGAGTCAGTGGTTCTGCAAACCTCATAATTGTACACGTGCTGTAAAGTTCCCGTGCCCCCTACGTCTGCGTAAAGAGGCGGATAATACGGAATAACCGGAAGATTCGCTCCAGATTTGTAAAACATCCGCTCGCGTCTCCATCTGTAGCATTTGACCGACAGTATGGCGATGATGGACACGATAAAGAGAAACGAAACCACGGCCAAAGCCAAGACCAGGTAGAAAGTCAGGTTGTCGTTGTAGTCCTTGTCGTGCGTAAAGTCAGTGAACTCGGAGAGCACTTCAGGGAAGCTGTCCGCC
Organism: Puntigrus tetrazona; assembly: GCF_018831695.1. Classification (NCBI taxonomy): domain Eukaryota; kingdom Metazoa; phylum Chordata; class Actinopteri; order Cypriniformes; family Cyprinidae; genus Puntigrus; species Puntigrus tetrazona. The sequence goes on from NC_056712.1 coordinate 7,951,009, forward strand.
ACCGCCACGTTAACATTGACTGTAGCTGATCGAGAGGGCTGCCCGTTGTCCTCCACTACAACAGTGAGTCTTTGTTTCACAGCATCTTTATCTGTCACTTGACGAACAGTTCTTATTTCTCCATTCTGTAAGCCCACTTCAAACAGCGCCCTGTCTGTGTGTTTCTGCAGTTTATACGAGAGCCAGGCGTTCTGTCCAGAGTCCACATCAACAGCCACCACTTTAGTCACCAGATAACCCACATCTGCGGAACGAGGCACTATTTCAGCCACCACAGAAGCGCCTGACTGGACCGGATACAGAACCTGAGGCGCGTTGTCGTTCTGGTCCTGAATGATTATTTTCACGCTCACGTTGCTGCTGAGAGGAGGAGAGCCTCCGTCCTGCGCTTTTACGCGGAAGCGGAAATCTTTGATCTGCTCGTAATCGAAAGATCGCACTGCGTGTATGACTCCACTATCAGCACTAACGGACACTAACGAGGAGACGGGCACACCGTTAACCGACGAGTCCTCCAGTATGTAAGACACACGGGCATTCTGGTTAAAGTCTGCGTCTCTGGCTCTGACTGTAAATATGGAAAGACCCGGTGTGTTGTTTTCTTGAACGGAGGCTTCATATGAGCTCTTGTCAAAGACAGGCGCGTTATCATTCACATCTGATATCTGTAAGGAGAGAGTGACGCTGCTGGAGAGAGAGGGCACGCCCTCATCCGCGCACGTCACACTGATGTTATACTCAGACTCGCGCTCTCGGTCTAAATCACCATCCGTCACTAAACTGAAGAAATTGGCGTTTGTTGATTTCAAGGTGAAAGGATGTTCTCATTAACTGAACACTGAACTTTCCCATTTTCTCCCGAATCAAGATCCTGAACATTTATCATTGTAACCACTGTTTCAGACGCGGAATTTTCAGCTATCACGTTTGTTTTGGACATAATATTGATCACTGGTTTATTATCATTGATATCAATTACATCAATTATGATTTTACAGGAATCTGTCAGACCACCATGATCACTCGCCTGTACGCTTATCTCATAATTCCGAGCTTTTTCAAAGTCTATTATTCCGACCACTGTAACTTGGCCATTATCTTGATGTATGCCGAATAACTGTCTGGCATCATCCTGCCTGTTTGCAATAGAATACTCTATTTTACTATTTACACCCTCATCTGCATCAGTTGCGCTCACTGTTGACACTATGGTGTGTTTTGGCGCATTCTCCGTGACAGTCGCTTTATAAACTGATTGCAAGAAAACAGGAGCATTGTCGTTTGCGTCTAAAACCGTGATGTGAATCTCTATACTGCCAGACAACTGAGGATCTCCTCCATCAATAGCTGTGAGCACTAATCTCATATCATGCTGTTTTTCACGATCTAAAGGCTTTTGAAGAACCATTTCGACATTTTTCCCATCTCCTGGTTGATTTTTAAATTTAAGATTAAAATGATCTGAGGGTTTTAGTGTATAGCTTTGTAGGCTGTTGATTCCCACATCGAGATCTACAGCCGGCTCTAACATGAATTTAGATCCTAAAATAATCGATTCGCTGATTCTAAAAATAATTCTACTCTGCTCAAAACTGGGCGTGTTGTCATTAATATCAATTATTTCAATTGTAACGCTAAAAAATTCCATAGGGTTTTCTAGAATGATCTGAAAATGTAGCGCGCAAGGCGTTGTCTGTCCGCATAGCGCCTCTCGGTCTATTCTCTCTTTGATAAGGAGGACTCCTCTTTCTTTATTCAGCTCGATGTATTCCGCGCTGTCTCCCGTATAAATACGCGCTTTACCCGATTTCAGTCTCTTTAAATCTAAACCCAAATCCTGCGCTATGTTCCCGACTAAAGAGCCTTTGGACATTTCCTCAGGAATGGAGTAACTGACCTGCCCGAGAGCCGAACTGAGAGAGAGAAACCAAATAAACAGCAGTACTTGCCGCGCCATTGTTCTGTCCGACATTTTGCAGAAAATCACAAATGGACAATTAAGCCAAAAAGCAAATAAATGGATTCTGGAAACTCGGTGATACGGTATATATATATATATCCAAAATGACGAAACGAAAAATGCGTAATTCCCCAAAATTATAATAAAAACAGCATCTCTGTGATCTGCCTTCTCTCTCCTCCTCAGACTGTGCTCTCAGCTTCTGTCTCTCTCTAATAATATGGAGATGATGGGGGTTGAACTGCAGCAGATCTGCTCTTTAAACTCACATATTGACCAACAGCGGCACTATGAGTCCAGACTCATGAACTACAGAAACGACTTAATAAAAACACTTTTTTTTTTTTTTACACTACGAGACATTTTAGAATTACTCCACATTGGAAAAATAAAATACATCCACTGCGATTTTCAGTCAACACGCTATAATCTAAAAACGAGTTATGGTTGGATGATTTCCTTTAAACAAATCATAAAAGTACCAAACCAATAAACAAATAAAATAAAGTGAATATTAGTAGGTGTTGAGCTATCGCAAACTTGTGCGCGATTAATGAAATAGAAGAGAGAAACTCAAAATATATAAATAAAAACGAAGAAGATACTTTTAAATTCTAAACATAATGCAAAACCGGAAGGATGTAGAATTACCAGAAGATGAAAGGAGGTGGAGGGAAAAGTATGCAGTAGATTACAAGACTGAAACTTTCAGCACCATGGCCAGTTACCATGAATTTGATTTCGAGTTCTGCTGATGTTCACAAGCATATATGAAAGATATACAAAATAGTCGTCAAAAACACATTGTCAATTTAAAAACTGTAAAATACTGATAAGAGTAAAAAGATGGCTATTGCAGGCGTTTCTTAAGAACGGAAATATAAATGGGATTCATCAGATTATTTAGCCATCATATATTTTTAGAATCGCATAACTACACATACAGTAGCCCTCAAAGATTAGTCTACTTAATAAATAAATAACGATAAATTGCATGATAAATATAAGTGATTTAAAACATATAATTTGGGTAAGTTACATAAAGAAGGTTGAAGTACTCAACCTTTTAAAGATAAAATCAACGTTAAAAAAAAAAAAGCAGAAATACCACACAGGACTCGAAAAATTAACAAGAAAATAAACAACTGGGAAATAATTCAAACTACAGCAACGATGCGATCATGAAAATAACAGCCCAATTGTGTAAGAAGCAATTTGCTTGTTGGGTTGGAAATATTTAGTATACGTATAAACGGCTTGAATGCTTTTGCAGTGGGAAAAAAAGTTGTTTTCTGCTACACAAACGCTGATTTAAAAAAAAAATAATCTCACCTGATCATCAAAGTCTTTATTAATACGTTCTCCTCTTTGCGCATGCGTGAGTGTCTGTGTCCCGCTGCTGTCCAGACTAATGATGCTCTCACTGCAAGGTCTGCCGTATTTCAGATCACTCTTTCTGGAGTCAGTGGTTCTGCAAACCTCATAATTGTAGACGTGCTGTAAAGTTCCCGTGCCCCCTACGTCTGCGTAAAGAGGAGGATAATACGGAATAACCGGAAGATTGGCTCCAGATTTGTACAACATACGCTCGCGTCTCCATCTGTAGCATTTGACCGACAGTATGGCGATGATGGACACGATAAAGAGAAAGGAAACCACGGCCAAAGCCAAGACCAGGTAAAAAGTCAGGTTGTCGTTGTAGTCCTTGTCGTGCGTAAAGTCAGTGAACTCGGAGAGCACTTCAGGGAAGCTGTCCGCCACCGCCACGTTAACATTGACTGTAGCTGATCGAGAGGGCTGCCCGTTGTCCTCCACTACAACAGTGAGTCTTTGTTTCACAGCATCTTTATCTGTCACTTGACGAACAGTTCTTATTTCTCCATTCTGTAAGCCCACTTCAAACAGCGCCCTGTCTGTGTGTTTCTGCAGTTTATACGAGAGCCAGGCGTTCTGTCCAGAGTCCACATCAACAGCCACCACTTTAGTCACCAGATAACCCACATCTGCGGAACGAGGCACTATTTCAGCCACCACAGAAGCGCCTGACTGGACCGGATACAGAACCTGAGGCGCGTTGTCGTTCTGGTCCTGAATGATTATTTTCACGCTCACGTTGCTGCTGAGAGGAGGAGAGCCTCCGTCCTGCGCTTTTACGCGGAAGCGAAATCTTTGATCTGCTCGTAATCGAAAGATCGCACTGCGTGTATGACTCCACTATCAGCACTAACGGACACTAACGAGGAGACGGGCACACCGTTAACCGACGAGTCCTCCAGTATGTAAGACACACGGGCATTCTGGTTAAAGTCTGCGTCTCTGGCTCTGACTGTAAATATGGAAAGACCCGGTGTGTTGTTTTCTTGAACGGAGGCTTCATATGAGCTCTTGTCAAAGACAGGCGCGTTATCATTCACATCTGATATCTGTAAGGAGAGAGTGACGCTGCTGGAGAGAGAGGCACGCCCTCATCCGCGCACGTCACACTGATGTTATACTCAGACTCGCGCTCTCGGTCTAAATCACTGTCTGTGACTAAACTGTAAAACCCATCCAGCGAAGACTGAATAACGAATGGAACATTTTCATTTAAGTGACAATTAACTTTACCGCTTTCATTCGAGTCTACGTCTTGAATATTTAATATTGCTAAAACAGTTCCAGATTTTGAATCCTCTGATATCTGGCTTGATTTTGAAATAATATTAATAGTGGGACTATTATCGTTTCTGTCAATAACGTCAACTATTATTTTACACGAATCCGTATGACCGCCTTCATCTCGTGCCTGCACATCAATTTGATAATACTTGCTTGTTTCGTAATCTATGCCCCCAATAAGCTTCACAACACCAGAGTCAGGATCTATTTCAAAAATCTCTGTCGCTTTGTCCGCGGTACTTGAAATAGAAAATGATATTCTACCATTTGAACCTTGGTCAGCATCAGAAGCATCAACTGTAGTTAAAACTGTGCCTTTTGCTGAATTTTCAGCTATGCTAGTTTTGTAAACGGATTGTGAACAGACAGGGGCGTTATCATTCGCGTCTAAAACTGTAATATGTATCTTCATTGTACCGGACATCTGGGGCTCGCCTCCGTCGAATGCTGTTAGAAGTAAAAAGAGATGATCTTTTTTCTCTCTGTCTAAAGGCGTTTGGAGAACCATTTCGACTGCTTTATTTCCATCGGGGAGATTCTGAAATTTTAAAGCAAAATTATCTGTTGGTTCTAAAGAATAACCCTGCAGACCATTTCGACCGACGTCGTGATCAACGGCACGCTCCAATATAAATCTGGCTCCTGCTAAAGACATTTCGTTTATTTCAAATCGTATCTCACTCTTGCTAAACATCGGTGAATTGTCATTTATATCTGTGACCTCAACTGTAACACGGTACAACTGCATAGGGTTTTCTAGAATGATCTGAAAATGTAGCGCGCAAGGCGTTGTCTGTCCGCATAGCGCCTCTCGGTCTATTCTCTCTTTGATAAGGAGGACTCCTCTTTCTTTATTCAGCTCGATGTATTCCGCGCTGTCTCCCGTATAAATACGCGCTTTACCCGATTTCAGTCTCTTTAAATCTAAACCCAAATCCTGCGCTATGTTCCCGACTAAAGAGCCTTTGGACATTTCCTCAGGAATGGAGTAACTGACCTGCCCGAGAGCCGAACTGAGAGAGAGAAACCAAATAAACAGCAGTACTTGCCGCGCCATTGTTCTGTCCGACATTTTGCAGAAAATCACAAATGGACAATTAAGCCAAAAAGCAAATAAATGGATTCTGGAAACTCGAAACGATACGGTGTATATATATATATATATATCCAAAATGACGAAACGAAAAATGCGTAATTCCCAAAATTATAATAAAAACAACATCTCTGTGATCTGCCCTTCTTTCTCCTCCTCAGACTGTGCTCTCAGCTTCTGTCTCTCTCTAATAATATGGAGATGATGGGGGTTGAACTGCAGCAGATCTGCTCTTTAAACTCACATATTGACCAACAGCGGCACTATGAGTCCAGACTCATGAACGCAACAAACGCATTTTCTACACTACGAGACGTTTTAGAATGATTCTGCATTGCTAAACAATAAAATAAAGCCGCTGTGACTGTTTGATCAAAATACGGACATTCAAAAAATAGTTATGATTGCATGATTTAATTTACACAAGCTCTAAAATATAAATGGAATGAAAATAAATTCAAACGAAAAGGACTAGAATTAGTTACAAATTTAGGTGTGCATTTAACTGAGTAATAGAGAGAAATGTGAAATATCAATATAAACGAACACAGCATTTTTTAAAATTCTAAGTATGTTGAAAGACTGAAAGGAAGCAGACGTTCAAAAATATATGCTTTAATGAACGAAGGTAAGAAAAAAGAAGGCAGAAAAACGTAATACTGAAACTTTCAGCACCATGGCCAGTTACCACGGATCTGAATTTGAAAGATCCTTAAAACAGTCTTAAAAAAAGCAATGTAGATTTTGAAACGATAAACAGATATATGGTAGATAAAAACACAAAGCGATCATCTTCCAAAGACTGGGTACTGTCTCAAAGTAGCAACACAAGATTCTTTGTGTTATTAGAAACTGCCAAAATATTTAAAAACTACTGTAATGGTCCCCCTTTTCCTGAAGAATAGAATCCAGAGGCCCTGGTCGAAGGTTAATGTGCGTTCGGTCTTTTCCTTGCATCTCTTTGAAAATCACTGATATTTATTACTTCTTTACATTTCCAATTGTAGTACTGACCTTATACATAATTTTATCTGACTCCAACCTTTCGTGATTTTAGTTATATTTATTTAAATGTAACTGCTGATCCCTCTAATTGTGCTTACATTTGGATCATTAATTAACTATAATACTTCCTAGTTTCGACTTATCGTTCGTTAGGAGTCTGGGTTGCTTAGAGACCTTGTTTGGCCAGAACTGACTCACGACACATCTGGGCTAGTCCAGGTCTTAGTCAGAGACTACCCTGTGAGATCGCTTTACCTTAATGCAGCCATTTCCTCAATAGACTCAAAAAGAGTCATTTTTTATGCGTTCCCTAAGTAATAGCATGCTAAGACAGTTTGGTGGCCAGAAATCAAGATCTCAAGAACGTGCCCCCGGCTCCATCCATTGATCGTGGATCTGACTCACCCTAGCACGCCAAAAATGCGGAAAACCTCTAGAAGTCACTAACCTACTAGAAAAGTTGTTTCAGACAATATTATAAGTTAACCAAGCTTGACGTTTATTTTGCCAGGCAAGAATAGGTTCCAAACTGGTATAATTCATAAACATTTGCACAACTGATCAGCAGTACAAAAATAATGCAAAACAAAACAAAACAACAAATGGTCATTATACCTGGTCTTTAGAAAAGGCCGATCTGGCTACAGAATCACGCCTTGTTGTGTTTTGTCACTTTATATACTCAGACCAGACAAAGAGATCCCAAATTCAGTTGTGGAAACCATTTGGTGTTTAGGTTCCCTGCAAGGTCTGCCGTATTTCAGATCACTCTTTCTGGAGTCAGTGGTTCTGCAAACCTCATAATTGTAGACGTGCTGTAAAGTTCCCGTGCCCCCTACGTCTGCGTAAAGAGGAGGATAATACGGAATAACCGGAAGATTGGCTCCAGATTTGTAAAACATCCGCTCGCGTCTCCATCTGTAGCATTTGACCGACAGTATGGCGATGATGGACACGATAAAGAGAAAGGAAACCACGGCCAAAGCCAAGACCAGGTAAAAAGTCAGGTTGTCGTTGTAGTCCTTGTCGTGCGTAAAGTCAGTGAACTCGGAGAGCACTTCAGGAAGCTGTCCGCCACCGCCACGTTAACATTGACTGTAGCTGATCGAGAGGGCTGCCCGTTGTCCTCCACTACAACAATGAGTCTTTGTTTCACAGCATCTTTATCTGTCACTTGACGAACAGTTCTTATTTCTCCATTCTGTAAGCCCACTTCAAACAGCGCCCTGTCTGTGTGTTTCTGCAGTTTATACGAGAGCCAGGCGTTCTGTCCAGAGTCCACATCAACAGCCACCACTTTAGTCACCAGATAACCCACATCTGCGGAACGAGGCACTATTTCAGCCACCACAGAAGCGCCTGACTGGACCGGATACAGAACCTGAGGCGCGTTGTCGTTCTGGTCCTGAATGATTATTTTCACGCTCACGTTGCTGCTGAGAGGAGGAGAGCCTCCGTCCTGCGCTTTTACGCGGAAGCGGAAATCTTTGATCTGCTCGTAATCGAAAGATCGCACTGCGTGTATGACTCCACTATCAGCACTAACGGACACTAACGAGGAGACGGGCACACCGTTAACCGACGAGTCCTCCAGTATGTAAGACACACGGGCATTCTGGTTAAAGTCTGCGTCTCTGGCTCTGACTGTAAATATGGAAAGACCCGGTGTGTTGTTTTCTTGAACGGAGGCTTCATATGAGCTCTTGTCAAAGACAGGCGCGTTATCATTCACATCTGATATCTGTAAGGAGAGAGTGACGCTGCTGGAGAGAGAGGGCACGCCCTCATCCGCGCACGTCACACTGATGTTATACTCAGACTCGCGCTCTCGGTCTAAATCACTGTCTGTGACTAAACTGTAAAACCCATCCAGCGAAGACTGAATAACGAATGGAACATTTTCATTTAAGTGACAATTAACTTTACCGCTTTCATTCGAGTCTACGTCTTGAATATTTAATATTGCTAAAACAGTTCCAGATTTTGAATCCTCTGATATCTGGCTTGATTTTGAAATAATATTAATAGTGGGACTATTATCGTTTCTGTCAATAACGTCAACTATTATTTTACACGAATCCGTATGACCGCCTTCATCTCGTGCCTGCACATCAATTTGATAATACTTGCTTGTTTCGTAATCTATGCCCCCAATAAGCTTCACAACACCAGAGTCAGGATCTATTTCAAAAATCTCTGTCGCTTTGTCCGCGGTACTTGAAATAGAAAATGATATTCTACCATTTGAACCTTGGTCAGCATCAGAAGCATCAACTGTAGTTAAAACTGTGCCTTTTGCTGAATTTTCAGCTATGCTAGTTTTGTAAACGGATTGTGAACAGACAGGGGCGTTATCATTCGCGTCTAAAACTGTAATATGTATCTTCATTGTGCCGGACATCTGGGGCTCGCCTCCGTCGAATGCTGTTAGAAGTAAAAAGAGATGATCTTTTTCTCTCTGTCTAAAGGCGTTTGCAGAACCATTTCGACTGCTTTATTTCCATCGGGAGATTCTGAAATTTTAAAAAGCAAAATTATCTGTTGGTTCTAAAGAATAACTCTGCAGACCATTTCGGCCGACGTCGTGATCGACGGCACGCTCCAAAAGAAATCTGGCTCCTGATGAAGACAATTCGTTGATTTCAAATCGTATCTCACTCTTGCTAAACATCGGTGAATTGTCATTTATATCTGTGACCTCAACTGTAACGCGGAACAGCTGCATTGGGTTTTCTAGTATGATCTGAAAATGTAGCGCAAGGCGTTGTCTGTCCGCATAGCGCCTCTCGGTCTATTCTCTCTTTGATAAGGAGGACTCCTCTTTCTTTATTCAGCTCGATGTATTCCGCGCTGTCTCCCGTATAAATACGCGCTTTACCCGATTTCAGTCTCTTTAAATCTAAACCCAAATCCTGCGCTATGTTCCCGACTAAAGAGCCTTTGGACATTTCCTCAGGAATGGAGTAACTGACCTGCCCGAGAGCCGAACTGAGAGAGAGAAACCAAATAAACAGCAGTACTTGCCGCGCCATTGTTCTGTCCGACATTTTGCAGAAAATCACAAATGGACAATTAAGCCAAAAAGCAAATAAATGGATTCTGGAAACTCGGCGATACGGTGTATATATATATATATATATCCAAAATGACAAAAACGAAAAATGCGTAATTCCCAAAAAATTATAATAAAAACAACATCTCTGTGATCTGCCCTTCTTTCTCCTCCTCAGACTGTGCTCTCAGCTTCTGTCTCTCTCTAATAATATGGAGATGATGGGGGTTGAACTGCAGCAGATCTGCTCTTTAAACTCACATATTGACCAACAGCGGCACTATGAGTCCAGACTCATGAACTACAGAAAAATATAAACTTTTTAACTTAGTGATAGATATGAGAAAAGCAATTTACTAAAAGTCATGAAATTAAAAAAAAACAGCCAATGTCAATCGTAGTACAACTTTCTGTTATATAAAATAATTGTACGAATTTGTGTAAATAAGATTTTAGAAAAAAAATATTGAAACAAAGTTTTGTTCAGAGTTTTGATAAGGTCGTATCAAAAGTATATGTTAGCTAAGACAGGAGAAATATCTAAAATACAATCACATACAAAATATCTAAAAACGAGATGTGCATAGTATCAGTATGAAAATGGACAGAGAAATCAGCTACTGAAAAAAACAAAACCCATTGACTGAGGTAAAATGGTATGAAAAATGACCGCTTTGCTGTATTTCAGCACCATGGTCAGGGAAACTTAATATCCTTTCTTTATGACGATGACATTTAAGGGAAAAAAATATATATTTCTCTATTAAATAGGTAATATTAATAATAATAACAATAATAACAATAATTATACTAATAGTTGGGAAAAATGTATGAATTAAATTACAGAAAATGGCAGAAAAGAAAACTACAATTAATTACCAAACTATACTAAGATTTAAAAATTCTGTGTGTTAGAATTGCAGAAACTAATCACCTCAGGAAAGTAATCGGTTCAACAGATGAAGCAAAAATCAAGAGAACCAACGTTTTAAATACTGCATGAATTAATTTTAAAAAATCTCACCTGATCATCAAATTCTTCATTGATCAGTTTCCCTCTTTGCGCATGCGTAAGTGTTTGAGTTCCACTGCTGTCCAGACTAATGATGCTCTCACTGCAAGGTCTGCCGTATTTCAGATCACTCTTTCTGGAGTCAGTGGTTCTGCAAACCTCATAATTGTACACGTGCTGTAAAGTTCCCGTGCCCCCTACGTCTGCGTAAAGAGGAGGATAATACGGAATAACCGGAAGATTGGCTCCAGATTTGTAAAACATCCGCTCGCGTCTCCATCTGTAGCATTTGACCGACAGTATGGCGATGATGGACACGATAAAGAGAAAGGAAACCACGGCCAAAGCCAAGACCAGATAGAAAGTCAGGTTGTCGTTGTAGTCCTTGTCGTGCGTAAAGTCAGTGAACTCGGAGAGCACTTCAGGGAAGCTGTCCGCCACCGCCACGTTAACATTGACTGTAGCTGATCGAGAGGGCTGCCCGTTGTCCTCCACTACAACAGTGAGTCTTTGTTTCACAGCATCTTTATCTGTCACTTGACGAACAGTTCTTATTTCTCCATTCTGTAAGCCCACTTCAAACAGCGCCCTGTCTGTGTGTTTCTGCAGTTTATACGAGAGCCAGGCGTTCTGTCCAGAGTCCACATCAACAGCCACCACTTTAGTCACCAGATAACCCACATCTGCGGAACGAGGCACTATTTCAGCCACCACAGAAGCGCCTGACTGGACCGGATACAGAACCTGAGGCGCGTTGTCGTTCTGGTCCTGAATGATTATTTTCACGCTCACGTTGCTGCTGAGAGGAGGAGAGCCTCCGTCCTGCGCTTTTACAACGAAACTAAGCTGTTTAACTTGCTCGTAGTCAAACGAACGAACTGCATGTATCACACCATTCTCTGAATTTATTGACACGTAAGAGGAAATCGGCGCTCCACCAGTTTGAGTATTTTCTAAAAAATAGGATACTCTAGAGTTTTGATTCCAGTCTAAATCTCTCGCAGTTACACTACATATTGACACACCTGGTTCGTTATTTTCAAGAAGGTATGCTGAATAGCTACTTCTATTGAAAAGCGGCGCGTTATCATTGACGTCAGAAACCTTAAGGCGCAGTGTGGTTGAGCTCGAAAGTGCAGGTGAACCCGAATCGCTCGCGGTCACCGTTATATTATATTCAGATTTAATTTCACGGTCAAGGAAAGCATCTGTGATCAAATTATAATAGTTAGAGAGGGATGATTTAATGTTAAATGGAAGGTTTTCATTAATAACGCATGTAACCTGTCCATTTGGCCCAGAATCGAAATCTTTTATATTAACCACTGCAATTGTTGTACCTGGAGGCGCGTCCTCCGCTACAGGGCTCGAGAGAGACATTAGGTTGATTACAGGCGCGTTGTCGTTTACATCCACTACTTCAATTACAAGCTTACTTGTACTAGTCAGCCCTCCTTGGTCTGTCGCTTTAACTCTAATTTCAAAACGTTTGTCTTTCTCAAAATCAATATTTCCTAAAACAGACACCAAGCCAGTGTTCTCATCAATGCTAAAAACATCTCTCGAATGTTCTTTCAGGTCAGAGAAGGAAAACGTAATGTGTCCGTTTGAGCCAGCGTCTGCATCTGTGGCGTTAACGGTAGTAATGTAAGTGCCCCTCGGTGCATTTTCTATCACAGACGCCCTATAAACTGTCTGGTTAAACTCTGGCGCGTTATCATTCGCATCTAAAACAGTAACTTCTATATTAACGGAACCAGATCTCTGCGGGTTTCCGCCATCTACAGCGATGAGCTGCAGAGACAGATTAGGACGCTCCTCCCGGTCTAAAGCTTTATCAAGAACCATTTCGACATACCTACTTCCGTCGGGATTTGATTGTTGTTTTAAAACGAAATAATTGTTCTTTGTGAGAACATAATTTTGCAATGTATTAAATTCCACATCAGCATCGTACGCACTCTCTAAAGCAAAGCGAGAACCGGGAGTCGCTGATTCGCTTATTTCGAAATTAATTTTACTTTTCTCGAATACAGGAGAATTATCATTAACGTCTATGATTTCAACAGTTACCTGATGCAGTTCGATTGGGTTCTCTAGAATAATCTCGAAGCTGAAGCTGCAGGGCGTGATGTCGCCACAATGCTTTTCTCTGTCTATTCTCTCACTCACGACTAGAATCCCTTTGTCTGTTTTGAGCTCTGCGTACTGGGTGCTTTCTCCGGTAACGATACGCGCTCGACCCGTTCGAAGCCTTTTCAAATCGAGCCCCAGATCCTGTGCTACATTACCTATGAGCGAGCCTTTACTCATTTCCTCGGGTATGGAGTAGCGGATTTGGGAGATGACAAAAGGAATGTAGCACGAGATGAAAAATATTACGTGCCACTGCGGTTGAAAGAAAACACGCCATCGAGAGCATCCAGTCCGAAAAAAATCGTTTACAGCCATACTGATTAGCAAGCAAGCAAGCAAATTCACTATTAATATTCCAGTATAATATTCCAAAGTAGGATTACAAAAACGTATATATTCGCTTTGAAGAAAACAAGTCACCCTCTCACCAACCCGTAACGAATGAAACAGGAGGCTGCTGCGTCACAGCGCGCACTGATGGGGTGGTGCCATGGTTTGCTGTGAGGCAAGCCCACTGCACATACAAAATTTCATTGGCCAACAGCGGCCCTTAGAGTCTAAAATAAGAATTAACGTTGAAAGAGAAACAACAACAAAAAACATGGACAGCAAAAAAAAAAAAAAAAAAAGGTTTGAAATATATGCAAACTCGGCACAAACATGTAAAGGCAGATGAATAAAATGCTGCACAAATACAAATTCGACGTTTACCATTTTTACTTAAACTGAGTACACAACAACAGCATAAATAATAATGATAATAATAATAATAATATAATAATAATAATAATGATAATATCTCACCTCTACCGGCGAATCTAATTCATCCAGCATGTTTTTCTCGCTGTGCGCACGCTGCACTGTCAGTGTAGAATTAGGATCCACTATCAACACGTTTTGACTCCCAGGTCTGACAAACTTACAGTCACTCCTTCTGGAATCGGTCGTTCTGTAAACCTCATAATTATAGGCGTGCTGCAGAGTTCCTGTGCCGACAGTGTCCGCGTAACGAGGCGGATAATACGGAATAACCGGAAGATTGGACTTGCAAAACAGTCTAGATTGCCTCCATCTGTATATTTTAACAGATATTATAACGACCAAACATGTTATGAAAAGAAACGAGACTGCAGCCAAGGCTAGGATCAAATAAAAAGTCAGGTTATTGTTATATTCCTTGTCGTGCGTAAAGTCAGTGAACTCGGAGAGCACTTCAGGGAAGCTGTCCGCCACCGCCACGTTAACATTGACTGTAGCTGATCGAGAGGGCTGCCCGTTGTCCTCCACTACAACAGTGAGTCTTTGTTTCACAGCATCTTTATCTGTCACTTGACGAACAGTTCTTATTTCTCCATTCTGTAAGCCCACTTCAAACAGCGCCCTGTCTGTGTGTTTCTGCAGTTTATACGAGAGCCAGGCGTTCTGTCCAGAGTCCACATCAACAGCCACCACTTTAGTCACCAGATAACCCACATCTGCGGAACGAGGCACTATTTCAGCCACCACAGAAGCGCCTGACTGGACCGGATACAGAACCTGAGGCGCGTTGTCGTTCTGGTCTTGGATGAAAATGTTCACGGTTACGTTGCTACAAAGCGGAGGAGAGCCACCGTCCTGCGCTTTAATTGTGATTTTAATGTTTTTGATCTGCTCGTAATCAAAAGAGCGCACTGCGTGCACAACTCCGCTCTCAGCGTTAACAGAAACATATGCTCCTATAGGAAACCCGCCCAAATCACTTTCTTCAAGAACGTAAGATATACGAGCATTCTGGTTTTCGTCTGGGTCACGAGCTCTGATGGTAAGAATAGAACCACCAGGCGAATTATTCTCTAGCAAGTATGAATTATAAACGCTCTCCTGAAAAACGGGGGGGTTGTCATTAACATCGGTTACTTTCAAATGAAATGTTTTTTTGCTTGTTAGAGGCTGCTTTCCGGAATCAGTGGCGACGACAGTGATGTTATACTCTGACAGTCTCTCACGATCTAAAATAGTATTTGTGACTAAAGAATAATAATTTCTTAAAGTCGATTTTATTATGAAATCGTCCGATCCTTCGATAAAACAGTTGACTTTCCCATTATCATCGGTGTCTGAATCCTTAACATTTATTATCGCAATCGTGGTATCGGGTGGATCACTTTCAGATACAGTGCTTGAGAAAGACATCGTATTAATGACCGGCGCGTTGTCGTTTACATCAACGACCTCTAACGCAATTTTACTAGAATCAGTTAATCCACCTTGATCCCTGGCCTCTACCGTAAGTTCAAACTTAACGTCTTTTTCGTGATCAATTTCTCCAAGAACAGAAACAACGCCAGTGTCGCCGTCGATGTTAAATAACTGCGCCGCGGATCCTTTTTGTTTGTAGAAATTGTACGTTATTCTCCCATTTAAACCAGCGTCTGCATCTGTGGCGTTAACGGTAGTAATGTAAGTGCCCTTCGGCGCATTTTCTATCACAGATGCCCTATAAACCGTCTGATTAAACACAGGTGCGTTGTCATTCACATCTAAAACCGTAACGTCTATATTAACAGAGCCAGACCTCTGCGGGTTTCCTCCATCTACAGCGATGAGCTTTAAAGATAGACGAGGATGCTCCTCCCGGTCTAACGCTTTCTGTAAAACCATCTCCGCGTACTTACTGCCGTCTGGATTTGAGTGTTGCTTTAAAACAAAATGATTATTGGGCGATAAAATGTAATTCTGCAGCGAGTTCGGGCCTACGTCGTGATCATCTGCGCTTTCCAATAAAAAGCGTGAGCCCAGCGTGGCAGACTCGCTAATTTCGAATTTTAATTCTTTGTTCTGAAAGGATGGCGCGTGATCATTTTCATCCAATATTTCAATAGTAACCGGGTGCAGCTCCATTGGGTTCTCTAGAATGATCTCGAAGCTGAAGCTGCAGGGCGTGATGTCGCCGCAGAGCTGCTCTCGGTCTATTCTCTCACTCACGACTAGAATCCCTTTGTCTGTTTTGAGCTCTGCGTGCTGGGTGCTTTCTCCGGTTACGATACGCGCTCGACCCGTTCGAAGCCTTTTCAAATCGAGCCCCAGATCCTGTGCTACATTACCTATGAGCGAGCCTTTCCTCATCTCCTCCGGAATCGAATATCGTATCTGTCCTCTTGCAGTGTAAATGTAACAAGAAAAAAACGGCGATAACAGCCAAATCATTTTCCATTGCCAGGATCGATGCCCCCACTGAACCATAGTCACAAGGTTAACAAACTGTAAATCCAATCAATTAAAAAAAATTGAGATGTAGTCCAAGATGCCGCGAGGAAGAAATAAATACGATGAAAAATTTGCAGCCTCCTGCACGCTACCCTGATTTAAAATGTAGAGGCTGCCTTTCCTTTATCTGCCACAAAGCACGAACATGGGGAGGAGTGAAGACTGCAGAATGACGAAGCTCACCATAAAATGTTTTACTGATCAACAGCGGCCCTTGCTGTTCAAAGTGTGTCGAAGCAATACAAAATATGTGAAGTATTACCCATTTTATCCTTCATTATCCTTCAATACCTATGATATATATATATATATATATATATATATATATATAATTATGACTATATATGTATTAGTCAATTAATTTTCACACATATTATATGCATATCGAGGATAAAAATTTAGACGCTATAAGTCTCAGCACCACGGACAGCGACACCGCACTGATCGTTTAAATGTAATTTTGAGCTATACTTCACAACATTGCAGAGTACCTGTGTATAATATTCTTTGAAAGCTATTTTTAGGGAAAAAAAAATACTTTGTGAAGACTTACCAGTGTACTGCCCGCGTCACTGCAATCAACGCTGCGTTTCTCCTTTGTAATAGTTTCGGTTCCACTTGCATCAACACTCATCAGACTTTGACTAATAGGTCCGAAATACTTAACATCACTTTTCCTGGAGTCTGTGGTTCTGTAAATTTCATAATTATGCACGTGCTGCAGAGTTCCTGTGCCAACGGTGTCTGCGTAACGAGGCGGATAATACGGAATAACCGGGAGACTCGACTGATAATATGAACGAGATTGCCTCCATCTGTAGATTTTAACAGATATTATGACGACTAAACACGTTATGAAAAGAAATGAGACTGCAGCCAAAGCCAAGACCAGATAGAAAGTCAGGTTGTCGTTGTAGTCCTTGTCGTGCGTAAAGTCAGTGAACTCGGAGAGCACTTCAGGGAAGCTGTCCGCCACCGCCACGTTAACATTGACTGTAGCTGATCGAGAGGGCTGCCCGTTGTCCTCCACTACAACAGTGAGTCTTTGTTTCACAGCATCTTTATCTGTCACTTGACGAACAGTTCTTATTTCTCCATTCTGTAAGCCCACTTCAAACAGCGCCCTGTCTGTGTGTTTCTGCAGTTTATACGAGAGCCAGGCGTTCTGTCCAGAGTCCACATCAACAGCCACCACTTTAGTCACCAGATAACCCACATCTGCGGAACGAGGCACTATTTCAGCCACCACAGAAGCGCCTGACTGGACCGGATACAGAACCTGAGGCGCGTTGTCGTTCTGGTCCTGGACGTTAATGAGAACTGTAGCATTTGAACCGAGAGGCGGAGACCCTCCATCTTGCGCTCTCACGTGGATTTTAAACACTTTCATCTGTTCATAATCAAACGACCGCACCGCATGGATAACTCCACTGTCAGCGTTAACGGAAAAATACGACGAGACAGGAGAACCATTCACATCCGTATCTACCAGGTAATACGCGATACGCGCGTTCTGTCCTGCGTCAGGATCTGTTGCTTGAAGAGTCAGCAGAGAAACGCCGGGGGAGTTATTCTCAAATATATAAGTTTTATACTCGTGTTGACTGAAGGCTGGCGCATTGTCGTTAATATCAGTGATATCTAAAGAAATTGTTCTTTTACTAAATAACGAGGGGCTGCCCTCGTCTGACGCAACTAACGTTAGGTTAAAACCGGAAACCTTTTCTCGGTCTAGCGGTACATCGGTGACCAAAGTGTAATACTTACGCGGTGATTGTTTAATCGTAAAGGGAGAATTCAGCTCTAAAGTTAAGCGGACCTGTCCATTTTTCCCGGAATCTAAATCCTGGACGCTTATTAAAGCTACAACAGTGCCGGGCGGGGAATCCTCTTGTATTTTACCAGAAAAAGATGTCATCGTTATAACGGGGCTGTTGTCATTGACATCCGCGACATCTACGAGTAATTTACTCGCGCCGGTTAGACCCCACGGATCCTTAGCCTGCAAATTAAGTTCGTATTGCTGAACCGTTTCATAGTCTAAACCCCCAATAAGTGTTACCTCACCAGTGGCCGGGTTAATCTGGAATAACTGAGCCGCGTCCTCTCCCATGTGAGTAAACGAATACGTGACATTGCTATTGTAACCTTCGTCCGCATCAGATGCGCTCACTTTAGTTATCAGGATCCCTTTTACTGCGTTCTCAGCTACACTCGCTTTATATAAGGATTCAGCGAAAATGGGTGAATTATCATTGGCATCAAGGAGTTTAACGATTATTTTAAGGGTTCCAGAGCGCGGCGGGTCTCCGCCGTCAACGGCCATTAATATCAGTGAATGCTCGCTCTGTTTCTCTCTGTCTAGCGGGGACTGCAACACCATCTCTGCATATTTACCGCCGTCCGAGCGACTTTGCTGATTCAAAGCAAAATAGCCGGCGGGTTTCAGACTGTAGCTCTGAAGAGAATTCAAAGCAACATCGGGATCGGTCGCCGAGTCTAACAAGAAGACTGTGCCTATAGGTGTGGACTCGCTAATTTCTAAAACGATCTCTCCCTTAGAAAAAACGGGCGCGTGATCGTTGATGTCTTGAATCTCGACAGTGATCGAAAAAAACTCGAGGGGGTTTTCAAGCAAAATCTCAAGACCGAAACTACACGGGGATTTCTGTCCGCAGAGCCGCTCTCTGTCTATTCGCTCCTTCACCACCAAATGTCCTTTGTTACGGTTCAGCTCGACGTATTGTCTGCTGTCATCGATAACGAGACGCGCACGGCCGGAAACCAACCTTTTTACATCCAAACCGAGATCCTTCGCCACGTCACCGACGAACAACCCTGGTCTCATTTCCTCTGGAACCGAATAACGAATCTGCCCGGTCACGGCGCTCAGCGCGGATAAAAGGAAAACGGAGAATCCTGCTTGCCGTTTAACGCACCGCCTCGAAAGGAGTCCTTTGTTATCCCGCATCCTGCAAATGTAATATTCCAAGGAAAGGGCGGTCACACAAGTCGAGTTTTCAGATGTTCTAACGTTTAAACAATTCTCTTTTGTATCGTCAAGAAGATACCAAACCGAGCCCTTCTGATGTAGAAACAACAGCTCGACGTCTTTTCTCTGTGCTGTTTGACGCAACGCCTTCAGCGCGCAGTAGATTTGCTTTGCGCACTGTCGTCTCCCTGGGCAACAGCACCTCTCACAGTCAAGAAGCAGCTACTACCCAGCATACAAGGAGGAAAAAAAAATACAAGTACAAAGCTCCCCCGTAGGGTGGTGCCTTATCAGAAATAAAAAAACAAAAAAAAAAAAAAAAAAAAAAAAATATATATATATATATATATATATATATATATATATATATATATATATATATATATATATATAGAGAGAGAGAGAGAGAGAGAGAGAGAGAGAGCATATAAATGGTTGATTTTAATGCCTGATGCCCCAGTGACAGATTTTGCACTTTTAAGTTTTGGTTCTGTTGGTTGTCACTGCTAGTCAGAAACAACAGAGGGTAGCTGGTGAATCAAAAAAAAAAAAAAAAATCATTGATTATCTCAGTGCAGGAAAAGAGGCATTGAATTAAATCACAATGCAGAATTACAGAAAGTGAATCCAAGCAGAGCTTACCGACTACAGTTATCACCAACCAATAAGACCGTTTACTCTATAGCTTTTAACTAGGATTTTAACAAGATTTTATGTTCTTCTACTCCTGTACATTACACTAAAACGTATTTAATCAAAATAACGGAATTTGTAAGATCAGATAGATGTGATTCTAGTGTAAGCAAGCAGAAGACCTACATTTAAAAGGATAGAAACACTGAAATTCATTAGTTTATGTTACTTATAGTTAGTTAGCTAACATAGTAGGTTTTGTTAAGTTAAAGCTACTTTCAAAGCAAATAATACCATTTACTCAAAACATTCAAGTAGCCACAAATGAATCAATGACATTAAAGCAGTGACAGGTAGCAAGTGCCCTGATTTGTTTCTAATGGGCAACATAACAACAGAAGAAGAAGAAAAAGTAATAGACTTTTCACTCATTACTACATGTGTGCATTTATCTTTCACTAGTTGCATTCACTCTGAATGCAGAATTCTCAATACAAATGAAAAACACATGAAAAACTTCAACTCACTCCTATATAGTGATCAGCGTTCCTCTTGGTTGGGCACTTGGAACTTTGTTTATATTATAATTTTATTCCTACTAATGCAGTGACGCAACATGAAATCAGTTATTTGATTTCTAAGGGTGAAAAGTAATAAATACATTTCTTTTAGAAGGTTACCCATATTGTAATTAAATAACTAGTGCCGTCTTGTGCGGTGTGTGTTTAATGATCTTTTACAAATTCTTAGTTTTTTTTACAAACACCTTGAGAAGCTGTTAAATGGATTAAAATAATCCTTAAATAACTGAGGCAATGTGAATATGAAGAAAGCCACATACACCACAGGAATCACAACAATGGTAACAATAAAATTACATTTCTTTATTAAATTGTAACAGTAACCATTTGATTTGCTCTTTTTTTGTTGTGTTACTGACAAATAAAACTGCCAAATAAAAACTGTAAAACAAAGCAATTGCTTAATTTATTCTGCCACGATGCCCTCTGGGAGCTATGCTAAATTATGAGTAATCCTAAAGCAAAGGATCAAATACTGTTCTTTTTTATTCACTAGAACTCTTGAGTAAGTAAACTAAAAAGGCAATCGTTTTTAAATAAGCCTGACTAATTCGATTTTACCATGAATAAATCATAAAGTAATAATAATAATGAATAAAGAAATGAATGAAATTAATAACACTATAAGGTTGAATCTTTAAATATTAGTTCATATACTGTATGTATACACAAACACACGTTGTGTTACTGTCTGTATTTTTCTTTTGAGCACACGACAGATTCATGACATGAGCAGCACTAAAGCTGCCGCATAGTCATACATACTCAGTGTGATGAGATTGCATTATTCAGACTCTGTGTCCCATGATGCATTTTAATGCTACAAAAGTGGGCCAAAGCCCAGCCTTAAAACATAGTGACACACTGCTGCAGCAGGAGAGAGAGAGAGGAGAGCCAGAGACCTATATAGGGCAACCCCCCCCTTCTCTCTCTCTCTCTCACACACACACACACACACACACATGCAGTAAGGTGATGACAGTTTCACTGAACAACCACAAGATGGAGCACATTACATACTGTATGATAACATTCAGTTACTGAACTGAACATAACTAAACAGTTAATCAGAAAAAAACATTTTAAATGACAGAGAGAGAGAGAGAGAGAGAGAGAGAGAGAGAGAGAGAGAGAGAGAGAGAGAGAGAGAGAAAGGCAAAGGAAGTAAAAAGTGCTTTCTGTGAATAGCAGTAAATAAAATTAATCTTACCTAAATAGAGGTTGATTCGGATGGACAGCAGGCCATGGAGGAGAGAAAAGAGAAGAGAATATTATTTAAAAAACGTAGTAAGTTTACATTTCCCATTACCTGAAAAAAATGTGTTTTATTCGAAGCACTTACACACAACAATAACACGGATGCTTTCCTTGGGAACACCATTAAATAAAAATAAAGGAGCATAATAAATAGATAAATGATAAGGCAAAAAGACAAAAACAAAAACCTACACAAAAATGGACATAAAACAGTATAAAATACTTGTTAATACAGAGCACTGAAAACTGTCAGACATACCAGCTGTAAGAATGGTTTAATCATGATCTCTATTTTGATCGGAACAGTGTGCACTGAGTATGTGGGGCATGTCCTTAAATCCCTTCAATAGATTTTCATGTCCAAATCCACAAGCATGACAATCAGATTGGATTTCAAAGAAAAAGTGGACTTTATTATGGTCTGTGTATGTTTTAATATTTTGCCGTCTAGTTTCTCGCACCCTCGTACGCAAACAGCCCTTCTCACGTGTGCAGCGATGTAAAGCAGAATTAGACCTGCCTAAAGCAACAACTGAATCACACATGGGTGAACATTAAGTAGCACGCGTTCTCTGGCTGGGAAGTGCACAGCATTCTGTGGATACAGATCTGCAATACATACTCGTATACGTAGCATTTACCTATATACATATATTCCATATAATTTGCTTTTCAGGGTTCCTTAATTGCTAATCATAGCAACTACTGTTAAGCCAAAACCCACATTAATTAATGAAACACCTTTGCTGGTGATTTTAAGCAGTATATTAATTATCACCATATCTGATGCTATTTGAATGCACCCTAATGTCACCCGAAAATCCTTAATGAAGCTCAGAATGACACTTGGGTGGAAGTCTTCCCAATTTCTTTTGTAGCCTTACTGTGGTCTAATGTATGCTGTCCAGTTAAATGCATGACGTGTTACACATTACAGATGAGCACAATGCACAAACATCTGGCTGCTTAGAGAAAACATAACTATCCATTTGGACTGTACATTTACTCACGCAGAGCCTGCGAAAACAAATATACAGTTTACATGTGACAATTAAACCACCCTTTGTCCTGTATGAATAACTCAAGTCATGAGTCTTGAGAGTTGTAAAGTTACGGTTAGATATTTGAGAATGATTTCAATTGCAATAAACTTGTAATTTTTAAGGAAATATCATGACTATTGTATAGGAAAGTATTCTAGTGTCAAATGTAATTTAAGGAATAAAAAAAAAAAAACACTATGCTTAAATCTAACCTAGACCATTTGTACCCTTGGATTTAACCAACTTTGCAATAAGAATCTATGCTCTAGATTGAAACGGATGCTAACGTCAACCGGTAACACAAATGTATATTACTAACTGAAGGCAGGTATGACTAGTCTAACTCTAAACTTTAAAGCAATCCATAAAATTTGAATGACTTGAAGGTAAAAGGCCACATTATAATCCTATGCTACCTGGACTAAAAGATAAGCATATGCATAAACATCTGGACATCACACTTCTTATTTAAAATTATAACATATCTGAGCCAAACCAACAGAAAAATCTCTTATTTTAGAGTTTTATAATTTTATATGTTCTTTTTATAACATTTTATAACTCCTTTTCTAGAATTTAAAATCACTTTACAAAGCACATGGTGAATGGAATTTTCAGAGTAAATGTTAAAACAATGGTACAAATTGATCTCAAAGGAAATATTTATTATTTGAATTTAAAGTAAAAGTCACCATTAACAAACTGCATGTACAAGGCTGGATTTTACAATAGCAGATACGCAAGGATGCAACAGTTTATACATAAGCCCCACAAAAAGAGAATTTAGAGAAAGAAAATTACATATGAAATATTAATAAATGTAATTAAAAGAGTGCTCATGTGAAAGAATGCAAAGTAAACATTCTTGCAAATTGAAATACTATTAATTTCTAAATCTCCTTGCAGACATACGCTTAGAGCAGATCAACATACAACAAAATATCTTTTTAGAGTTCGTGTTTACAAATTGTGTGAACAAAATTAAAGCAGAAAAGAACAACATTGACACGAGGGACTGACTGAAGACGTGCATTATAATAATGAACATTTGTCATTTGTTTGATTAAGGATTTTGAGTCCAATTTGATGATTTGGTCTATGCTTGTCAGGGTAAAACCACCAGGGTTAGAGTTTATGCGGCACTAATAACTTCACACATGTGGAGCCGTGGCCACCCACATGCAACGACGTCCCTCTCTTATTCAGCATGTCCAAATCGACAAAATCAGAGCCAAATCTGAAGTCCCCTTTCCATGAACCTGTGGTTAAGAACGAACTGTATCGATCATCTTTCTGCAGAGTATTGAAGCGGCTCACGTCAGAGTAACCAGGTGGGCCGTAGGTAGGAGGAAAAACGGGTAAGTTTGCGTTCGAGCGGTACATGTATCGGCATCTACATAACCTCATATAGACCACAGCAATGATGAGCAGAAGGAAGAGACTGGACATGCCAGCCAGAGCCATTATTAGATATAAAGTAAGGTCACTGTGTCCATGTGATTTGTCCATGCCACGTGCAACGAGCTCATCGATGACAGGCAAGCCGTCTTCTATCATAATATTGACGGTTGCAGTTGCAGACAAAGATTCAAGCCCGTTGTCACTCACAGAGACTATCAAGGTTTGTTTCATTTCATCATCTTCTGCAAAGGGCCTCAGTGTCCTGATTTCTCCACAGTGCAGTCCAATGGAGAACAAACGAGGCTGCGTGGCTTTTACGATGCGATAGGACAGCCATGCATTGTGCCCTGCGTCTGCATCGACCGCGACCACTTTGGTGACCAGATAATCCGCAGGAGCAGCTCGGGGCACAATGTCACGTGCGAGGTACCCGTCAAACTGCACCGGGTAAAGAACAACCGGAGCATTGTCGTTCTCATCCGCGACAAAAATCTGGACGGCGCACGTGCTGGTGAACGACGGCCTGCCTCCATCGCGCGCCATAACTTGAACGTGAAAGTGCGTGGACGATTCGTAATCAAAGGGGCGCAGAGTAAATATCTCTCCAGTTTCCGCGTTGATGGAAAGACGAGAGGCTGCGTCTTCTGAAAGAGAATACAGAATTCTTGCGTTCTGGCCGTCATCTGCATCATCAGCTCTGACCTTAATAACCAGGGCTCCCTGAGGCTGATTCTCAGCAAATTTGATGCTGTAGTCACTGCGTCTAAAAATAGGTGGATTATCATTAACGTCTGTGACTGTTATGGTTACAGTTTTACTGCTGAATAAAGGAGGTGTGCCGGCATCCACGGCAGTCACCGTTATGTTATAGTGAGAAAACGTTTCCTGGTCCAACGCTCCATCAATCACAAGCATGAAGTAATTCTTCACCTCCGACACAAGTTTGAACGGCACATCATTAGATATTTTACATGTGACCCGTCCACTGGTGCCAGTGTCAAGGTCATAAACGTGCAGCAAAGCCACCATGGTTCCAGGTGAAGCATCTTCTGGCACAGTAGAAGTAATTGATTTAACAGCAATAACAGGCGAGTTGTCATTCACATCGATCACATCTATTATGAGTTTACAGTGAGATGACTGGCCGCCTCCGTCTTTAGCTTGTACGTCCAGCTCGTGAGAACCGGCCTCCTCGTAATCCAAGACACCCACGACCTTTACCTCACCCGTCATGTGGTCGACCTCCACAGCCCCCCTCGTCTTATCAGGCACGTGACTGAAAGAGTAACTAATTTCCCCGTAAATCCCACCGTCTAAATCTGTTGCATTCAATCGAACCAGCACCGTGCCTCTGGGTGAATTTTCCTGCGCGTCGACTTTGTACACACTTTGACCAAACACGGGAACGTTATCGTTGGCGTCCAACACGTGAATGTGAATCGATGCCGATCCAGAACGGAAAGGTCGGCCACCATCCACTCCGCTTAGAGTCAGAAAATGATCCGCTTGGTTTTCTCGATCCAAAGGTTTCTTAAGAACCAATTCAGGGTACGCGTTTCTGTCCACCTGGGTATTCATTTCCAAAGCAAAATATTCATTCTCGCTGAGTTGGTAATGCTGGACTGAATTAGCTCCTATGTCGGGATCGTGAGCGCTTTCAAGGGGAAAACGCCTCCCCAGGACGGTTGACTCCAGCAACTCCAGCTCAATCTGCCCATTTTCGAACGTCGGACTGTTATCGTTGATGTCCTGGATGTCTAGGAGGAGACTGTACACTTTGAGTGGATTCTCCAGGAGCAGCTGGAATTGCAGGACGCACGGCGCAGACTGCACGCAAAGCTCCTCGCGGTCCATTCTCTCACTCACCAACAGAGAGCCCGTCCCCGCGCTCAGCTCGCAGAACTGTCGGCTCCCCTCAGAAACAACTCGAGCGTTGCGCCTCACGAGCTCACTCACATCTATTCCCAAATCTCTCGCCACATCGCCAATGACAGAGCCTCGTTGCATCTCTTCTGGAACTGAATAACGCACTTCACCGAGAGAACCGCACATGCAAATGAAACCGAAACAAAACTGAAGCCAGAAATTAGCCCAAAAGCATCTTGTCAAAAATATCATGTTGTGAAATATTAATGGATACATTTAAATGAAAAAGAATAAAAATAATGACGATCAAAGCGCATTCTGAGCAGATCCTCAAATAGCTGGGGCAGACACTGCACTCTGATGACTGCTTCTGTCGGCTTAGATTTTATTTTCATCTCTCCCTTCCTCTGCACGCCTAAAGCACTCCCCTCCCCATCTATCCCTTCCTCCCTTCCTCTGCTCACTGTGGAACACTGATTATACTGAATCAGGGCACACAGCGCACATGAGATCACTAACATAAGAGCGTCACCCAGAGACCAAAAGAAAGAGTTACAGAAACATCATACACAAAAACTTGTTTTACCTTGAAAGAACATAACATACCACTGGATTTGTTTGATTATTTTCAATAAAGAACACAGGAGTATAACTAGTACTGTGAAACTAATATCACTTAAAAACAGATCTTAATATTTTATATGCCACGGTTTAATTTAGGGGCCTGAGAAATACTGAATATTAAGATTAACTTTTTAGAGTGCTAATTCTTTTTGGAAATTTAGCTAACTTGCCACTATTTAGAATTTTCAAATAAATTTTAGGTCAAATAAACAGCTCAGTACATTACCTCAGTACTATATGTTTGAACAGCTATAAGCCAGTTTTTGACTAACATGATAAGAATAACAAGTCCACATAAATGGTTATCATGAGTTTTAATTAACAAAATTAGATTACTGTCTGAATCAGATTTTGAAGTGATGATAGCACTAAAAAAATATTAACTGCATACCTTATTTTCAGAGATAATGTCCCCCATAGCCTCTGCATCAAGCCCTTCAAGATCATCCATTGCAGACTTTCTCAGAGTCAAGTCAGCAGTCAATGTGCCCTCATTATAAGATCTGATGAACTTGAAGTCACTGGTGCGCGAGCCCGTGGTCAGGTACGCGTCATAATTGTACGCGCTGCGGAGAGTTCCCGCGCCCTCCACCTCTGCGTAATTTGGAGGAAGATACGCGCTGGGAATGGCTACAGCTCCATCAAACAACAGTCTGGGCTTTCTCCTGCGACAAAACCTAACGGCGAGGATGATGATGATGAAGGTCAGGAAGAAAGTGGAAACGGACACCAGCGCGACGATCAAATAAAACGTCAGTTTGGAGCCGCTCTCGTCTTGAGACATGTCTTTCAGTTCCGGGACTTCAGCCAAGTTATCTGATATCAGTAAATACAACGAGCACGTGGCTGAGAGAGGGGCTGTCCGTTATCTCTCACGGACACAATCAGGTTCTGTTTCATGCTGTCAGATTCAGAAATGTCCCGCTGCGTCCTGATCTCTCCGCTGTGGACACCGATAGTGAAAAGTCCCGGATCTGTGGCTTTAATGATGTGATACGAGAGCCACGCGTTCTGACCGGAATCCGCGTCCACGGCGATCACCTTGGAGACCAGGAGCGCGCCTGAGCAGCTTTGGGCACCATCTCGGTCATGAAGGAGTTTCCTTCGGAGAGGGGTATAATATCTGAGGAGAGTTGTCGTTCTCATCCGTTATGAAGACGCTCACGGTCACGTTACTGCTCAGAGGAGGAGAGCCGTTGTCTCTGGCTAACACCAGCACTTTCAAACTTTTCATCTGTTCGTAATCAAACGACCTCACGGCGTGAACGACCCCGTGTCTCCGTTAACGGACAGAAAGGAGGACACGGCGCGCCGTTAACATCAGAAGACAAGAGAGAATAAACTACAGTGCCATTCTGTCTCCAGTCCGAGTCTGTAGCTGATACTGAACAAATAGAGGAGCCCGCTTTATTATTTTCTTGTACGTGAGCTCTGTAACTCTGCTCCTGAAATACAGGTGGATTATCATTCACGTCAGCTACAGTCAGGTGAATATTCTTAGAGGAAGATAAAGGCGGAGAGCCCTCATCAGTAGCAGTAATTGTAATATTATAATCAGAGAGCAGCTCTCGGTCTAATTCACCTGTGGTCACCAGAGAATAGTAATTCTTGATCGAAGGAACGAGTTTAAACGGAACGTTTTGTTGAATGGAGCAGCGCACCTGTCCGTTATTCTCCGAGTCTCTGTCCTGAACATTAATGATGCCGACCTCTGTACCGGGGAACGCGTTCTCGGGAACGGGGATGTTCAAAGATTTTATTATTATTACAGGAGGGTTATCATTAATGTCACTTAGACTGACTATAACATTCGAGTAAGATGTTAGACCTGAACCATCTTTAGCTATAATTCTCAGACTAAAAGTGGCTTCTTCCTCAAAATCTATTTGTCCTTTTGTGATGATTGTACCTGTGTTTCGATCAAGGTAAAACAACTGTTTGTAGTTTTCCATAACATGACTAAACTCATAGGTGACTTCTCCGTTTTGTCCCTCGTCAGCATCAGTAGCGCTCACTGTCACCACTACAGTATCTAGAGGAGAATTTTCAGGCAGACTGACTTTATAGACGTCCTGACTAAAGACTGGAGCATTATCATTAGCATCCAGCACAGTGACGTGTATGACTACAGTACCTGATCTCGGTGGAGTCCCGCCGTCTACCGCGGTCACTATTAAAGCTACTTCCGGCTCACGTTCGCGATCGAACTCTTTATTTAAAATTATTTCGGCGTATTTCTCCCCGAGCGAGTTGCTTTGCACGGATAAAAGAAAATAGCCATTACTTTCAATAGCATAGCTTTGCACAGAATTTTGCCCAATATCCGCATCATTTGCTTCAAGTAAGAATCGTTTGCCCTTATCCGCGGATTCTCTGATCTCCAAATTAATCTCATCTTTGCCAAAATAAGGACTGTTGTCGTTAACATCTTGAACAAGAAGACTGATACGATGCAATTCCAAAGGATTCTCCAGCACGAGCTCTTGATTTAAAACACACGATGCTTTTTTTCCGCAAAGCCCCTCTCTGTCGATTCTTTCCGCTACGGTCAGTTCTCCAGTATTCAGATTAATATCACAGTATCGTTTTCTGTTACCTTCAGTATCAATACGAGCCTTACGAGAAGACAGTCTGTTCACATCGAGCCCGAGATCCTTTGCTATATTTCCAATCACAGATCCTCGTTTCATCTCCTCCGGAAAAGAATAGCTCACGTCTCCATAAGCGGTGTGCGCCATCAGCACGAAGAACAAAAGACCAAACATCTCAGCAGCAATAAAGAAGGTGTAGGTGTCTTTGCGCAAATTAAGTGGAAATCTAACCACGTTACCCACATGTAAAAGAAAAAGAAAATGACTCAATATGGCAGATACACCGTTACAACAGAGGATGCTCCTATCACCGTGAGCGATTTTCTAGATGAGACGTCAGTCCTGAATGACATCATGAACAGGGTGGGGATTATCAGTTATATGAAAGTCAACAACTAAACCGGTAAACAGCGACACCTAGAGTTCTATTATGAAATTGCAAGCGATCTGATAATAAATGGTGAAACCTGGATAAGCACAATAAATGACTAAATAACATCAAGAGTCCTCCACGATTATATATTCTTGTTAGATGTAAACAGAGAAAAAGCCTAGAATCCTAGAGGATCTATGCGTGAAAAACGCGTTCATGCAGACAGCAAAATTTCAACAGCAACAGACACTGGCCCGGACAGGTGCGTGCAAAGCCTATAGAAATATGCCGTCCTATTCTAAAATGTATATCCAGTAAACTGAGTTTTAAAATTAATACTGAAGAATTTAAAAAACTTCATTAACTTATTTCAGACAACATGATTAAAAAAAGTTAGACTAATGTTTAAGGGCTATTTCTAATCGCGTTTTCTTTAAAGCATAGTTCTTAAGTTACTAATAACCCAGAGATCTCGTAATCAAGTAAACGATGTCAAAACGTTCAGACGGTTCTCACATTAGCTTTTATACAGCACTGGCAAAAAGATACAAATAAAATAAAGAAATAAATAATCCCTTCGCATTTAGAAATATGCCAAGTACTTTGTTCATGACTTTTTCAGTAAAGGCTTATCTTCTTGAGTGCAACCAACGGCAGTCGAGATAGATATAAAGTTTTAAATACGAAATCATAAAACCCTTAAAAAAACACAACAAAAAAACACCGTGATTACGCGGTAATTATCACCATACATGTGATTGGTCAAATAAATTATCCGAGTAAGTGCTGCATGACACCATATCCCGTCACTTTCCTCAATACCTCGCTTTAAAGTGTACACTCAACAACCTAAACACCGTGAAAGCTGGTTCAGCACCACGGACAGCAACAGCAGAAAGTTACCCTGTGTATTTTTTTTCCATTCATTTAAAATTTGATGAGCCTATTACTAAACAATGAATTATCTACAGGATTCAATGCTCTTTATATGCTAAATTCATAAAAGACGTTAAAGAAAAAAAAAACGCTTGAAGAAAATTCGCAAAACCTGACAATTTATGACTATGTATAAAACGCATAACATGTTACTACTTTTCAAAATTTTGTAGTAGACTTGTGCATTTCTGCACGTGAATAGGTCACGTGACGTTTTCTTTCGTCTTTTTTTCCTAGAACAGTGCTTGTTAATACGTTCAAATGAGAATATATATTCATATTTAATATTTGATGCCAGAGCATTAACTATCTGTGGAAAACAGAGTTCTTTATTCCTACCTGAAACAAATTGTTTACTTCCGCTTCGAGTCCTTCAAGATCATCCACAGCAGACTGAGTCTTTTTCAGAGTCAGGTCAGAGGTCAGTGTTTCTTCATTATAAGATCTGATGAACTTGAAGTCACTGGTGCGCGAGCCCGTGGTCAGGTACGCGTCATAATTGTACGCGCTGCGGAGAGTTCCCGCGCCCTCCACCTCTGCGTAATTTGGAGGAAGATACGCGCTGGGAATGGCTACAGCTCCATCAAACAACAGTCTGGGCTTTCTCCTGCGACAAAACCTCACGGCGAGGATGATGATAATGAAGGTCAGGAAGAAAGTGGAAACAGACACCAGCGCGACGATCAAATAAAACGTCAGTTTGGAGCCGCTCTCGTCTCGAGACATGTCTTTCAGTTCCGGAACTTCAGCCAAGTTATCTGATATCAGTAAATACAACGAGCACGTGGCTGAGAGAGAGGGCTGTCCGTTATCTCTCACGGACACAATCAGGTTCTGTTTCATGCTGTCAGATTCAGAAATGTCCCGCTGCGTCCTGATCTCTCCGCTGTGGACACCGATAGTGAAAAGTCCCGGATCTGTGGCTTTAATGATGTGATACGAGAGCCACGCGTTCTGACCGGAATCCGCGTCCACGGCGATCACCTTGGAGACCAGGAGCGCGCCTGAGCAGCTTTGGGCACCATCTCGGTCATGAAGGAGTTTCCTTCCGAGAGGGGGGTATAATATCTGAGGAGAGTTGTCGTTCTCATCCGTTATGAAGACGCTCACAGTCACGTTACTGCTCAGAGGAGGAGAGCCGTTGTCTCTGGCTAACACCAGCACTTTCAAACTTTTCATCTGTTCGTAATCAAACGACCTCACGGCGTGAACGACCCCGGTGTCTCCGTTAACGGACAGAAAGGAGGACACCGGCGCGCCGTTAACATCAGAAGACAAGAGAGAATAAACTACAGTGCCATTCTGTCTCCAGTCCGGGTCTGTAGCTGATACTGAACAAATAGAGGAGCCCGCTTTATTATTTTCTTGTACGTGAGCTCTGTAACTCTGCTCCTGAAATACAGGTGGATTATCATTCACGTCAGCTACAGTCAGGTGAATATTCTTAGAGGAAGATAAAGGCGGAGAGCCCTCATCAGTAGCAGTAATTGTAATATTATAATCAGAGAGCAGCTCTCGGTCTAATTCACCTGTGGTCACCAGAGAATAGTAATTCTTGATCGAAGGAACGAGTTTAAACGGAACGTTTTGCTGAATGGAGCAGCGCACCTGTCCGTTATTCTCCGAGTCTCTGTCCTGAACATTAATGATGCCGACCTCTGTACCGGGGAACGCGTTCTCGGGAACGGGGATGTTCAAAGATTTTATTATTATTACAGGAAGGTTATCATTAATGTCACTTAGACTGACTATAACATTCGAGTAAGATGTTAGACCTGAACCATCTTTAGCTATAATTCTCAGACTAAATGTAGTTTCTTCCTCAAAATCTATTGGACCTTTTATGCTGATGGTACCTGTGTTTCGATCAAGGTAAAATAATTGACTGAAACTTTCCGTAACATGACTAAACTCGTACGTGACTTCTCCGTTTTGTCCCTCGTCAGCATCAGTAGCGCTCACTGTCACCACTACAGTATCTAGAGGAGAATTTTCAGGCAGACTGACTTTATAGACGTCCTGACTAAAGACTGGAGCATTATCATTAGCATCCAGCACAGTGACGTGTATGACTACAGTACCTGATCTCGGTGGAGTCCCGCCGTCTACCGCGGTCACTATTAATGAGATCTCTTTCTGCTGCTCGCGATCTAGCTCTTTATTTAAAATTATTTCGGCGTATTTCTCTCCCAGAGAGTTACTTTGCACAGATAAAACAAAATGTTCATTATGTTGAATAGAATAGCTTTGTACAGAATTTTGCCCAATATCAGCGTCATTTGCTTCTTCAAGTAAGAATCGTTTGCCCTTAACTGCTGATTCACTTATTTCCATATCAATCACACCTTTTCCAAAATAAGGACTGTTGTCGTTAACATCTTGAACAAGAAGACTGATACGATGCAATTCCAAAGGATTCTCCAGCACGAGCTCTTGATTTAAAACACACGATGCTTTTTTTCCGCAAAGCCCCTCTCTGTCGATTCTCTCCGCTACGGTCAGTTCTCCAGTATTCAGATTAATATCACAGTATCGTTTTCTGTTACCTTCAGTATCAATGCGAGCCTTACGAGATGACAGTCTGTTCACATCGAGCCCGAGATCCTTTGCTATATTTCCAATCACAGATCCTCGTTTCATCTCCTCCGGAAAAGAATAGCTCACGTCTCCATAAGCGGCGCGCGCCACAAACACGATGGTGAAGGAAATAAATAAGCCTTCCTGCATCATTCCTGAGTGCGCACAAAGAGTCGATACTCGATTAAAAAAAGGCTATAAGTAGATAAGTATAAATTCGCGCAGAATTGCATATGCTGCTTTTTCAACAAAGACAGATCCTCTCTATGCAGACACTGGACGCGCATTCAGCAAAGAGTGTAAATGGGTGGAGATAAAAAGAAATGGGAAAAGAAGGTCAACAGCGACACCGTGAGGACCAAATTAAATGTTATTTCATAGATTTATAAAACAAATTTCCACATTTCCCAAACAATTTAAATCGTTCCTTTAATTAAATGGAAATAACTTTAGATGATGTACAAGTACACTTATTTCATGATTTGAGAATTGTGATAAAGTGAGTGTCACATTATCACACACTGAAACACAAGAACCCATCTGATGAACAACCCAAGGTTCAGTTCTTACAAAACTGATCATGCTCCGATTCATATCTCACCACATCAGCACCACGGACAGCGCCACATGAGGTCAGTATGCATGTGGACTATTTGTAAAGTTACAGCTTTGTTTTAATCTCATCATGGATTTGAAAACGATAATCATCAGCACATATATCCATGAAATACTAATAATAATAATGAAGTCATTGAGCAAATATTATATTAGCTATTCCTAACACTAATGCCATTCATAATCCGGGACACATACACACAAAAGCAAATGCAGCATGATAGCAAAATCACGACAATAAGTATGATTTGTTCGAGGATGCATAAATCTTCGCACTCAACGAGAAATGAGAACCACAAGAAGCAAGACATTTTTGGCACATGAATAAATCAGTAAAAAAAAAAATCTGCATTTCTATAGTGCATCCCAATAACATTAAACAAAACGTGGAAAAAAATGCCCTAATTCCCCAATTCATGTGTGAACACCAACATAAAGTATATACAATATAAAAATAACTATGTGAATAAGTAGTATTTCGGTTAAACTTGCCATTGAGGGGAAAATGAGCAAAGCTGAGCTCAGGGAGATGGTAGGTTGAGCCACTTAGGATTTAAACTGTGCCACTGATTATGCAGAAGTTTTCACCTGACGCTATATCAATAAACATGACTTTTTAAAATCTACGTGTGAGCCTTGAGATGAACTGGCCATCCCTGCAGGAAGTTTAGAAATAAAAGAAATAAATGTTCATGAACAAGACCCTTTTAACATTCTTAGAATGAAACCAATTTAAAAAAGAACAAAATCTAAAATGTTTGTTGTAAATACAGTTAAATAACACTTTACAATCATAAGAACCAGCAGCTCAACTCACCACAGGACATTTGTCTCAAATTAGCCAACACTCTACTTTTTTTAACAAATTGCGTCACGCAGCAGTTTAGAAATAACATTATATTCGTATTATGACTTCCTAAAGCCATGACATTTTTTGAGTCCTTGAGCACAAAAAAGTTCTGGAAAGATCTACAAGCCGGGCCTTGCGACGCACAAATTGCAACGACGCTGAATCTCCACAAGACCACCTACTCCGACTGCCCTTGTCATTTCTAGACTGGACTTCTGCAGTGCTCTTCTGGGCTTTCATCACGCACAAGTAAACATTTACAAATGATCCAGAATGCAGCAGCATGACTGGTCTTCAACTAACCCAAAAGGGCTCACGTCATGCCTCTTCATCTCCCTGCACTGGATCCAGGCTGCAGACGCAAGCATCAGCGTTCAAGACATTGACGCTTGCATATAAAAGAGCCACAGGCTCAGTACTCTCCTACTTCCACTCACTTATGAGGTTCTACATCACTTCCATAAATCCCATATCTATGAGTGAGAGATGCCTTGAGGTACCATCACAGAGAAGCATATAAATAAATTTCCAAACTTTTAAATTCATCATTCCTGGCTGATGGAATGAACTTCCACACCTCTATGTAGAATGCTGAATCCCTGATAATTTTCATGCTACACCTGCAGACTCGTTTCTTTTGTCACCATTTGACTTCTTCCAAGGTCAGAGGACTTTGAAATGCTTTGTGGACAAATAAGACAAAAATATAGATTTTTGGTTTTGTTAAGTGTTATATGTTTGGAGAAAGGAAAAGACAGCAACTTTGAAACATTATGGTTTGCCCTGTTTTGCTGAATATTATGGGTCAGGACGACCTGCCACCATTGATGCAACAAGGAATTCTCAATAAATCAAATTCTGAAGAAAAACAGAGATATCTGTATGAAAACTGAATAAAAAAAATACAACAAGATAAAGATAAAGCATCTTTTAAGGAAGTTAACGTTTTGAATTGGCCAAGTCAAAGTCCAGACCTCAGTCCAACTGAAATTTTGTGGAAGGACCTGAAACAAGCAGTTCATGAGGAAACTCACCAACATGACAGAGATGAGGTGGTACTAAGTGGCTAAACCCCTTACAAAATATTGTGCATGACAGAACAGACGTTACAATAAAGATGTAACTTCAGTAATAGCTGCAAAAGAGTCTACTGCAAAATGGAAATGAAATATGTAAGAATGGATTGTTTTTCCTCATTAAATATTTTTTTTAAATCTCCTTTGTTCATCTGATGATATTTTGTCATGTTTATGTAGAAATACAGGGAATTCTAAAGGCTTCAAAAACTTTCAAGCAGCATTTGTGTTTGCATCACTAATTTCGATTAAGGATGCTTAGCATCAAGGGGTGGCTTAACTACTGCATATAATGATTGAACGAACTTAACTGTAAACATTTCTACACAGGCAAAGCAAGAATACAAACAAGCCGAACAGCGAAAACATTGTTTAAAGACAAAAAACATACCTCAAAAACATTCTCTATTTCCTCGGCAAAATCATTAAGTTCATCCACAGCAGACTGAGTCTTTCTCAGAGTCAGGTCAGAGGTCAGTGTTTCTTCATTATAAGATCTGATGAACTTGAAGTCACTGGTGCGCGAGCCCGTGGTCAGGTACGCGTCATAATTGTACGCGCTGCGAGAGAGTTCCCGCGCCCTCCACCTCTGCGTAATTTGGAGGAAGATACGCGCTGGGAATGGCTACAGCTCCATCAAACAACAGTCTGGGCTTTCTCCTGCGACAAAACCTCACGGCGAGGATGATGATGAGGAAGGTCAGGAAGAAAGTGGAAACGGACACCAGCGCGACGATCAAATAAAACGTCAGCTTGGTGCCGCTCTCGTCTCGAGACATGTCTTTCAGTTCCGGGACTTCAGCCAAGTTATCTGATATCAGTAAATACAACGAGCACGTGGCTGAGAGAGGGCTGTCCGTTATCTCTCACGGACACAATCAGGTTCTGTTTCATGCTGTCAGATTCAGAAATGTCCCGCTGCGTCCTGATCTCTCCGCTGTGGACACCGATAGTGAAAAGTCCCGGATCTGTGGCTTTAATGATGTGATCACGAGAGCCACGCGTTCTGACCGAATCCGCGTCCACGGCGATCACCTTGGAGACCAGGGAGCGCGCCTGAGCAGCTTTGGGCACCATCTCGGTCATGAAGGAGTTTCCTTCCGGAGAGGGGTATAATATCTGAGGAGAGTTGTCGTTCTCATCCGTTATGAAGACGCTCACGGTCACGTTACTGCTCAGAGGAGGAGAGCCGTTGTCTCTGGCTAACACCAGCACTTTCAAACTTTTCATCTGTTCGTAATCAAACGACCTCACGGCGTGAACGACCCGGTGTCTCCGTTAACGGACAGAAAGGAGGACACCGGCGCGCCGTTAACATCAGAAGACAAGAGAGAATAAACTACAGTGCCATTCTGTCTCCAGTCCGGGTCTGTAGCTGATACTGAACAAATAGAGGAGCCCGCTTTATTATTTTCTTGTGCGTGAGCTCTGTAACTCTGCTCCTGAAATACAGGTGGATTATCATTCACGTCAGCTACAGTCAGGTGAATATTCTTAGAGGAAGATAAAGGCGGAGAGCCCTCATCAGTAGCAGTAATTGTAATATTATAATCAGAGAGCAGCTCTCGGTCTAATTCACCTGTGGTCACCAGAGAATAGTAATTCTTGATCGAAGGAACGAGTTTAAACGGAACGTTTTGTTGAATGGAGCAGCGCACCTGTCCGTTATTCTCCGAGTCTCTGTCCTGAACATTAATGATGCCGACCTCTGTACCGGGGAACGCGTTCTCGGGAACGGGGCTATTCAAAGATTTATTGATGATAACAGGTGCATTGTCATTAACATCTGTAATTTCTATTATTACAATGGAGTACGAGGTTAAACCTGCAGAATCTTTTGCTAAAACACGCAACTCGTACACTGATTTCTCCTCATAATCCATTGTTCCAATAATAGTTATGTATCCAGTTTTGCGATTCAGTAAGAATAAGGTTTTATCTTCTTCCGAAATATGACCAAACGCATACGTGACTTCTCCGTTTTGTCCCTCGTCAGCATCAGTAGCGCTCACTGTCACCACTACAGTATCTAGAGGAGAATTTTCAGGCAGACTGACTTTATAGACGTCCTGACTAAAGACTGGAGCATTATCATTAGCATCCAGCACAGTGACGTGTATGACTACAGTACCTGATCTCGGTGGAGTCCCGCCGTCTACCGCGGTCACTATTAATGAGATCTCTTTCTGCTGCTCGCGATCCAGCTCTTTATTTAAGACCAGTTCACAATATTTCCCTGCTAAATCGTTTGATGTAACATGTAAAACAAAATTCTCGTTTCTTTCCAAAGAATAAGACTGAACTGCATTATTTCCTATATCCGGATCCTGCGCTTCTCCTATCAAAAACCTTTTCCCTTTGTCTGCTGATTCCCCGATATCCATTCTGATAAAATCCTCGTCAAAACGTGGAGAGTTATCATTTATGTCATTAACATGTAAGCTAATTTGATGCAATTCTAAAGGATTCTCAAGCATAAGTTCCTGTTTAATAACGCATGAAGCCTTTTTTCCGCAAAGCCCCTCTCTGTCGATTCTCTCCGCTACGGTCAGTTCTCCAGTATTCAGATTAATATCACAGTATCGTTTTCTGTTACCTTCAGTATCAATACGAGCCTTACGAGACGATAGTCTGTTCACATCGAGCCCGAGATCCTTTGCTATATTTCCAATCACAGATCCTCGTTTCATCTCCTCCGGAAAAGAATAGCTCACGTCTCCATAAGCGGCGCGCCATCATGGAGGCGAAGAAAAAACAGAGCAAACTTTAAAGAATTCCAGTTTTCATCCCATTCTTAAACAGTCTCATCCAACGTTTAAAACGCAAAATATGTTTGGACCAAAGATATCCCAAAATAAGTGGGAATGCTCCGAATCAGCACAGAGGCAATTTTAAACACAATATGACTCCTCCTCTTCTTCACAACAACAGCCTCTTATAAATGACAAAGTGG
The DNA here is from genome assembly GCF_018831695.1 of Puntigrus tetrazona. Taxonomy (NCBI): domain Eukaryota; kingdom Metazoa; phylum Chordata; class Actinopteri; order Cypriniformes; family Cyprinidae; genus Puntigrus; species Puntigrus tetrazona. The sequence continues at coordinate 7,989,539 of NC_056712.1, forward strand.
GTGGGAGAATAAAATTAGTTTTTGGGTGGAGACACAACAACCCTTTATGAGGCTTCAGGTGCACTGGTTGTATACTCTTGAGGACTTACCCTATAAAACATTTTCTGTTGATATGCAAGCAAAAAAGTCTCTTACACCTAAAAGAAATATTTTCTTAAAAATAACCAGGGCTTTTTAAAATATTGATAAACCCAGCTGTTATTTTGTATTGATTCAGAAAGTTGAGTAATCATCTAAAAGATTATGATAAACATTTAACCCATTAACACAGTGTTAAACATTTAACAAAGTACCACGTCACAGTTCATACTAGAAGAATTTGAAATAAATGTATTAAATGACATTTGAGTTATAAGATAAATAAATATTTCAATATTAATTAAAATTTGACAGCAGTGTATGGATGAACTTATATACAAAACAAATAGATCGTAAAGGAACAAAACTCACATAAAAGGTGGCTTAATGTGTTGACAGTTGAACCGAAAGCCAAAATTTGTATGGCTACATATCTGAACATGAACACACAAGTCTTGCAAGCACACGTACTGGTAAAAAAAAAATCAGCAGCAGCAAGGCAGTGTTAGGTTCAAATAATTTAAAGGTTTAAATATAAAATGTAATAGAGAAACACCTGAGATTCCAGCTACCCATTGTAAAAAACAAATGGCATCAATAACGTAATCAACTCACGGGTTGGTATAACAACAAGCGTGACATTTTTATACAACTTCATAACACTGGAGTAGGCTGCTGAATCAAAGATCAATTAAAAACAACAGCAAACACACAAAGAGCAATATCCATTAAAGTTTTTTACTGCCTAACAACATTTATTAATTTGAGAACATTTAAACACAACCGAGGTTGACCAAAGTGCTTGAAAAAATAATTAAAATTAAGCTATCAGTTCAGTAAACAACAGCCAATGAATAAATTAAATACAGTAAGACCCAGGAAACGAACTCAAGCGTTATAAGCCAAGGCTGAATAAAAATGTCTTTTATTAAGTTTTAATGACTAGATGAGGCACGTTGATGAAATCTATACCATGCCTAGATTGCAGCTAAAGCATGTTCTCCGCGATTTTTAAGTTCGATTTTGGGGACAATGAGAAGGTCACAGGATCTCAAGCGTCTAGACGGTGTGTATGGGTGCAGCAGATTAGTTAGGTATGTTGTAGTCAGGTTATGGAGGGCTTTACCAACAAATTATCAAATTTTAAAATGTATTCTATACTTGACAGGAAGCCAGTGTGGGGACATTAAAGTGATAGAGTGATCTGCTCATATTTTCGCTTCCCTTCAAGCAGTCTAGCAGCCACATCCTAACTGAAGACGAGATATAGAAGACTGAGAAATACCAAAATACAGGGAGTTACTGTGAGGCACCGAACACTTGTTAATGTTTACATGTCATCTTTGACGTCCATGAGGCAGACAGGGCCCTTTATCACTCTTGTGTCTGGTAAAGAAGAATTTGACTGTGGTAGAACTTATAATTACACGTAATGAAAGGTCTTCCCAGAAGAGCCGTTATAGCAGCAAAAGTAGGGAATATTACTTTCAAAAATAAACTTTGAGCAAGACACAACAGTAGGTCAGTCACTGATGTTTGGTAATGGGTCAGGATACACGGTTACAAAAGGTGGTCAATAAAGATTGAAGTTTGGACACTGTGAAAGTCAGGCAAGTTCATCCCCAGAGTCTGTAATGTTACTGTGAAGAAAAAAAAAGATTTATTTTCACTGTCAGGACAATTTTCATTACATTAGACAGGCAGATGTATACACATATGAGTGATTACTCAATCTGACTCATTTGAACTCCTGGAATCTTGAAAATGTAGCTTTTTAATCTACAACAAGACATGCCCTAGCAAAAATACTTCATTTTAAGTGGATGTAATATGATAATGATCAATTAAAATAAGCCTTCTCTCTAATCAAGATGTTTAAATCTTAAAATTGAACAAAATTTCTAACCTTTAACAAAATGCCGCTCTGCTGCCCTGGCATTGTTGTGACTTCAAACTTCTGTAATAAAAAAATTATTTAATTAATTGGCTTACCTAAAACTGTTATTACAATTTGGAAAATTGAATATAATATTAATGGAAAGATATTTCTTGGGGTCCCTACAACACACACAGGAAATATAGTATATTTCTTGCTTCCTTTCAAAACTTTATAGAAGAACAAAATTTTATATAAACTATATATATATATATATTCTGACAAAAAAATAAATTAAAAAAACCCACTTAAAACAAAATCAAACGCATGCTATACTATACCTGTATACTCTAAAACAGCAAATTTTAGCAAAGATGCCAAAAGAACCATATATATACCATTAGGGACAAAGCGTACGCCTGAGTAGTTTCAATGCTTCACCATCAAGTCCTTCAAGATCATCCACAGCAGACTGAGTCTTTTTCAGAGTCAGGTCAGAGGTCAGTGTTTCTTCATTATAAGATCTGATGAACTTGAAGTCACTGGTGCGCGAGCCCGTGGTCAGGTACGCGTCATAATTGTACGCGCTGCGGAGAGTTCCCGCGCCCTCCACCTCTGCGTAATTTGGAGGAAGATACGCGCTGGGAATGGCTACAGCTCCATCAAACAACAGTCTGGGCTTTCTCCTGCGACAAAACCTCACGGCGAGGATGATGATGATGAAGGTCAGGAAGAAAGTGGAAACGGACACCAGCGCGACAATCAAATAAAACGTCAGTTTGGAGCCGCTCTCGTCTCGAGACATGTCTTTCAGTTCGGAACTTCAGCCAAGTTATCTGATATCAGTAAATACAACGAGCACGTGGCTGAGAGAGAGGGCTGTCCGTTATCTCTCACGGACACAATCAGGTTCTGTTTCATGCTGTCAGATTCAGAAATGTCCCGCTGCGTCCTGATCTCTCCGCTGTGGACACCGATAGTGAAAAGTCCCGGATCTGTGGCTTTAATAATGTGATACGAGAGCCACGCGTTCTGACCGGAATCCGCGTCCACGGCGATCACCTTGGAGACCAGGGAGCGCGCCTGAGCAGCTTTGGGCACCATCTCGGTCATGAAGGAGTTTCCTTCCGGAGAGGGGTATAATATCTGAGGAGAGTTGTCGTTCTCATCCGTTATGAAGACGCTCACGGTCACGTTACTGCTCAGAGGAGGAGAGCCGTTGTCTCTGGCTAACACCAGCACTTTCAAACTTTTCATCTGTTCGTAATCAAACGACCTCACGGCGTGAACGACCCGGTGTCTCCGTTAACGGACAGAAAGGAGGACACCGGCGCGCCGTTAACATCAGAAGACAAGAGAGAATAAACTACAGTGCCATTCTGTCTCCAGTCCGGTCTGTAGCTGATACTGAACAAATAGAGGAGCCCGCTTTATTATTTTCTTGTACGTGAGCTCTGTAACTCTGCTCCTGAAATACAGGTGGATTATCATTCACGTCAGCTACAGTCAGGTGAATATTCTTAGAGGAAGATAAAGGCGGAGAGCCCTCATCAGTAGCAGTAATTGTAATATTATAATCAGAGAGCAGCTCTCGGTCTAATTCACCTGTGGTCACCAGAGAATAGTAATTCTTGATCGAAGGAACGAGTTTAAACGGAACGTTTTGTTGAATGGAGCAGCGCACCTGTCCGTTATTCTCCGAGTCTCTGTCCTGAACATTAATGATGCCGACCTCTGTACCGGGGAACGCGTTCTCGGGAACGGGGATGTTAAGAGAATTAATCACTATGATGGGAGCGTTATCATTAACATCAATTACATCTATTAATACAGTGCATCGACCTGCTAGACCTTGACCATCTTTAGCTTGAATGGGTAACTCAACTGAACTCTCTTCCTCATAATCAAAGAACCGTCTCAACTTAATTTCACCAGACACCGTATCAAGCAAAAACATCTCTAGGTGAATTTCAGATACATGACCAAACTCATAGGTGACTTCTCCGTTTTGTCCCTCGTCAGCATCAGTAGCGCTCACTGTCACCACTACAGTATCTAGAGGAGAATTTTCAGGCAGACTGACTTTATAGACGTCCTGACTAAAGACTGGAGCATTATCATTAGCATCCAGCACAGTGACGTGTATGACTACAGTACCTGATCTCGGTGGAGTCCCGCCGTCTACCGCGGTCACTATTAATGAGATCTCTTTCTGCTGCTCGCGATCCAGCTCTTTATTTAATACGAGCTCACTATATTTTCCTCCATTTGCTCCCGTAAGGACACTCAGAATAAAATTGTCATTGTTTTGAAGTGCATATGATTGCACTGAATTAATACTAATATCTGCATCGTGAGCCTCATCTAATAAATAACCTTTTCCTTTGTCTGCTGATTCCCGATTTCAAATTTGATTAAAATCCTTTGTTTGAACTGCGGTGAATTATCATTTATGTCCTCAACAGTCAGAATAAAGCGATGCAGCTCTAAAGGATTTTCCAGCACGAGCTCCTGTTTAATAACGCACGAAGCCTTTTTTCCGCAAAGCCCCTCTCTGTCGATTCTCTCCGCTACGGTCAGTTCTCCAGTATTCAGATTAATATCACAGTATCGTTTTCTGTTACCTTCAGTATCAATACGAGCCTTACGAGACGATAGTCTGTTCACATCGAGCCCGAGATCCTTTGCTATATTTCCAATCACAGATCCTCGTTTCATCTCCTCCGGAAAAGAATAGCTCACGTCTCCATAAGCGGTGTGCGCCATCAGCACGAAGAACAAAAGACCAAACATCTCAGCAGCAAAAACAGAACCTTCGGAATTCTTCAAAGTGAAACCAGCAATACAGTAATCAACATACAAACATAAAAGCTTGTTTAGAGAGGTAGATTATATATCAGGAACGGGTCGCTGTCGACTAGAACGAGACGAGCTGGTAGCCAACAACAGTCTTATGACATCACAGTGGGTGGAGAATAAAATTAGTTTTGTCTTGCAGGTGAACAGCGACACTATGAGTTAAAAGACGAAACTGCCTTTTAGTTCAACCACAATTTTAGTAACTAACTAAACTAATTAAATGAATAAACAAATAAAGGAGTTATATAGAGATGAGCTACATCATTTAAGAATAAAACCCATATACAAAAAGTAACTGACAGTGCAGCTCCACGGACAGCAACAGGGAAACCTGCTTGTTGACATCTTTAGTCAGACTACAAGGGCCTTTAAATAGATGCTAATACGCAAAATTGTATTTAAAACATTTACCATGAAGATTTTTAAGAGAAAAACACGAAATCACATTCTAATTATAATATAATGAGAATTAAATGAGAAACAATCAAATTAATATCACAGCTATGCTGACGACAGCAGATTTACCTAGCCTTATCACCAAATGACTACAGCCCCATTGACTCACTCTGCAATGCATTGATGAAATCAACAGTTGGATGTGCCAACATTTTCTTCAGTTAAATGAGAAAACTGAGGTCATTGCCTTTGGAAATAAAGATGAAGTTCACAAAGTGAATGCATACCTTGACTTGGGGTCAAACAACCAAAAGGCAAGTCAAAAAGTCAAGTGATTCTAGAGACCGACCTTAGTTTCAAATGTCATGTCAAAGCAGTGACTAAATCAGCGTGAAATCACCTAAAAATATTGCAAGAATCAGATGTTTTGTGCCCAGGCAAGACCTGGAGAAACTAGTCCATGCCTTCATCACCAGCAGGGTGGTATAAATGGTCTCCGTCACTGGCCTTCCCAAAAGACCACTGGACAGCTGCTGAATCCAGAACGCTTGCCAGGATCCTGACTCAAACAGAAAATCAGAGCACATCATCCAGTCCTCAGGTCCTTACACTGGCTTCCAGTGACATTTAGAATTGATTTTAAAGCACTTTTACTCATCTATAAATCACGCAATGGACTAGGACCTAAATACATTGCAGATATGATCACTATTTATACACCTAACAGACCACTCAGATCACTAGGATCAAGTCAGTTAGAAACACCAAAGGTCCACACCAAACAAGGAGAATCTGCTTTTAGTTATTATGTGCTATCTGGAACCAGCTTCCTGAATAAGATCAGATGTGCTGAAACATTAGTCACTTTTAAATCCAGACTCAAAACTCATCTGTTTAGTTGTGCATTTACAGAATGAGCACTGTGCTGTCCGAACTGTGCTACTTTGCTTCTTTTATTTTAAACTGTTTTAAATTAATCTCTTTTGGGGACTTTAAATTCAATTTATCTTAAATCAGTGTTTCTATTTTATTTTAATTTATTTTATTGTTATTTAAATCTTGTAATTATTTTATTTCCTCTCTTATAAAGGGCTTTGAATTACCATTGTGTATCAAATGTTATATAAATAAACTTATATACCTTGACTAATACAAACCCTAGAGTCCATATAAAGTGACGTGATGATGACAAGTAGAACTAGTATAAAATAACAATTAGACAAAGACACGTCAGATTTCTTTAAAATATCAAACAAGCTTTCTAAATATAAGCTAGAGACGATTATAAATGTAATGTGTATTTCTTTTTCATTCGAGTTTAGGACAAATAATTAAACACACAAACACTTTAATTCGACTATGAGAAGCTTTGACGTCAACAAGCCGTCAATGAGGCAGACAGGGCCGTAACCTATTATAAAAGGATCCAAACAAATAAAACAAAGGTAACCGAACAAACAAAAACAACAACTTTTTAACAACAAATAAAAAAATAAAAAAAACAACATAGAAAAGAGGCTAAATAAATAAAAGAAGAGAGAAGACGACTACGACGAATGACTGGCACTGCGTGGGACCACTTCACTTGAGTTTATCTTGGACCATATCATGTCTTACTAATCAACATTTTTGAAACTATATAGTTTTAACATTCTTTAAACAAGATCAATTTATAGAGTTATATGCTGAAACATCAGAACTCTTATGTCTGACAAAGATTGCAATTTTCAACACATTTCACTCAGGCAAAACCTAGTTACACAGTCTGTAATTTAGCTAAAGCTACAAAAAATGGTCTGATTGTTTAAAATGTATCAAATCGAGCATTTTAGATCCATACTTGGAGATGTATCAAACATATGATGGGAATTACTGTAGTACACAAAGAGAAAATGAACATTTATGCACTAGCATTTATTTTTGTAGAAGTCAGTTACAAATAAACAGAATATTCACCATTGCTTCATAATTTTCACATTATATCGCTCTCCAACTCTCTAATCACATTTTTAAATATCTTACTATAGCTCTTCCATAAAGCAACTTCAAAATGCGTTCTGCCCTGGCATTGTTGTTTCAAACGTCACACAAAAACATTTATACAGAACTACCTAAAACTGCTGTCTAGGGTTTGACCTCATTGTTCAAAATTGATAAAACTGTCCTGGAAAAACTAGGTTTAAATGTTTCTGAACGTGATCGTTGGCAAAGTTTTCATTCCATAATAATTTCAAGTAGTATTGCGAAGGACTGGAAAAATATTGGCAAACTTTCAGACATCTGAACTTCTTATTGTGAAAGAAAAACAAACAAACACAAACACCTAAATTCGAGAACTGAGTCAAAACGACTGAGAAAAACTTATAATTGCCTTTTGAAATGACATGACAAAATTTGACTCTGCAAGATCACAATCTGTTCACCAAAACAGACATTTGAGACTGAAAGGAATTTGTAAACCCCATGTATATTTGTTTGTTTGTTTGTCCTACCTGAAACGAATCGTGTACTTCAGCATCTAGTCCTTCAAGATCATCGACAGCAGACTGAGTCTTTCTCAGAGTCAGGTCAGAGGTCAGTGTTTCTTCATTATAAGATCTGATGAACTTGAAGTCACTGGTGCGCGAGCCCGTGGTCAGGTACGCGTCATAATTGTATGCGTTGCTGCGAGAGTTCCCGCGCCTCTCCACCTCTGCGTAATTTGGAGGAAGATACGCGCTGGGAATGGCTACAGCTCCATCAAACAACAGTCTGGGCTTTCTCCTGCGACAAAACCTCACGGCGAGGATGATGATGAGGAAGGTCAGGAAGAAAGTGGAAACGGACACCAGCGCGACGATCAAATAAAACGTCAGCTTGGAGCCGCTCTCGTCTCGAGACATGTCTTTCAGTTCGGAACTTCAGCCAAGTTATCTGATATCAGTAAATACAACGAGCACGTGGCTGAGAGAGAGGCTGTCCGTTATCTCTCACGGACACAATCAGGTTCTGTTTCATGCTGTCAGATTCAGAAATGTCCCGCTGCGTCCTGATCTCTCCGCTGTGGACACCGATAGTGAAAAGTCCCGGATCTGTGGCTTTGATAATGTGATACGAGAGCCACGCGTTCTGACCGAATCCGCGTCCACGGCGATCACCTTGGAGACCAGGGAGCGCGCCTGAGCAGCTTTGGGCACCATCTCGGTCATGAAGGAGTTTCCTTCCGGAGAGGGGTATAATATCTGAGGAGAGTTGTCGTTCTCATCCGTTATGAAGACGCTCACGGTCACGTTACTGCTCAGAGGAGGAGAGCCGTTGTCTCTGGCTAACACCAGCACTTTCAAACTTTTCATCTGTTCGTAATCAAACGACCTCACGGCGTGAACGACCCGGTGTCTCCGTTAACGGACAGAAAGGAGGACACCGGCGCGCCGTTAACATCAGAAGACAAGAGAGAATAAACTACAGTGCCATTCTGTCTCCAGTCCGAGTCTGTAGCTGATACTGAACAAATAGAGGAGCCCGCTTTATTATTTTCTTGTACGTGAGCTCTGTAACTCTGCTCCTGAAATACAGGTGGATTATCATTCACGTCAGCTACAGTCAGGTGAATATTCTTAGAGGAAGATAAAGGCGGAGAGCCCTCATCAGTAGCAGTAATTGTAATATTATAATCAGAGAGCAGCTCTCGGTCTAATTCACCTGTGGTCACCAGAGAATAGTAATTCTTGATCGAAGGAACGAGTTTAAACGGAACGTTTTGCTGAATGGAGCAGCGCACCTGTCCGTTATTCTCCGAGTCTCTGTCCTGAACATTAATGATGCCGACCTCTGTACCGGGAACGCGTTCTCGGGAACGGGGATTTTAACAGATTTAATCATTATCTTAGGGGCATTATCATTTACGTCAATAATTTCTATTAATACTTTACAATGACTGAACCCTTTATATCCATCTTGCCTCAACTGGCATTTCATACCTTGAACTCTCTCTTCATAATCTATAAGACCTTTCACTTTAATCTCTCCAGACAACGATGATCGAGAGAAAATGTGTCTTTTGGTTTTCTGATAAATGACTAAACGCATACGTGACTTCTCCGTTTTGTCCCTCGTCAGCATCAGTAGCGCTCACTGTCACCACTACAGTATCTAGAGGAGAATTTTCAGGCAGACTGACTTTATAGACGTCCTGACTAAAGACTGGAGCATTATCATTAGCATCCAGCACAGTGACGTGTATGACTACAGTACCTGATCTCGGTGGAGTCCCGCCGTCTACCGCGGTCACTATTAATGAGATCTCTTTCTGCTGCTCGCGATCTAACTCTTTATCAAACAATGAACTCGATATTTTGACTTCCATCCGCACTTGAATTCACGCTTTAGATAAAATAAAATGAAATCATTCTTTTGAAGTATATTTTTGTACTGAATTCTGTCCTATATCAGCATCATGAGCCTCATTCTAATAAATAACGAGCACCTTTGTCTGCATTTCACTTATTTCAAGCTTGATTACATCTTTAGGAAATATTGGTGCGTTATCATTTATGTCCTGAATTTGTATTGTTACAAAAGCGATGCAATCTAAAGGGTGTTCAAGAACTAATTCCTGTTTAATAACACACGAAAGCTTCTCTCACTACAAATCTCCTCTCTGTCGATTCTCTCCGCTACGGTCCAGTTCTCCAGTTCTCAGATTAATATCACAGTATCGTTTTCTGTTACCTTCAGCATCAATTCGAGCCTTACGAGATGACAGTTTGTTCACATCGAGCCCGAGATCCTTTGCTATATTTCCAATCACAGATCCGCGTTTCATCTCCTCCGGAAAAGAATAGCTCACGTCTCCATAAGCGGTGTGGGTAATGATCAGAAAAATGCCCACAATCAGACAATACGTCGAAAACGATGAGCAATCCATATTTCCCCTTGGAAGCTATGATTTAAACAGAATGTTTTCGATCAAGCTGCCCTGAATTAAACAAAAGCGTAATGCTTATATCTACAAAAACCTACAAAAAGACGGATAAATAGGCAAGCGTCGACTGGATAATATTTAACTGGAGCTTTTGTGTCTTCACTAGGAATGACATCATATACAGGGTGGAGATAGAATAACATTACGTGTCAAAACCACTTCAGGTGAACAGCGACACTATGCGTTAAAATGTGAAAAGCTCTCAAGAATGATCTAAGACTCTTACCGGAATGCATATGTGCGGTAGTATGACTGAAAATCATAAAGTGTAATCAGATTCAAGGCTCAATAAAAGGAGTCCAATAAATGTGATTTCAAAAATTGAAAAATATATTAACATTCTAAAGCAGTTATCAAAGCTAAATGAATACAATGCAAAGTAACAGCAGAAAAAAAATATTCATTTCACACACACATGCACGAAAGGTTGCACAGGGCATGTCAAATTTAAATCCACCAACAACAACAACAATCTAATTCGACAAAATGTTAAATGCCAGCCACCTAAAACGTTCAATAGCTTCATTAATGATTTGCAAACATGAATGTCTTTGTAAACTAGTTGACAGTAAAATACTTCAACTTATATTACTGAACAAAGATAAAACCGTCTTGCCATCCTCCATAATTTCAGACTTTGTTTACAAAAAAGCAAAGAAAGAAAAAGAGTTATATGTAAATATAAAATTAATATTGTATAAAAGAAGATCCTGAAAAGAACAAAAAAAATCCATATAATATTCAATAAACATCTGGGAAACCATCCACTATCAAAAAACAATCCGCTAGGATTTTGACATTTTAGAATCAACTTGTTGCGATACGTGAAGTAAACAATTATTTAATATTCATATTAAATTAAGCAGACTATCCAGAACATATGCACATCTTCCTACCTCATTTGATCTTCATGAATCAAGCCCTTCAAGATCATCTAAAGCTGACTTTTTCAGAGTCAGGTCAGAGGTCAGTGTTTCTTCATTATAAGATCTGATGAACTTGAAGTCACTGGTGCGCGAGCCCGTGGTCAGGTACGCGTCATAATTGTACGCGCTGCGGAGAGTTCCCGCGCCCTCCACCTCTGCGTAATTTGGAGGAAGATACGCGCTGGGAATGGCTACAGCTCCATCAAACAACAGTCTGGGCTTTCTCCTGCGACAAAACCTCACGGCGAGGATGATGATGAGGAAGGTCAGGAAGAAAGTGGAAACGGACACCAGCGCGACGATCAAATAAAACGTCAGCTTGGAGCCGCTCTCGTCTCGAGACATGTCTTTCAGTTCCGGACTTCAGCCAAGTTATCTGATATCAGTAAATACAACGAGCACGTGGCTGAGAGAGAGGGCTGTCCGTTATCTCTCACGGACACAATCAGGTTCTGTTTCATGCTGTCAGATTCAGAAATGTCCCGCTGCGTCCTGATCTCTCCGCTGTGGACACCGATAGTGAAAAGTCCCGGATCTGTGGCTTTAATAATGTGATACGAGAGCCACGCGTTCTGACCGGAATCCGCGTCCACGGCGATCACCTTGGAGACCAGGGAGCGCGCCTGAGCAGCTTTGGGCACCATCTCGGTCATGAAGGAGTTTCCTTCCGGAGAGGGGTATAATATCTGAGGAGAGTTGTCGTTCTCATCCGTTATGAAGACGCTCACGGTCACGTTACTGCTCAGAGGAGGAGAGCCGTTGTCTCTGGCTAACACCAGCACTTTCAAACTTTTCATCTGTTCGTAATCAAACGACCTCACGGCGTGAACGACCCCGGTGTCTCCGTTAACGGACAGAAAGGAGGACACAGGCGCGCCGTTAACATCAGAAGACAAGAGAGAATAAACTACAGTGCCATTCTGTCTCCAGTCCGGGTCTGTAGCTGATACTGAACAAATAGAGGAGCCCGCTTTATTATTTTCTTGTACGTGAGCTCTGTAACTCTGCTCCTGAAATACAGGTGGATTATCATTCACGTCAGCTACAGTCAGGTGAATATTCTTAGAGGAAGATAAAGGCGGAGAGCCCTCATCAGTAGCAGTAATTGTAATATTATAATCAGAGAGCAGCTCTCGGTCTAATTCACCTGTGGTCACCAGAGAATAGTAATTCTTGATCGAAGGAACGAGTTTAAACGGAACGTTTTGCTGAATGGAGCAGCGCACCTGTCCGTTATTCTCCGAGTCTCTGTCCTGAACATTAATGATGCCGACCTCTGTACCGGGGAACGCGTTCTCGGGAACGGGGATTTTTAAAAGATTTAACATCGTATCTCAGGAGCATTATCATTAACGTCTGATATTTCAATTAAACAGTAGCATCACTGGATAAACCAAATACATCTTTTCCTTCAACACGTAATTCAATACACATTTCGTCCTCAAATCAAGTGAACCTGTAACTTAATGGCACCAGATATTTGAATCAACGAGAAATGTTTTCAGGTAGGTCTATCAGAAATATGACCAAACGCATACGTGACTTCTCCGTTTTGTCCCTCGTCAGCATCAGTAGCGCTCACTGTCACCACTACAGTATCTAGAGGAGAATTTTCAGGCAGACTGACTTTATAGACGTCCTGACTAAAGACTGGAGCATTATCATTAGCATCCAGCACAGTGACGTGTATGACTACAGTACCTGATCTCGGTGGAGTCCCGCCGTCTACCGCGGTCACTATTAATGAGATCTCTTTCTGCTGCTCGCGATCTAACTCTTTCTTTAAGACGAGTTCCCAATTTTTTCTCCGTTTACATTTGTACTACGCTTAACTGAAAATTGTCATTCTTCTGTAGACTGTATCTCTGAACTGTATTCTGATCTATATCAGCATCATGAGCCTCATTCAATAAATAACGAGATCCTTTATAGAGCAGACTCCTGATTTCAAATGCATTAAATCCTTTGAGAAACCCGGTGAATTATCATTTATATCCTGTATTTGAACCGAAACTCGATGCAGCTCTAAAGGATCTTCTAGCATTAACTCAAATTTTAAAACACACGAAGCCTGTCCCCCGCAAATCTCCTCTCTGTCGATTCTCTCCGCTACGGTCAGTTCTCCAGTATTCAGATTAATATCACAGTATCGTTTTCTGTTACCTTCAGCATCAATACGAGCCTTACGAGATGACAGTCTGTTCACATCGAGCCCGAGATCCTTTGCTATATTTCCAATCACAGATCCTCGTTTCATCTCCTCCGGAAAAGAATAGCTCACGTCTCCATAAGCGGTGTGCGCCATCAGCACGAAGAACAAAAGACCAAACATCTCAGCAGCAAAACAGAGACTTTCGATTCTTCAAACGTTAGGCAGAAATTGAAAAGGTCAAATGGCTCCATAAAAGAAAAAATCATGTAACCCAATGTAGAATAACAGACGGTAGATTATGTGGCAGGCAATGAGTCGCTCGTCAACGTTTTCAATAAAAAGAGGCTGAAAGCCCTGTGTATGACATCACAAGCAGGGTGGAGAGATGTGTACTGAAGACACACATTGTTTTGGTGAACAGCGACACTCTGAGTCAAAAGAAAACTGCACAATGTTCATATATTCCTGACAGAATTAGCCTCCTTGTAAAATACGTGCAAATTGTTCTTGGATATGCGTTATAATCCTTGTGTGGCTGTGGATGGAATCAGGTGGCAGGAAAGATCAAACTTCCCCAGTATATGAAAGGGGACTAACACTCAAATCTCACCCCAACTACGCCACTATGCTAATTTCACCCAAAGAATTGAAATAAACCACCTAAAACAGGCAAACACAGATTCTTACCACCAATTAAGAGTCAGAGAATTGGGTCATAAAACACTTTATTGACAAATCTTGGCTAAAACAGGATTTAAAATGGTCTTGAAGGTTGTTTGGGCCTAAACACATGACACTTCTAAAGTCAAGGTGTAAATCAAGGGCCCCGGGCTGGAGCTTACCAAAAATACGGAGGACAGACCACACCACTTGCTGGAGACTCACTGCACTTCATTGTGTAGACACACACACACACACACACAGGACACAGGGAGGTGATCACTGCACACTGTTTAGAGAAGATACCACCACCTAAAAGTAATTCTCTGCCCCGTGTGCTCAGGCCCTGTCACGACAAAGAGAGTGCAGGTCAGTAACTTGTCACTTGAAAGTAAAAGTAGAATTACCAACACAACCAATCAAGAGAATTGAGTACAAAAGAAATCAAAACAAACAGAACAAAACACAACTTGGCCATATAAGTCACATAATCAGCTCCAAATTCAATTTCAGGACTAAAGGAAGTCAGTTCAAATAAACAGATCAAAACTGAAAACAAATAAGGAAAATCAATTCAACTTCAAAAGATGAGGATACACGGAAAAACCAAAAAAAAAAAAATGCACAAGCAACCCAAAAAAATCTGGAAACAGGACAGCACTGCAACCGTTGATGAAGCTGAAGGCGACTGCAGTGCAGTTTATGGACCGTCACTTAACCTAAGAGCAAGAATGAGAGCGCTACACTGTTAAACACACTCCCCAACCCCACTCTATGTAAAAAACTACTTACAGACTGAAGGAATTTTGGTTTCAACCACTGATACGAGTAGTCTTCAAAGTGAATGCAGGCAACAAAACTATTCGGTAACCGTGCCTTCTCCAGCGTTTAAGAGCTTCTACTATGCACCCGCAGGTGGCCCGGCAGCACGGAGCATTGGTTCAAGACCAGTACTTGAATCACGTCTCTAAAACATGTAAAGTATATCTCCCTTAACTAAACAATAAACTACAAAAGGAACAAACAGTATGCTCTCCCTATAAAAAGAATCTTAGCTCCTCCTGCCACACTTGTGTTTAATAGTTTAGTTTAACAATCTAATTTTCTGATGAGCGGGAGATAAACACGACCACAACATTTATTGCATCAAAGACTCAAAGACTCCATAAAAAAAAAAAAAAGTGCAGCAAATGGACAAAAATAACTTGCTCTAGTAAATTTCCAACCAGAATAAACGTGCAAATAAAAATAATAATAACACACTGATTTAATCTGCAAGGTTAGAAAATGTAAAAACAGAATAGGAAAGAAACGTTAAACTTAGAGACACCATGTCAGCATGAAGTCCTTCAAAACCACAAGATGCACAAACGTAACCCTATCATGAAGAATAGATGTAAAAAAACCACTTAATTTTCTAAATACAGCTCGTCCATTAACTCTTATAGGTCTGACATTAAATGTTACAACCTGAATAACCATTTTGTTAAAAATGAAATGACTTCCAAATATAAAAAAATATATATTTTCAGTATAACATTTCCTCAGGAAGCAGGACTTTATACATTTCTACATATTATATGAGCAAAGCCTCAGCAGCAACAAACCACGGCCTGTACAGCACCACGGACAGCAATCAGAAATATACCCTTTCTGTTAAACTATAGTGAACTGGGATTTAAAAGAAATACAAAATGAAATTAGTTTATAAAATGGTTTTAAAGAACAGACAGCAAGATGGGTGCAAGGAACTTAGCGTCTTTAAAACCAGTAGAAAACTGTTGCCAATAAAAGTACTTTGCAAACCCAAAATATTTTAAAAATATCTTTAAATAAATAGCTCTTCAGTCCTACCTGAAAGGAATCGTTCAACTCCATCTAGTCCTTCAAGATCATCCACAGCAGACTGAGTCTTTTTCAGAGTCAGGTCAGAGGTCAGTGTTTCTTCATTATAAGATCTGATGAACTTGAAGTCACTGGTGCGCGAGCCCGTGGTCAGGTACGCGTCATAATTGTACGCGCTGCGGAGAGTTCCCGCGCCCTCCACCTCTGCGTAATTTGGAGGAAGATACGCGCTGGGAATGGCTACAGCTCCATCAAACAACAGTCTGGGCTTTCTCCTGCGACAAAACCTCACGGCGAGGATGATGATAATGAAGGTCAGGAAGAAAGTGGAAACGGACACCAGCGCGACGATCAAATAAAACGTCAGTTTGGAGCCGCTCTCGTCTCGAGACATGTCTTTCAGTTCCGGAACTTCAGCCAAGTTATCTGATATCAGTAAATACAACGAGCACGTGGCTGAGAGAGAGGGCTGTCCGTTATCTCTCACGGACACAATCAGGTTCTGTTTCATGCTGTCAGATTCAGAAATGTCCCGCTGCGTCCTGATCTCTCCGCTGTGGACACCGATAGTGAAAAGTCCCGGATCTGTGGCTTTAATAATGTGATACGAGAGCCACGCGTTCTGACCGAAATCCGCGTCCACGGCGATCACCTTGGAGACCAGGGAGCGCGCCTGAGCAGCTTTGGGCACCATCTCGGTCATGAAGGAGTTTCCTTCCGGAGAGGGGTATAATATCTGAGGAGAGTTGTCGTTCTCATCCGTTATGAAGACGCTCACGGTCACGTTACTGCTCAGAGGAGGAGAGCCGTTGTCTCTGGCTAACACCAGCACTTTCAAACTTTTCATCTGTTCGTAATCAAACGACCTCACGGCGTGAACGACCCCGGTGTCTCCGTTAACGGACAGAAAGGAGGACACCGGCGCGCCGTTAACATCAGAAGACAAGAGAGAATAAACTACAGTGCCATTCTGTCTCCAGTCCGGGTCTGTAGCTGATACTGAACAAATAGAGGAGCCCGCTTTATTATTTTCTTGTACGTGAGCTCTGTAACTCTGCTCCTGAAATACAGGTGGATTATCATTCACGTCAGCTACAGTCAGGTGAATATTCTTAGAGGAAGATAAAGGCGGAGAGCCCTCATCAGTAGCAGTAATTGTAATATTATAATCAGAGAGCAGCTCTCGGTCTAATTCACCTGTGGTCACCAGAGAATAGTAATTCTTGATCGAAGGAACGAGTTTAAACGGAACGTTTTGCTGAATGGAGCAGCGCACCTGTCCGTTATTCTCCGAGTCTCTGTCCTGAACATTAATGATGCCGACCTCTGTACCGGGGAACGCGTTCTCGGGAACGGGAATATTTAAAGACTTAATCACTATAATGGGGGCATTGTCATTAACATCTGTAATTTCTATAATTACTTTAATGTCTGAAGAAAGACCAGAGCCATCCTTTCCCTCAATAACCATCTCATACTTTACTTCCTTCTCAAAATCAATGGGGCCTTTAACTGTAATCTCCCCATTGTTCGGATCTACAGAAAATAGTTCGTTGGCTTTTTCGAAATTCGACTAAACTCATATGTGACTTCTCCGTTTTGTCCCTCGTCAGCATCAGTAGCGCTCACTGTCACCACTACAGTATCTAGAGGAGGAGAATTTTCAGGCAGACTGACTTTATAGACGTCCTGACTAAAGACTGGAGCATTATCATTAGCATCCAGCACAGTGACGTGTATGACTACAGTACCTGATCTCGGTGGAGTCCCGCCGTCTACCGCGGTCACTATTAATGAGATCTCTTTCTGCTGCTCGCGATCTAGCTCTTTTTCTAACAATAACTCGATGTTTTTGACACCGTCTGACTTTGTGCTTACAGATAAAATAAACTGATCATTCTTTTCAAGGGAATAGCTTTGTACTCCATTCTGTCCTATGTCTGCATCATGAGCCTCATTCACGCGGAAACGAGCGCCTTTCACAGCACTCTCACTTATCTCAAGCTTAATTGTGTCTTTAGGAAAGATCGGTGCGTTATCGTTGATGTCCTGAATTTGTATTGTTAAACGATGCATCTCTAACGGGTGTTCAAGAACTAATTCGAAATGAAGAACACACGAAAACTCCTCACTACAGATCTCCTCTCTGTCGATTCTCTCCGCTACGGTCAGTTCTCCAGTATTCAGATTAATATCACAGTATCGTTTTCTGTTACCTTCAGTATCAATACGAGCCTTACGAGATGACAGTCTGTTCACATCGAGCCCGAGATCCTTTGCTATATTTCCAATCACAGATCCTCGTTTCATCTCCTCCGGAAAAGAATAGCTCACGTCTCCATAAGCGGTGTGCGCCATCAGCACGAAGAACAAAAGACCAGACATCTGACGATTAAGCCAGAAGCTTTTAGAATCCATTTGGAAGTATGATTTAGACACAAGATGCGATGCAAAACGTAATGCTTATATCTACAATAATACAAAAAAAGACTCAAAAACGCAAGCGTCGACTGTTTTTCATCAAAGCGAACTAGAAGCATTGCCACTGACATCACCAACAGGGTGGAGACAAGAAAAAATATTTTTGCCATGATATTACAGGTGAACAGCGACTCTAAGTGTTTAAACAAGAAACTGCACATTTAGCTCTCTAGAATGATTAAGATACGGTAGTATGACTGAACAGCAACTATCATCACGGTAATGATTTTACAACATTAAGAGTCTTTGATTGTTATTTCGGAGGATTGAGAAAAACTATTTTAGGGTATTCCTATCCATTGCTTCATACAAAGTAACAGGGTATGAGAGGGGACATGCGATTAACACATTACTTGAGCAGCACCATGGACAGCAACATTAAAACCAAAATTATTTCCAGACGCAAGTGCACACCACACAAGTGTTTCAAATGTATCTGTAATGAATGTCTAAGTAAACTACGCTACTAAATAAATAAACTCATTTTAAGAACAGAAAGATAACCGTCTTAAATATCCATAATTACAGACTTGTTTACTGGAAAAGCAGGAAAGACAGAATTAAACGAACATTAATCAACATGCAAAGTTTGAATACGTTCGACGCTAGGAAGGCTTTGTAAACTCATTAAATGATCTGCGAATGGCGACAATCCGCTGAGGGTGTCTTTGAAGACATTTTAGAATCAACTTGACTTGCGATACGTGATATTTGTGAACACAATTACACATTTAATATGGAATCCTATATTATTAAATAAGGAGTAAATCACATTGTTTGTCCTACCTCAAATGGATCGTTCATTTCAGAATCAAGTCCTTCAAGATCATCCACAGCAGACTGAGTCTTTCTCAGAGTCAGGTCAGAGGTCAGTGTTTCTTCATTATAAGATCTGATGAACTTGAAGTCACTGGTGCGCGAGCCCGTGGTCAGGTACGCGTCATAATTGTACGCGCTGCGGAGAGTTCCCGCGCCCTCCACCTCTGCGTAATTTGGAGGAAGATACGCGCTGGGAATGGCTACAGCTCCATCAAACAACAGTCTGGGCTTTCTCCTGCGACAAAACCTCACGGCGAGGATGATGATGAGGAAGGTCAGGAAGAAAGTGGAAACGGACACCAGCGCGACGATCAAATAAAACGTCAGTTTGGAGCCGCTCTCGTCTCGAGACATGTCTTTCAGTTCCGGAACTTCAGCCAAGTTATCTGATATCAGTAAATACAACGAGCACGTGGCTGAGAGAGAGGGCTGTCCGTTATCTCTCACGGACACAATCAGGTTCTGTTTCATGCTGTCAGATTCAGAAATGTCCCGCTGCGTCCTGATCTCTCCGCTGTGGACACCGATAGTGAAAAGTCCCGGATCTGTGGCTTTAATGATGTGATACGAGAGCCACGCGTTCTGACCGGAATCCGCGTCCACGGCGATCACCTTGGAGACCAGGGAGCGCGCCTGAGCAGCTTTGGGCACCATCTCGGTCATGAAGGAGTTTCCTTCCGGAGAGGGTATAATATCTGAGGAGAGTTGTCGTTCTCATCCGTTATGAAGACGCTCACGGTCACGTTACTGCTCAGAGGAGGAGAGCCGTTGTCTCTGGCTAACACCAGCACTTTCAAACTTTTCATCTGTTCGTAATCAAACGACCTCACGGCATGAACGACCCCGGTGTCTCCGTTAACGGACAGAAAGGAGGACACAGGCGCGCCGTTAACATCAGAAGACAAGAGAGAATAAACTACAGTGCCATTCTGTCTCCAGTCCGGGTCTGTAGCTGATACTGAACAAATAGAGGAGCCCGCTTTATTATTTTCTTGTACGTGAGCTCTGTAACTCTGCTCCTGAAATACAGGTGGATTATCATTCACGTCAGCTACAGTCAGGTGAATATTCTTAGAGGAAGATAAAGGCGGAGAGCCCTCATCAGTAGCAGTAATTGTAATATTATAATCAGAGAGCAGCTCTCGGTCTAATTCACCTGTGGTCACCAGAGAATAGTAATTCTTGATCGAAGGAACGAGTTTAAACGGAACGTTTTGCTGAATGGAGCAGCGCACCTGTCCGTTATTCTCCGAGTCTCTGTCCTGAACATTAATGATGCCGACCTCTGTACCGGGGAACGCGTTCTCGGGAACGGAGATTTTAACAGATTTAGTCATTATCTTAGGGGCGTTATCATTTACGTCAATAACATCAATTAATACAGAACAATGACTAGCCAACCCTTGACCATCTCTTGCTTGAACTGGCAGTTCAAGTGAACTCTCTACCTCATAATCTATAAGACCTTTCAATTTAATCTCTCCAGACAACGAATCGAGAGAAAATGTGTCCATAAGGTTTTCTGATAAATGACCGAATTCATAGGTGACTTCTCCGTTTTGTCCCTCGTCAGCATCAGTAGCGCTCACTGTCACCACTACAGTATCTAGAGGAGAATTTTCAGGCAGACTGACTTTATAGACGTCCTGACTAAAGACTGGAGCATTATCATTAGCATCCAGCACAGTGACGTGTATGACTACAGTACCTGATCTCGGTGGAGTCCCGCCGTCTACCGCGGTCACTATTAAAGATATCTCTTTCTGCTGCTCACGATCTAACTCTTTATTAAGAATGAGTTCACTATATTTTCCATTTGCACGAGTTAGTATATTAAGAACAAAATGCTCATTGTTTTGAAGTGCATATGATTGAACTGAATTCATACCAATATCCGCATCGTGAGCCTCATCTAATAAATAACGAGATCCTTTGTCTGCTGATTCCTGTATTTCAAATTTGATTACGCTTTGTTTGAACTGCGGTGAATTATCATTTATGTCCTCAACAGTCAGAATAAAGCGATGCAGCTCTAAAGGATTTTCCAGCACGAGCTCCTGTTTAATAACGCACGAAGATTTCTTCCCGCAAATCTGCTCTCTATCGATTCTCTCCGCTACGGTCAGCTCTCCAGTTTTTAGATTAACATCACTGAATCGTTGTCGGTTATCTCCATTATCAATTCGTGCCTCCCGACTTGACAGTTTGTCCATTTCGAGCCCGAGATCCTTCGCTATATTTCCAATCACAGATCCTCGTTTCATCTCCTCCGGAAAAGAATAGCTCACGTCTCCATAAGCGGCGCGCGCCATCAGCACGAAGAACAAAAGACCAAACATCTCAGCAGCAAAACAGAAGGTTTAGATATATAGACTACGCGAAAACGAACACGAACACAAAAGTAACCACGTTATCCACGTGTAAAACAATTCAAATGGCTGAATCTAGCTAGTGGTCGATGCGAGATAATTATAGATGAGGCACTGCTCACCATCGACGACTTCCTACAACGAGCCGAGCTGTCAGTCCTGGATGACATCATGAACAGGGTGGAGAGAAAGCTGCAGTAATATAAAGTACTGGTGTCCTGTTGTACTGGTGAACAGCGACACTAAGAGTTCAATTACGAAACTGCAAAACACTTTCAAAGTTCTCATATCAAATGTATAAAGTTAGATTTTAAATTAATCTTGCAGATATTAATAACTTGGCCTGGCACAACCAAATATTTATATATGTGAAAAAAAGAGTCCAGTATTCAAGGGCGTATATTTAGTACTACTACATATAGTTTTAAGAGTAATAAATACATATGCAGACCTACATAAAGCATAATTTAATGAAGTGACGATTTAAAAACCCCCAAAAAGAATTAAACGCAAGACACTCAGGCTAATGCTTACAGACCTTTCCACATTAAGGGTTTCATAAGATCATTATTAATAGCAAACGTAACACATTTGCTATTGATCTTTCAGTTCCATATTTCCGGCAGCTCAACGGCAGCCCACCCTTCATCAAGCTGCCCCTGAACATCTCCAGCAGGTCAATTCCTATCTCCTACCATAAAGATTACAGAAAGCCTACTGGAAGCACATCCAACTGGATCCATTATCTTGAACTGCCTTGTAGAGCTTATAGGACACCTTCCAGTTCTTCATTAGACTTTTTTTTTTAGATTTTTGTTAGATGTAGGAAAAATGATTTTCCTTCATTTTCTGGCTCAAGCTAACTTTTATATACAGACTAATAAAATTTCAATTTTACAGAAAATCACAAATCTGTCTGAGATTAGAAAACAACATATCATCATCAGAAAGCATGAATTAAATGCCTTTGACCATTATATATCATGATCCAAAGTAGTACTTGGAAGGTGCATCCAATCTGATCAATATTTAAATAATGGGCACAGACTAATGCTCCTAGTGTCTTCTATTCTAAAAGCTCCTTAAGATCAGCTTTCTTCTTTTAAGAGGTTTCTACTGAAGTCTGACAACTTTTGTAAATCCTACAAATGTCTTCAAGCATTCCTAAAGAACGATTTAATTCTTTTGTGACACTTCGAGTGTATTGAATAAATTGTTTTATCTGCACCTTGCCATTATTCTTGCCATACATTTAAAATATTTGGTCTCCTTGAAAACATTATCAAAATATTTAAACCATTCAAAAAATAACTTATTTAAAAGACTCATACTGAAATGCAAATACACACTTTTAGGTTTCACTGAATCTTAAATGTACGTTTTTTTATAAACAGCTATAACTTTTTACAATCTGCATTTCACAATTTCATCTACATCATACAATACTGGCTTGAAAGTCTAACTAAATAACAGAAACCATACCACTGACATTTGAATAATGACTTCAAACAAACAGCCCATTAAACTCTTTCATCCAGTCAATCATGTTACTCCATTTCTTCCAAAATATTTGTTTTTAAGGGGTATTTGCAACAATGACATTGATAGAAGCAAAACAAAAAACACAAAACAAGGGAAGGAGCGTTTCACTACACAAAAAGAAAAAACGGTTTCTTTTCTTCATATTATACGGCACCATTTAGGGTGATTTTTGCGTTCCTCTATCTTCAAAGTGAACACTTTGTTGGTAAAATTATCACTTGCCATCAAACTTTTACTCGATCCATAAATTGGTTGATCAGGGAAATATTCATGCACACTTTCAGGAACACATTTATGTCTTCAAAACCATAACTGCAGTAGGTCCACCTTGCTAAAAAAAAAAAAAAAAAAAAAAAAAAAAAAAAAAAAAAAAAAAAAATCACACTGCTTTCAGATGAGTCGTTGTCCTACTCTGTGTCTTTCAATGTCTTGTTTTGTAGTTAAAGGATCTTACTCATTTTAACCACTTGCTGTTTATCATCTTAGTCTTAAAAGAGAGCATCTCTTGGTCTGATATTAACTGTGCTTCTTCATCAGTTACAATAGACTGACTTTTTTCACCGCCTGTATCTCCCTTTTTACCTTCTAAAGGGGAAACCAAAGCATCATAGACACTAAAACCAGTAATTGTAGGTAAACCATTGGAATTTGACTCAGATTGCTCAGTCTCTAATTCTGCAGAAAAGTCAACAAAATTCTTTATTACAGCTGAGACTATTTCCTGAACTTCAGCCTTAGACACCTTTACATCTTTGGGTTGCTTTTAACCTAGCACTTTTTTAAAGTAAAAAATAACATGGGGAGTGAAGGTAAAATAGGGACAGAAACAATTATTGGGTTGTTTTGACAGCAGGCTGGGTTACTATCCAGAACATTTAACCCAAACTGCTTTGTCAAAACAACCCAATTGCTAATTCTGTCCATATTTTATGTAAGAATAGAGCCTACTTTCAATACAAGCTGACGGCTTACAACATTAAAATCTAACTTTTATACCAAAGCCGTTAAATATTTATACAAAACAGTCCTACCTGAAAGGAATCACTCATTTCCGCGTCAAGTCCTTCAAGATCATCCACAGCAGACTGAGTCTTTCTCAGAGTCAGGTCAGAGGTCAGTGTTTCTTCATTATAAGATCTGATGAACTTGAAGTCACTGGTGCGCGAGCCCGTGGTCAGGTACGCGTCATAATTGTACGCGCTGCGGAGAGTTCCCGCGCCCTCCACCTCTGCGTAATTTGGAGGAAGATACGCGCTGGGAATGGCTACAGCTCCATCAAACAACAGTCTGGGCTTTCTCCTGCGACAAAACCTCACGGCGAGGATGATGATGAGGAAGGTCAGGAAGAAAGTGGAAACGGACACCAGCGCGACGATCAAATAAAACGTCAGCTTGGAGCCGCTCTCGTCTCGAGACATGTCTTTCAGTTCCGGGACTTCAGCCAAGTTATCTGATATCAGTAAATACAACGAGCACGTGGCTGAGAGAGAGGGCTGTCCGTTATCTCTCACGGAGACAATCAGGTTCTGTTTCATGCTGTCAGATTCAGAAATGTCCCGCTGCGTCCTGATCTCTCCGCTGTGGACACCGATAGTGAAAAGTCCCGGATCTGTGGCTTTAATAATGTGATACGAGAGCCACGCGTTCTGACCGGAATCCGCGTCCACGGCGATCACCTTGGAGACCAGGGAGCGCGCCTGAGCAGCTTTGGGCACCATCTCGGTCATGAAGGAGTTTCCTTCCGGAGAGGGGTATAATATCTGAGGAGAGTTGTCGTTCTCATCCGTTATGAAGACGCTCACGGTCACGTTACTGCTCAGAGGAGGAGAGCCGTTGTCTCTGGCTAACACCAGCACTTTCAAACTTTTCATCTGTTCGTAATCAAACGACCTCACGGCGTGAACAACCCCGGTGTCTCCGTTAACGGACAGAAAGGAGGACACAGGCGCGCCGTTAACATCAGAAGACAACAGAGAATAAACTACAGTGCCATTCTGTCTCCAGTCCGGGTCTGTAGCTGATACTGAACAAATAGAGGAGCCCGCTTTATTATTTTCTTGTACGTGAGCTCTGTAACTCTGCTCCTGAAATACAGGTGGATTATCATTCACGTCAGCTACAGTCAGGTGAATATTCTTAGAGGAAGATAAAGGCGGAGAGCCCTCATCAGTAGCAGTAATTGTAATATTATAATCAGAGAGCAGCTCTCGGTCTAATTCACCTGTGGTCACCAGAGAATAGTAATTCTTGATCGAAGGAACGAGTTTAAACGGAACGTTTTGCTGAATGGAGCAGCGCACCTGTCCGTTATTCTCCGAGTCTCTGTCCTGAACATTAATGATGCCGACCTCTGTACCGGGAAACACGTTCTCGGGAACGGGGCTACGCAAAGATTTCACTCGTATCTCAGGAGCATTGTCATTAACGTCTGATATTTCTATTACAACTTTAGCATCACTGGATAAACCAAATACATCTTTTCCTTCAACACGTAATTCATACACATTTTCGTCCTCGAAATCAAGTGAACCTGTAACTCGAATGGCACCTGTATTTGAATCCAACGAGAACAGCTTTCTAGCTCTATCAGAAATACGACCAAACTCATACGTGACTTCTCCGTTTTGTCCCTCGTCAGCATCAGTAGCGCTCACTGTCACCACTATAGTATCTAGAGGAGAATTTTCAGGCAGACTGACTTTATAGACGTCCTGACTAAAGACTGGAGCATTATCATTAGCATCCAGCACAGTGACGTGTATGACTACAGTACCTGATCTCGGTGGAGTCCCGCCGTCTACCGCGGTCACTATTAATGAGATCTCTTTCTGCTGCTCGCGATCTAGCTCTTTCTCTAAGACGAATTCCAATTTTTTTTCTCCGTCTACATTTGTACTTACGCTTAACTGAAAATTGTCATTCTTCTGTAGACTGTATCTCTGAACTGTATTCTGATCTATATCAGCATCATGAGCCGCATTCAAACGATAACGAGTACCTCTAAGAGCAGACTCCCTGATTTCAAATGCAATTAAATCCTTTGAGAAACCCGGTGAATTATCGTTAATATCCTGTATTTGAACCGAAACTCGATGCAGCTCTAATGGATCTTCTAGCATTAACTCAAATTTTAAAACACACGACAGCCTGTCCCCGCAGATCTCCTCTCTGTCGATTCTCTCCGCTACGGTCAGTTCTCCAGTATTCAGATTAATATCACAGTATCGTTTTCTGTTACCTTCAGCATCAATACGAGCCTTACGAGATGACAGTCTGTTCACATCGAGCCCGAGATCCTTTGCTATATTTCCAATCACAGATCCTCGTTTCATCTCCTCCGGAAAAGAATAGCTCACGTCTCCATAAACGGTGTGCGCCATCAGCACGAAGAACAAAAGACCAAACATCTCAGCAGCAAAACAGAGACTTCGGAATTCTTCAAACGTTAGGCAGAAATTGAATAGCGCAATAATGGCTCCGTACAAGAAAACAATCATGTAACCCAATGTAGAATAACAGACGTAGATTATGTGGCAGGCAATGAGTCGCCGTCAACGTTTTTCAATAAAAAGAGTAGCTGAAAGCCCTGTGTATGACATCACAAGCAGGGTGGAGAGATGTGTACTGAAGACACACATTGTTTTTCAGGTGAACAGCGACACTCTGAGTCAAAAGAGGAAACTGCACAATGTTCATATATTCCTGACAGAATTAGCCTCCTTGTAAAATACGTGCAAATTGTTCTTTGGATAGCGTTGGTTATCCTTGTGTGGCGGTGTGGATGGAATCAGGTGGCAGGAAAGATCAAACTTCCCCAGTATGAAAGGGGACTAACACTCAAATCTCACCCCAACTACGCCACTATGCTAATTTCACCCAAAGAATTGAAATAAACCACCTAAAACAGGCAAACACAGATTCTTACCACCAATTAAGAGTCAGAGAATTGGGTCATAAAACACTTTATTGACAAATCTTGGCTAAAACAGGATTTAAAATGGTCTTGAAGGTTGTTTGGGCCTACACAAGACACTTCTAAAAGTCAAGGTGTAAATCAAGGGCCCCCGGGCTGGAGCTTACCAAAAAATACGGAGGACAGACCACACCACTTGCTGGAGACTCACTGCACTTCATTGTGTAGACACACACACACACACACACACACGGGGAGGTGATCACTGCACACTGTGAGGAAGATACCACCACCTAAAAGTAATTCTCTGCCCCGGTGCTCAGGCCCTGTCACGACAAAGAGAGTGCAGGTCAGTAACTTGTCACTTGAAAGTAAAAGTAGAATTACCAACACAACCAATCAAGAGAATTGAGTACAAAAAGAAATCAAAACAAACGAACAAAACACAACTTGGCCATATAAGTCACATAATCAGCTCCACCAAGGACTAAAGGAAGTCAGTTCAAATAAACAGATCAAAACTGAAAACAAATAAGGAAAATCAATTCAACTTCAAAAGATGAGGATACACGGAAAACCAAAAAAAAAAAAAAAAAAGAATATTAAAACCAAAAAAATCTGGAAACAGGACAGCACTGCAACCGTTGATGAAGCTGAAGGCGACTGCAGTGCAGTTTATGGACCGTCACTTAACCTAAGAGCAAGAATGAGAGCGCTACACTGTTAAACACACTCCCCCACCCCACTCTATGTAAAAAACTACTTACAGACTGAAGGAATTTGGGTTTCAACCACTGATACGAGTAGTCTTCAAAGTGAATGCAGGCAACAAAACTATTCGGTAACCGTGCCTTCTCCAGCGTTTAAGAGCTTCTACGAACACCCGCAGGTGGCCCGGCAGCACGGAGCATTGGTTCAAGACCAGTACTTGAATCACGTCTCTAAAACATGTAAAGTATATCTCCCTTAACTAAACAATAAACTACAAAAGGAACAAACAGTATGCTCTCCCTATAAAAAGAATCTTAGCTCCTCCTGCCACACTTGTGTTTAATAGTTTAGTTTAACAATCTAATTTTCTGATGAGCGGGAGATAAACACGACCACAACATTTATTGCATCAAAGACTCAAAGACTCCATAAAAAAAAAAAAAGCAGCAAATGGACAAAAATAACTTGCTCTAGTAAATTTCCAACCAGAATAAACGTGCGTTTAAAAAGTTTGACAAACAAGACACAGATGAGAAGGACGTAAAAAATACTTTAACAGCAGCTTTTTGTCTCCGATTCCGTTACATGCTGTCACAAGAAATAAAACGAGTACCGATAGACAACAAAACAAGACTTATCAGATTCCTTTCTTTAAAAGATCACAAAACAGCTTTAAACGATTAGAATCTAATAGCTCACGACGATATGGTATTGGTCCTTTATCAAGGCAGATAAAACTGTCTCGTTGACCATTTCTAAACAGAAGAAGAGGGGCAGGCACTTCAGCATGATTTATATGAAGTATTTACCGAGAAATGAATGATAAAAAATTATTAAACTCTTGGAACAGACTGTGACTTGAAATTGCTCAAATATAAGCACATGAAAACAAATCTAAAGAGAAAAATAAATGGAACAAACTACTAATCCATCAAAATGAGCTACAAGTCTTTAGAAACCTGAAGGCAGACCATTCAAAATAATAACACTCAAATAAAAATAATAATAACACACTGATTTAATCTGCAAGGTTAGAAAATGTAAAAACAGAATAGGAAAGAAACGTTAAACTTAGAGACACCATGTCAGCATGAAGTCCTTCAAAAACCACAAGATGCACAAACGTAACCCTATCATGAAGAATAGGTGTAAAAAAACCACTTAATTTTCTAAATACAGCTCGTCCATTAACTCTTATAGGTCTGACATTAAATGTTACAACCTGAATAACCATTTTGTTAAAAAATGAAATGACTTCCAAATATAAAAAAAAAAATATATTTTCAGTATAACATTTCCTCAGGAAGCAGGACTTTATACATTTCTACATATTATATGAGCAAAGCCTCAGCAGCAACAAACACGGCCTGTACAGCACCACGGACAGCAATCAGAAATATACCCTTTCTGTTAAACTATAGTGAACTGGGATTTAAAAAGAAATACAAAATGAAATTAGTTTATAAAATGGTTTTAAAGAACAGACAGCAAGATGGGTGCAAGGAACTTAGCGTCTTTAAAACCAGTAGAAAGTATGTTGCCAATAAAAGTACTTTGCAAACCCAAAATATTTTAAAAATATCTTTAAATAAATAGCTCTTCAGTCCTACCTGAAAGGAATTGTTCAACTCCGCATCTAGTCCTTCAAGATCATCCACAGCAGACTGTGTCTTTCTCAGAGTCAGGTCAGAGGTCAGTGTTTCTTCATTATAAGATCTGATGAACTTGAAGTCACTGGTGCGCGAGCCCGTGGTCAGGTACGCGTCATAATTGTACGCGCTGCGGAGAGTTCCCGCGCCTCCACCTCTGCGTAATTTGGAGGAAGATACGCGCTGGGAATGGCTACAGCTCCATCAAACAACAGTCTGGGCTTTCTCCTGCGACAAAACCTCACGGCGAGGATGATGATGAGGAAGGTCAGGAAGAAAGTGGAAACGGACACCAGCGCGACGATCAAATAAAACGTCAGTTTGGAGCCGCTCTCGTCTCGAGACATGTCTTTCAGTTCCGGAACTTCAGCCAAGTTATCTGATATCAGTAAATACAACGAGCACGTGGCTGAGAGAGAGGCTGTCCGTTATCTCTCACGGACACAATCAGGTTCTGTTTCATGCTGTCAGATTCAGAAATGTCCCGCTGCGTCCTGATCTCTCCGCTGTGGACACCGATAGTGAAAAAGTCCCGGATCTGTGGCTTTAATAATGTGATACGAGAGCCACGCGTTCTGACCGGAATCCGCGTCCACGGCGATCACCTTGGAGACCAGGGAGCGCGCCTGAGCAGCTTTGGGCACCATCTCGGTCATGAAGGAGTTTCCTTCCGGAGAGGGGTATAATATCTGAGGAGAGTTGTCGTTCTCATCCGTTATGAAGACGCTCACGGTCACGTTACTGCTCAGAGGAGGAGAGCCGTTGTCTCTGGCTAACACCAGCACTTTCAAACTTTTCATCTGTTCGTAATCAAACGACCTCACGGCGTGAACGACCCCGGTGTCTCCGTTAACGGACAGAAAGGAGGACACCGGCGCGCCGTTAACATCAGAAGACAAGAGAGAATAAACTACAGTGCCATTCTGTCTCCAGTCCGGGTCTGTAGCTGATACTGAACAAATAGAGGAGCCCGCTTTATTATTTTCTTGTACGTGAGCTCTGTAACTCTGCTCCTGAAATACAGGTGGATTATCATTCACGTCAGCTACAGTCAGGTGAATATTCTTAGAGGAAGATAAAGGCGGAGAGCCCTCATCAGTAGCAGTAATTGTAATATTATAATCAGAGAGCAGCTCTCGGTCTAATTCACCTGTGGTCACCAGAGAATAGTAATTCTTGATCGAAGGAACGAGTTTAAACGGAACGTTTTGCTGAATGGAGCAGCGCACCTGTCCGTTATTCTCCGAGTCTCTGTCCTGAACATTAATGATGCCGACCTCTGTACCGGGGAATGCGTTCTCGGGAACGGGAATATTTAAAGACTTAATCACTATAATGGGGGCATTGTCATTAACATCTGTAATTTCTATAATTACTTTAATGTCTGAAGAAAGACCAGAGCCATCCTTTCCCTCAATAAGCATTTCATACCTTAACGACATCTCATAATCAATGGGGCCCTTAACTGTAATCTCCCCATTGTTCGGATCTACAGAAAATAGTTCGTTGGCTTTTTTCGAAATTCGACTAAACTCATAGGTGACTTCTCCGTTTTGTCCCTCGTCAGCATCAGTAGCGCTCACTGTCACCACTACAGTATCTAGAGGAGAATTTTCAGGCAGACTGACTTTATAGACGTCCTGACTAAAGACTGGAGCATTATCATTAGCATCCAGCACAGTGACGTGTATGACTACAGTACCTGATCTCGGTGGAGTCCCGCCGTCTACCGCGGTCACTATTAATGAGATCTCTTTCTGCTGCTCGCGATCTAGCTCTTTTTCTAACAATAACTCGATATTTTTGCCACCGTCTGACTTTGTGCTTACAGATAAAATAAAATGATCATTCTTTTCAGTCGAATAGCTTTGTACTCCATTCTGTCCTATGTCTGCATCATGAGCCTCTTTCACGCGGAAACGAGCGCCTTTCACAGCACTCTCACTTATCTCAAGCTTAATTGTATCTTTAGGAAAGATCGGTGCGTTATCGTTGATATCCTGAATTTGTATTGTTAAACGGTGTATCTCTAACGGGTGTTCAAGAACTAATTCGAAATGAAGAACACACGAAAACTCCTCACTACAGATCTCCTCTCTGTCGATTCTCTCCGCTACGGTCAGTTCTCCAGTATTCAGATTAATATCACAGTATCGTTTTCTGTTACCTTCAGCATCAATACGAGCCTTACGAGATGACAGTCTGTTCACATCGAGCCCGAGATCCTTTGCTATATTTCCAATCACAGATCCTCGTTTCATCTCCTCCGGAAAAGAATAGCTCACGTCTCCATAAGCGGTGTGCGCCATCAGCACGAAGAACAAAAGACCAAACATCTCAGCAGAAAAACAGAACCTTTGGAATTCTTCAAACGTTAGGCAGAAATTGAATAGCGCACCGTAATAATCGCTCTGTACAAGAAAACAATCATGTAACCCAATGTAGAATAACAGACGTAGATTATGTGGCAGGCAATGAGTCGCCGTCAACGTTTTTCAATAAAAAGAGTAGCTGAAAGCCCTGTGTATGACATCACAAGCAGGGTGGAGAGATGTGTACTGAAGACACACATTGTTTTTCAGGTGAACAGCGACACTGTGAGTCAAAAGAGGAAACTGCACAATGTTCATATATTCCTGACAGAATTAGCCTCCTTGTAAAATACGAGTAAATTGTTCTTTGGATAGCGTTGGTTATCCTTGTGTTTAATAGTTTAGTTTAACAATCTAATTTTCTGATGAGCGAGAGATAAACACGACCACAACATTTATTGCATCAAAGAAAAGACTCAAAAAAAAAAAAAAAAAAAAAAAAATGCAGCAAATGGACAAAAATAACTTGCTCTAGTAAATTTCCAACCAGAATAAACGTGCGTTTAAAAAGTTTGACAAACAAGACACAGATGAGAAGGACGTAAAAAATACTTTAACAGCAGCTTTTTGTCTCCGATTCCGTTACATGCTGTCACAAGAAATAAAACGAGTACCGATAGACAACAAAACAAGACTTATCAGATTCCTTTCTTTAAAAGATCACAAAACAGCTTTAAACGATTAGAATCTAATAGCTCACGACTATATGGTATCGGTCCTTTTTCAAGGCAGATAAAACTGTCTCGTTGACCATTTCTAAACAGAAGAAGAGGGGCAGGCACTTCAGCATGATTTATATGAAGTATTTACCGAGAAATGAATGATAAAAAATTATTAAACTCTTGGAACAGACTTTGTGACTTGAAATTGCTCAAATATAAGCACATGAAAACAAATCTAAAGAGAAAAATAAATGGAACAAACTACTAAGCCATCAAAATGAGCTACAAGTCTTTAGAAACCTGAAGGCAGACCATTCAAAATAATAACACTCAAATAAAAATAATAATAACACACTGATTTAATCTGCAAGGTTAGAAAATGTAAAAACAGAATAGGAAAGAAACGTTAAACTTAGAGACACCATGTCAGCATGAAGTCCTTCAAAAACCACAAGATGCACAAACGTAACCCTATCATGAAGAATAGGTGTAAAAAAAACCACTTAATTTTCTAAATACAGCTCGTCCATTAACTCTTATAGGTCTGACATTAAATGTTACAACCTGAATAACCATTTTGTTAAAAAATGAAATGACTTCCAAATATAAAAAATATATATATTTTTAGTATAACATTTCCTCAGGAAGCAGGACTTTATACATTTCTACATATTATATGAGCAAAGCCTCAGCAGCAACAAACACGGCCTGTACAGCACCACGGACAGCAATCAGAAATATACCCTTTCTGTTAAACTATAGTGAACTGGGATTTAAAAAAATACACAATGAAATTAGTTTATAAAATGGTTTTAAAGAACAGACAGCAAGATGGGTGCAAGGAACTTAGCGTCTTTAAAACCAGTAGAAAGTATGTTGCCAATAAAAGTACTTTGCAAACCCAAAATATTTTAAAAATATCTTTAAATAAATAGCTCTTCAGTCCTACCTGAAAGGAATTGTTCAACTCCGCATCTAGTCCTTCAAGATCATCCACAGCAGACTGTGTCTTTCTCAGAGTCAGGTCAGAGGTCAGTGTTTCTTCATTATAAGATCTGATGAACTTGAAGTCACTGGTGCGCGAGCCCGTGGTCAGGTACGCGTCATAATTGTACGCGCTGCGGAGAGAGTTCCCGCGCCCTCCACCTCTGCGTAATTTGGAGGAAGATACGCGCTGGGAATGGCTACAGCTCCATCAAACAACAGTCTGGGCTTTCTCCTGCGACAAAACCTCACGGCGAGGATGATGATGAGGAAGGTCAGGAAGAAAGTGGAAACGGACACCAGCGCGACAATCAAATAAAACGTCAGCTTGGAGCCGCTCTCGTCTCGAGACATGTCTTTCAGTTCCGGGACTTCAGCCAAGTTATCTGATATCAGTAAATACAACGAGCACGTGGCTGAGAGAGAGGGCTGTCCGTTATCTCTCACGGACACAATCAGGTTCTGTTTCATGCTGTCAGATTCAGAAATGTCCCGCTGCGTCCTGATCTCTCCGCTGTGGACACCGATAGTGAAAAGTCCCGGATCTGTGGCTTTAATAATGTGATACGAGAGCCACGCGTTCTGACCGGAATCCGCGTCCACGGCGATCACCTTGGAGACCAGGAGCGCGCCTGAGCAGCTTTGGGCACCATCTCGGTCATGAAGGAGTTTCCTTCCGGAGAGGGGTATAATATCTGAGGAGAGTTGTCGTTCTCATCCGTTATGAAGACGCTCACGGTCACGTTACTGCTCAGAGGAGGAGAGCCGTTGTCTCTGGCTAACACCAGCACTTTCAAACTTTTCATCTGTTCGTAATCAAACGACCTCACGGCGTGAACGACCCCGGTGTCTCCGTTAACGGACAGAAAGGAGGACACCGGCGCGCCGTTAACATCAGAAGACAAGAGAGAATAAACTACAGTGCCATTCTGTCTCCAGTCCGGGTCTGTAGCTGATACTGAACAAATAGAGGAGCCCGCTTTATTATTTTCTTGTACGTGAGCTCTGTAACTCTGCTCCTGAAATACAGGTGGATTATCATTCACGTCAGCTACAGTCAGGTGAATATTCTTAGAGGAAGATAAAGGCGGAGAGCCCTCATCAGTAGCAGTAATTGTAATATTATAATCAGAGAGCAGCTCTCGGTCTAATTCACCTGTGGTCACCAGAGAATAGTAATTCTTGATCGAAGGAACGAGTTTAAACGGAACGTTTTGCTGAATGGAGCAGCGCACCTGTCCGTTATTCTCCGAGTCTCTGTCCTGAACATTAATGATGCCGACCTCTGTACCGGGGAACGCGTTCTCGGGAACGGGGCTACGCAAAGATTTCACTCGTATCTCAGGAGCATTGTCATTAACATCTGATATTTCTATTACAACTTTAGCATCACTGGATAAACCAAATACATCTTTTCCTTCAACACGTAATTCATACACATTTTCGTCCTCGAAATCAAGTGAACCTGTAACTCGAATGGCACCTGTATTTGAATCCAACGAGAACAGCTTTCTAGCTCTATCAGAAATACGACCAAACTCATAGGTGACTTCTCCGTTTTGTCCCTCGTCAGCATCAGTAGCGCTCACTGTCACCACTACAGTATCTAGAGGAGAATTTTCAGGCAGACTGACTTTATAGACGTCCTGACTAAAGACTGGAGCATTATCATTAGCATCCAGCACAGTGACGTGTATGACTACAGTACCTGATCTCGGTGGAGTCCCGCCGTCTACCGCGGTCACTATTAATGAGATCTCTTTCTGCTGCTCGCGATCCAGTTTTTTTTCTAGTATTAATTCCAAGGTTTTTTCTCCGTCTTCATTTGAATTTACGCTTAACTGAAAATTGTCATTCTTCTGTAGACTGTATCTCTGAACTGTATTCTGATCTATATCAGCATCATGAGCCGCATTTAAACGATAACGAGAGCCTCTTTCAGCAGACTCATTAATTTCAAATGTGATCAAGTCCTTTGAGAAACCCGGTGAATTATCGTTAATATCCTGTATTTGAACCGAAACTCGATGCAGCTCTAATGGATCTTCTAGCATTAACTCAAATTTTAAAACACACGACAGCCTGTCCCCGCAGATCTCCTCTCTGTCGATTCTCTCCGCTACGGTCAGTTCTCCAGTATTCAGATTAATATCACAGTATCGTTTTCTGTTACCTTCAGCATCAATTCGAGCCTTACGAGATGACAGTCTGTTCACATCGAGCCCGAGATCCTTTGCTATATTTCCAATCACAGATCCGCGTTTCATCTCCTCCGGAAAAGAATAGCTCACGTCTCCATAAGCGGTGTGCGCCATCAGCACGAAGAACAAAAGACCAAACATTTCGCAAGCAGCAAAACGGAGCCTTTCAAATGCTTCAGAAAATAAATCCAACAACAGAGCAATAAACACTAAAAAGGAGTTATGTCAAATTTTAGAGAACCAAACAGAAGTACAGCATACGAGGCAGTCAACGTCGATGATCTTCTCTAACGAGACGAGCTGAAGCCCTACGCATGACATCACACTCAGGGTGGGGATATGTGTACGAGATGCACACAAGGTTTTACAGGTGAACAGCGACACCATGAGCTACAATTAGAAATTGCATGATATTTATATCAGAGGATAAAGCACTGAAAGAAATGCAACGATACTTATGTATACAATAAGTTTGTAAAGCAACAAAATAACTGATATCCACTGCTAAAATAACCACAACATTTATGATACTTATATATGAATATATATAGCATATAATATAAAGAAAAACATTGGAATAGGGGTTTACATTAGAGCATCGAATAGCAGTGAGAACCCAAACAGCAAAATTGAATGTCTAGGCAGCACCATGAACAGCAACTGTAAAATAAGTTTTGTGCCATTTCCATTACTGCTAAAAAACACATTTAAAATTGCTGAACTGATATGGAATTTAACTAACCTTATAAGACAAAAAAACACCACATTTTTAAAGTTAGATCACAAATAAAAAAATGCATTTGACAAAACGTTTAGTCAGCAGGATGAGTCTGATTGGGCGGGAAGAAGCACGAAGAACTGCCTGCACAGCTCCATGGCAACAAAAACTAGATTAGGAGACATGTGCCTTTTTTTATGCCAAGCTTGCAAATGTGGGTGATTTGCAACACTTCTGTAAACAGAAATCAATGTGTGTACCTGTGTTTTATTCTGGTGGGGACTTAAACCTGAATATACACAAACAGAATGAAGTTTTTTGAAACTCTAAATGCATTAAGCGGTAGGGTTGGTGTAGGGTAACAAAATATATGGGTTGTACAGCATAAACATTAAATATGTTTACATCACAGAGATGGTTTACTTTTTGTTTTGGTATTTTAGTTTATTATTTTGTATAATATAATATATATTTGTTCATGATGCTTTGTCTCTGTTTAAGAGGGACTTTTTAACATTCTGTCATGGGTCTACAGATGAAAAATAGCTTTTTTGGCTAAATCTAGCACATTTTAAAATGAATGTTTATTAATGTGCATTGCCCCTGTAAACAAATAAACTAAACTAAAAACTACATTACGCATATGGAGAATCCCCATTAGGATAGCTGACCAGACGTGTGAGGGAGTGAGGTGAGAGAGAGAGAGAACTTTAATTGAATTGGCTCTCAGACATTAAATTGATCCACGTGACACGAAAAAGCTTCCTTAAAAAAATAAATGCATAAATAAAAAAGCCATTAACTAATAAATAATTTAAAATGATAAATACCTGAATTGAATTATTCATTTCCGCGTCAAGACCTTCAAGATCATCCACAGCAGACTGAGTCTTTGTCAGAGTCAGGTCAGAGGTCAGTGTTTCTTCATTATAAGATCTGATGAACTTGAAGTCACTGGTGCGCGAGCCCGTGGTCAGGTACGCGTCATAATTGTACGCGCTGCGGAGAGTTCCCGCGCCCTCCACCTCTGCGTAATTTGGAGGAAGATACGCGCTGGGAATGGCTACAGCTCCATCAAACAACAGTCTGGGCTTTCTCCTGCGACAAAACCTCACGGCGAGGATGATGATGATGAAGGTCAGGAAGAAAGTGGAAACGGACACCAGCGCGACGATCAAATAAAACGTCAGTTTGGAGCCGCTCTCGTCTCGAGACATGTCTTTCAGTTCCGGGACTTCAGCCAAGTTATCTGATATCAGTAAATACAACGAGCACGTGGCTGAGAGAGAGGCTGTCCGTTATCTCTCACGGACACAATCAGGTTCTGTTTCATGCTGTCAGATTCAGAAATGTCCCGCTGCGTCCTGATCTCTCCGCTGTGGACACCGATAGTGAAAAGTCCCGGATCTGTGGCTTTAATAATGTGATACGAGAGCCACGCGTTCTGACCGGAATCCGCGTCCACGGCGATCACCTTGGAGACCAGGGAGCGCGCCTGAGCAGCTTTGGGCACCATCTCGGTCATGAAGGAGTTTCCTTCCGGAGAGGGTATAATATCTGAGGAGAGTTGTCGTTCTCATCCGTTATGAAGACGCTCACGGTCACGTTACTGCTCAGAGGAGGAGAGCCGTTGTCTCTGGCTAACACCAGCACTTTCAAACTTTTCATCTGTTCGTAATCAAACGACCTCACGGCGTGAACGACCCCGGTGTCTCCGTTAACGGACAGAAAGGAGGACACCGGCGCGCCGTTAACATCAGAAGACAAGAGAGAATAAACTACAGTGCCATTCTGTCTCCAGTCCGGTCTGTAGCTGATACTGAACAAATAGAGGAGCCCGCTTTATTATTTTCTTGTACGTGAGCTCTGTAACTCTGCTCCTGAAATACAGGTGGATTATCATTCACGTCAGCTACAGTCAGGTGAATATTCTTAGAGGAAGATAAAGGCGGAGAGCCCTCATCAGTAGCAGTAATTGTAATATTATAATCAGAGAGCAGCTCTCGGTCTAATTCACCTGTGGTCACCAGAGAATAGTAATTCTTGATCGAAGGAACGAGTTTAAACGGAACGTTTTGCTGAATGGAGCAGCGCACCTGTCCGTTATTCTCCGAGTCTCTGTCCTGAACATTAATGATGCCGACCTCTGTACCGGGGAACGCGTTCTCGGGAACAGGACTATTTAGAGATTTAATTATAATAAAAGGGGCATTGTCATTTGTATCTGTAATTTCTATTACAATTTTCGTGTCTGAGGAAAGACCATATCCGTCTTTAGCATTAACAATAATTTCATATCCTGATTCCTCTTCAAAATCTATTGGCCCCTTCAGAACAATTTGTCCAGTTCGAGGATCTAATGAAAATGTTTCTTTTGCAGATTCTGATAAATGGCCAAACTCATAAGTGACTTCTCCGTTTTGTCCCTCGTCAGCATCAGTAGCGCTCACTGTCACCACTACAGTATCTAGAGGAGAATTTTCAGGCAGACTGACTTTATAGACGTCCTGACTAAAGACTGGAGCATTATCATTAGCATCCAGCACAGTGACGTGTATGACTACAGTACCTGATCTCGGTGGAGTCCCGCCGTCTACCGCGGTCACTATTAATGAGATCTCTTTCTGCTGCTCACGATCTAGCTCTTTATCAAGCACTAACTCGACGTACTTGCTACCATCTGCCTTTGAATTCACGGCTAAAACAAAGCGTAAATTATTCTCCAGTATATAATTTTGTACTGAATTGTGACCGACATCAGCATCTCGAGCCTCAATGACACGAAAACGAGCACCTTTACCTGCGTTTTCACTTATTTCCAGCTTTACGACATCTTTCGGAAATATTGGAGTATTGTCATTAATGTCTTGAATTTGTAAAACAACACGATGCAATTCCAAAGGGCTTTCTAAAACAAATTCGAAATTAAGCGCACAGGAAAGCCTCTCCTTACAAATCACCTCTCTGTCTATCCGATCAGCCACCACTAATTCCCCGTTCTCAAATTAATATCGCAATATCGTTTTTTGTTACCTTCAGCATCAATTCGAGCCCTACGAGACGTAAGTGTGTTCACATCGAGCCCGAGATCCTTTGCTATATTTCCAATCACAGATCCTCGTTTCATCTCCTCCGGAAAAGAATAGCTCACGTCTCCATAAGCGGTGTGCGCCATCAGCACGAAGAACAAAAGACCAGACATCTCAGCAGGAGCTCGTAAGCTTGTCATCTTTTAATACGAAAAAGAAAATGAGATGAAAAGTAATACGTAAAAGACTTGGTTCGTGGTCGATATAAGAGGATATCAGAGGAAGGCAAAGCTAACTGTCGACGTTTTTAACAACGAGCTGAGATATCAGTCCTGAATATGACATCATGAACAGGGTGGAGGGTAGATGATCAGTGGAGGCATTGGTCAACAGCGACACTAAGAGTTCAATTATAAAACTGCGTACTGCAACGATAACATTTATAGGCTTCAAAATGACATGCCTGTAGTTTCAGTCATACTTGTAATATTGTTAAAACTGAAGAAGCTACAAATATACATTTATAAGATACTGCATAACCTGCCCATGGCACAAAAACCAGCAAAAACATGAATTTATCTTACACCACAGACAATACGTTAAAATGTAGCCAGGCCAACCTTCATGAGCACAACCAATAGTCGAGGTAGAGCATCGTAAAATCTAAAGCACAAAATCCAGCTTACAATACGTATTCGATTCATGCAGCAGTTTTCACAGATAGACGGATAGCATTTATTTTTATAGGGAAGAATATTAGGCATGTTTGAGTACAATCCTCTCTCATTCTTGGAGAAAGAGAATTTAATTTGAATTGCTCTTTAGTACAAATACCAAAAACAGATTCAGAATAAATCAACCACCAGATTCAAACTTAAAACAATTATAAGAAATGTGCAAAGCGCAGTTTTCCACCAGAAACAGAGTTCAGCGCTTCTTCGTCACACCACTTTAATTCAAAACAGGCAAGGTCACTCACTGACTTGTAGAAATTAAAAATGTAGCTTTTACAAGAGCAGAAAACAAAACAACATTTTTTCAATCCCGTTTTTCCTTCTCATGTACGCTGCTACTTTGGCTTTAAAATTTAATAATTGACATGCATGAAATCTCTTCTTTAGAAAAACAACAACAATCAACTAGTTTAGGCAGTAAAAATATCTGGAAAAGACTCCTCAGCATTAGGACTCTTCCCCCTGTATAAAAGTCTGTTAAAGACTCCCTCTCCTCAGCTGATAAAGTAGACCACAACTTTGTCAGTAAGTGATTAACTTTGCGAGTAGAAAAGAGGCTGCTGTCCTGCTCTGTCTGCTCTGGAAGTTTACTAACTCCTTCCCACGTTCTTCTTTTGACTAATATAAAACACTCTGAGAGATCCAGTGTAACATAGCACAAAATAAATCAACTAATAAGGCTTGAACATGTTAATAGTTTTGGAAATGGATCAATGCAGGCTAGTTTATGCCCAAGGGATAAAGAAACCAAATTGCTAATTAAAAGATTCATCCCTTCATCACCAATCAAAAATTTCACTTCATCTGTAGTGGTAAAGGTTCTATGACTATTGAATAGAGCGTACCTGACAAAGAACACACTTATCTGACAACTCTTTCAACTTTGAAAGGAGTGCATAAACCACCAATCACCTTCAGCAGACTCTCAACATCAGCGTATAAGACTTTTATCATATTCACAGAGTTTGGACAAAAAACAAACTAATGTTGTTCACAAGTAAATGTGTTCAACACGGTCAAATGCCTTCTCTTGATCTAGACAAATCAGGGCACAATCCAAGTAAAATAACTTGGAGACATCTAAGAAATTTGCAACACTATCCAGAACGACGGAGTTGTAAAATAAAGTCAGCTGGGAGATGGTGGATGTCGGGAGCCTTTCCAGATGCCATACCCAACAAGGATCCACACAATCCCTCCAGGCACAATGCCTTGCTGAGCTTCCGGTTGCCTTCTTCAGACAGGTTTTCCAGAAACACATTTCCAGTGGCAGACTCAAATCAAATTCACATTTGTACAGTTTATCATAAAAACAAACTGCCCTCTTTCTAATATCAGTGGGGTCAGTTAATAAAGTGCAAACCTCAAAACGTAATGCATGAATTAGACATTGTCCATTCTTTTTTTTGAAATTACAGATAAATTTTGTTGGAGCATCCGTTTGATCAATTTGTTGAAAACAGGACCAAATCAAAACTCCTTGAGGATCAATACAGTTCCTTTCAAGATCCCCTTAGTGTAATTAAAACCTCCTCCTAAAATTTACCACTCTTCACTAATACAGTTTTGCAGGGTTGAATTAAGATGATTTAAAAACAACATTCGTTCAACTCCTGAGATTAGAGCATAGACACAAATAAATATAAAGACTTGATCACTTGCCCTATGGCCAGACAACAGTCCTCTACAGCCACCGCCACCTTCACAGCATGGCGCTTGAGAGAGTGTATTACACACCCATGAATACTTGAAACGAGTTTATTAAACTGATACTTTTAAAATGTATTTCCCCTTTTCCACATACAATACGGTGAATTCATTTTTCCAATCCTACCAATTTCAACAAATATAAACTCAATATTCACAGTATTTCCAACACATTTTGAATGTAAGAAAGAGAATATAGAATAGATTACTTATTCAGGAGCAACACTCCACAGACGAGAACATACCAGTGCAGCACCACGGACAGCAACAGGACAACCCTGCCATTTCCAATCTGACTAAACTGCGGTCCAAAACATTACCAACTAAATTTACTTAATTGTTTAAATTCGCATAACTGAGGTATCGATGAGAGAAAAAGAAAATAACTATGCAAGATCAACAAACAACCGAACACCAAACAAGATCATTGATAGTTTGACAAACGATTGCTCCAACAAGACCATAAACATCTAAATTTAAATCAAAGACCAAAGTAATTTACATATTGGCTCTCAAAAATGTTTGTCTAATAAAGCGGTCACAAGAATTTTTACCAAAGAAAACAACAGCAACAAAACAGTATCTTGACAAAAAACACATTTTTACACATTTGATCTGTTAACACGCACACATTGTGTTTCCATGTTTGATGGGGACTCTCCATAGGTGCAATGATTTTTATATTGTACAGACTGTATATGTTATTGTCCTGCACCTAAACTACCCCTTACAGGAAACTACTGACATTTTTAGATTGTAAAAAAAATTTAATCCAGTGTGTTTTATAAGCTTGTTTCTTCATGGGGACCTAAAAAAGTCTGCAAAGTCCCTTGGTATTCCTATCCTCTTTGAGACATTTGGTCCCCATAACGTGATAAAAATCGGGTGCAAACACGCACACACACACACACACACGTTATTATACTTCAAAAATACTTAGAAAACAGTCCTACCTGAAAAGAATCGTTCATTTCCGCATCAAGTCCTTCAAGATCATCCACAGCAGACTGAGTCTTTCTCAGAGTCAGGTCAGAGGTCAGTGTTTCTTCATTATAAGATCTGATGAACTTGAAGTCACTGGTGCGCGAGCCCGTGGTCAGGTACGCGTCATAATTGTACGCGCTGCGGAGAGTTCCCGCGCCCTCCACCTCTGCGTAATTTGGAGGAAGATACGCGCTGGGAATGGCTACAGCTCCATCAAACAACAGTCTGGGCTTTCTCCTGCGACAAAACCTCACGGCGAGGATGATGATGATGAAGGTCAGGAAGAAAGTGGAAACGGACACCAGCGCGACGATCAAATAAAACGTCAGTTTGGAGCCGCTCTCGTCTCGAGACATGTCTTTCAGTTCCGGAACTTCAGCCAAGTTATCTGATATCAGTAAATACAACGAGCACGTGGCTGAGAGAGAGGGCTGTCCGTTATCTCTCACGGACACAATCAGGTTCTGTTTCATGCTGTCAGATTCAGAAATGTCCCGCTGCGTCCTGATCTCTCCGCTGTGGACACCGATAGTGAAAAGTCCCGGATCTGTGGCTTTAATAATGTGATACGAGAGCCACGCGTTCTGACCGGAATCCGCGTCCACGGCGATCACCTTGGAGACCAGGGAGCGCGCCTGAGCAGCTTTGGGCACCATCTCGGTCATGAAGGAGTTTCCTTCCGGAGAGGGGTATAATATCTGAGGAGAGTTGTCGTTCTCATCCGTTATGAAGACGCTCACGGTCACGTTACTGCTCAGAGGAGGAGAGCCGTTGTCTCTGGCTAACACCAGCACTTTCAAACTTTTCATCTGTTCGTAATCAAACGACCTCACGGCGTGAACGACCCCGGTGTCTCCGTTAACGGACAGAAAGGAGGACACCGGCGCGCCGTTAACATCAGAAGACAACAGAGAATAAACTACAGTGCCATTCTGTCTCCAGTCCGGGTCTGTAGCTGATACTGAACAAATAGAGGAGCCCGCTTTATTATTTTCTTGTACGTGAGCTCTGTAACTCTGCTCCTGAAATACAGGTGGATTATCATTCACGTCAGCTACAGTCAGGTGAATATTCTTAGAGGAAGATAAAGGCGGAGAGCCCTCATCAGTAGCAGTAATTGTAATATTATAATCAGAGAGCAGCTCTCGGTCTAATTCACCTGTGGTCACCAGAGAATAGTAATTCTTGATCGAAGGAACGAGTTTAAACGGAACGTTTTGTTGAATGGAGCAGCGCACCTGTCCGTTATTCTCCGAGTCTCTGTCCTGAACATTAATGATGCCGACCTCTGTACCGGGGAACGCGTTCTCGGGAACGGGGCTACGCAAAGATTTCACTCGTATCTCAGGAGCATTGTCATTAACGTCTGATATTTCTATTACAACTTTAGCATCACTGGATAAACCAAATACATCTTTTCCTTCAACTAGTAATTCATACATGGCTTCATCCTCAAAATCAAGTGAACCTGTAACTCGAATGGCACCTGTATTTGAATCCAACGAGAACAGCTTTCTAGCTCTATCAGAAATACGACCAAACTCATAGGTGACTTCTCCGTTTTGTCCCTCGTCAGCATCAGTAGCGCTCACTGTCACCACTACAGTATCTAGAGGAGAATTTTCAGGCAGACTGACTTTATAGACGTCCTGACTAAAGACTGGAGCATTATCATTAGCATCCAGCACAGTGACGTGTATGAC
Source organism: Puntigrus tetrazona (assembly GCF_018831695.1). Lineage (NCBI taxonomy): Eukaryota > Metazoa > Chordata > Actinopteri > Cypriniformes > Cyprinidae > Puntigrus > Puntigrus tetrazona. The sequence goes on from NC_056712.1 coordinate 8,033,872, forward strand.
TACAGTACCTGATCTCGGTGGAGTCCCGCCGTCTACCGCGGTCACTATTAATGAGATCTCTTTCTGCTGCTCGCGATCTAATTCTTTCTCTAAGACGAATTCCAATTTTTTTTTCCCGTCTACATTTGTATTTACGCTTAACTGAAAATTGTCATTCTTCTGTAGACTGTATCTCTGAACTGTATTCTGATCTATATCAGCATCATGAGCCGCATTCAAGCGATAACGAGTACCTCTATCAGCAGACTCACTAATGTCAAATGCAATTAAATCCTTTGAGAAACCCGGTGAATTATCGTTAATATCCTGTATTTGAACCGAAACTCGATGCAGCTCTAATGGATCTTCTAGCATTAACTCAAATTTTAAAACACACGAAAGCCTGTCCCCGCAGATCTCCTCTGTCCCCGCAGATCTCCTTTTGAAGAACAAAAGACCAGACATCTCAGCCGCAAAACAGAACCTTTGGGATGATTTAGATACAGGCAGAAATAGAGTCCAGTACAAGAAAACAAACATAATAATCTAATGCAAACTACCAGACGTAGATCACATCAGGCAGTCCGTCGCTGTCGATGATTTTCTATAAAGAGATGGGATAAAACCCTGTGTATGACATCACAAGCAGGGTGGAGAGACGTGTGCTGAAGACACATTGTTTTTCAGGTGAACAGCGACACTGTGAGTTAAAACAAGGAACTGCATTAATGTTCATATCTCTGAAGGGATTGTGTGTGGGCTACATAAACACGACCACAACATGCATAGCATTGCACAAATAACAATAGTGATCAGAAACATGATCAGAAACAGGAATTCGAAACTGCTTTCATAAGCCAGTTCACATGAAGACACAGATGAGAAAGACAAGCGTTTTGCGTCAGATTCATTTGTAAACTGTATAGAGGGACATACTGAGTTTTAAAGAACAGCTAGACAACAGGGTGATACATAGATTCCTTTTTTAAAAAGATCACTACATTTCTTTAAACTTTTCGAATCTATTAAAAATAGCTAGTGACGACGTTGTAGTATATTTGGCATTTATCGTTACAAACTTAACCGTCTTTACTTACAATCTGTAAACAGAAAAATGGCCAATCAGTTCTAGACAAGTTATATTGGGATTTTCCAAGATAACATTTTTGAATCAAATCAAATCAAAGTCGTGAAACAGGATTCACAACTTAAAATGGCTCAAACATGATTAGAAAAATCTAAAATTATAAATAGGAGTTACTTTGTCTTTAAAGGTTAAGTCTATTTAAACAAAAAAGCTAATTTAAATCGCAAGGTTGTAGCATTTAAAAAAAGAAGAAAAAGTTAATTCTAGTAGAAAAGAAGCACCCATGTCTGCATCAAGTCCTTCAAAATCATCCACAGCAGACTGAGTCTTTTTCAGAGTCAGGTCAGAGGTCAGTGTTTCTATCTATCAATATTATAAACAATATATGAGTAAATGCGAGTTGTTTTTATTACAAGCCTTTCTCTTAATTCAGTATTCTTTTAAAATCTACTCCCAGCCTGTGTAGCATGACACAGCTACTACAGAGACACAAATAGCTTCTGGTTAGAGGTCTAACATTGTGCAAAAACTAACTAGTAATTGACCAAATATGTATTGTATACTTAAGTAGTAAGAGATCATTGTCTGAGGAAATACACAAACGTCACACACTTGAAGCGTTTTAAAGCTACTGCGCAAACTAAAAATATCACAAAAATCAATGCATGCCATACACCACGAATGCGTAGTTTGTGCTAAACCGCAAATATCCAACACAGCTCAACAACGAAGCACAAGTTCCGTCGATCTTTAAGCACACCATAGAAGAAAAATAGACAATTATGAAAAATGCACATATTGTTTAGTCAATTCAAAAAAAATAATCGACTAATGAAAGGACAGCGGTTACAAAGGACTTAACTGAGGAAAAATAAAAACTATAAAATACATAGGTCCTAACTTCACTTTTTCTTCTTACTACATAAACAAACCGTATATTTATAGCATTTCGTACATAAGAAATATGATATAGATTACTTATGTAGCAACAACAACCCACAGAACAGTCGACACCAGTTCAGCACTATGGACAGCAACAGAAGAAACATATGCTGCTTTTTCTAATCTGACTGAAATGGAGTATTAAAAGATTTCATTGGCCAAAATACCACTGGTATCTAAATTGAACTCACTTAGTTGACTTCACATAACTGAAGCGTTGATGAGAAAGGCAAAACATAATTCAATTACAAACGACAAAAACTAGAGAGACACAAAAGCGGATGTTAGATAAAATGCCCCTAACAGGACAGACTTGGATCACTATGTAAGCTCACCAAACAACAATTTGTGAAAAATAGCTTGACTTATAGCGGATGATCATCTGAAATAAGTGATAAGATAAAAGAACATTCATATTCCAAATTGTCCCTTGAAAAAAGATACCAGAATATAGCTCCTACCCAAAGAGCTCCCAAGCATGGGATGAGAAATTGATACTAAGTGAGAAGTCACTATCTCACTCATTATCCTTGTTAATAAAACAGCATTTCTTTTCTGAAATAAAAGATCTTAAATGTGTCATGACGTTTTACAAGAACAGAGTCTCTTGCCATTGAAGTCAATTAAGTACATGAAAACATTTAATCTGTTAACACAAACAGCATTTCAAGAAGCGATTTTTTTACTCCTACCTGAAACGAGTCGTTAACTTCCGCATCAAGTCCTTCAAGATCATCCACAGCAGACTGAGTCTTTCTCAGAGTCAGGTCAGAGGTCAGTGTTTCTTCATTATAAGATCTGATGAACTTGAAGTCACTGGTGCGCGAGCCCGTGGTCAGGTACGCGTCATAATTGTACGCGCTGCGGAGAGTTCCCGCGCCCTCCACCTCTGCGTAATTTGGAGGAAGATACGCGCTGGGAATGGCTACAGCTCCATCAAACAACAGTCTGGGCTTTCTCCTGCGACAAAACCTCACGGCGAGGATGATGATGATAAAGGTCAGGAAAAAAGTGGAAACGGACACCAGCGCGACGATCAAATAAAACGTCAGTTTGGAGCCGCTCGTCTCGAGACATGTCTTTCAGTTCCGGAACTTCAGCCAAGTTATCTGATATCAGTAAATACAACGAGCACGTGGCTGAGAGAGAGGGCTGTCCGTTATCTCTCACGGACACAATCAGGTTCTGTTTCATGCTGTCAGATTCAGAAATGTCCCGCTGCGTCCTGATCTCTCCGCTGTGGACACCGATAGTGAAAAGTCCCGGATCTGTGGCTTTAATAATGTGATACGAGAGCCACGCGTTCTGACCGGAATCCGCGTCCACGGCGATCACCTTGGAGACCAGGGAGCGCGCCTGAGCAGCTTTGGGCACCATCTCGGTCATGAAGGAGTTTCCTTCCGGAGAGGGGTATAATATCTGAGGAGAGTTGTCGTTCTCATCCGTTATGAAGACGCTCACGGTCACGTTACTGCTCAGAGGAGGAGAGCCGTTGTCTCTGGCTAACACCAGCACTTTCAAACTTTTCATCTGTTCGTAATCAAACGACCTCACGGCGTGAACGACCCCGGTGTCTCCGTTAACGGACAGGAAGGAGGACACCGGCGCGCCATTAACATCAGAAGACAACAGAGAATAAACTACAGTGCCATTCTGTCTCCAGTCCGGGTCTGTAGCTGATACTGAACAAATAGAGGAGCCCGCTTTATTATTTTCTTGTACGTGAGCTCTGTAACTCTGCTCCTGAAATACAGGTGGATTATCATTCACGTCAGCTACAGTCAGGTGAATATTCTTAGAGGAAGATAAAGGCGGAGAGCCCTCATCAGTAGCAGTAATTGTAATATTATAATCAGAGAGCAGCTCTCGGTCTAATTCACCTGTGGTCACCAGAGAATAGTAATTCTTGATCGAAGGAACGAGTTTAAACGGAACGTTTTGCTGAATGGAGCAGCGCACCTGTCCGTTATTCTCCGAGTCTCTGTCCTGAACATTAATGATGCCGACCTCTGTACCGGGGAACGCGTTCTCGGGAACGGGAATATTTAAAGACTTAATCACTATAATGGGGGCATTGTCATTAACATCTGTAATTTCTATAATTACTTTAGTGACTGAAGAAAGACCAGAGCCATCCTTTCCCTCAATAAGCATTTCATACCTTAACGACATCTCATAATCAATGGGGCCTTTAACTTTAATCTCTCCGCTGTTCTCATTAAGATTAAATAATTCTTTTGCAGTTCCGGAAATTCGACTAAACTCATATGTGACCTCTCCGTTTTGTCCCTCGTCAGCATCAGTAGCGCTCACTGTCACCACTACAGTATCTAGAGGAGAATTTTCAGGCAGACTGACTTTATAGACGTCCTGACTAAAGACTGGAGCATTATCATTAGCATCCAGCACAGTGACGTGTATGACTACAGTACCTGATCTCGGTGGAGTCCCGCCGTCTACCGCGGTCACTATTAATGAGATCTCTTTCTGCTGCTCGCGATCTAACTCTTTATTAATAACCATTTCTCCGTATTTTCCTCCATTTAACCCCGTAAGAATATTAAGAATAAAATGTTCGTTGTTTTCTAATGTATATGATTGCACTGAATTCACACCAATATCCGCGTCGTGAGCCTCATCTAATAAATAACGGGATCCTTTGTCTGCTGATTCCCTTATTTCGAATTTGATTATATTTTGCTTGAACTGTGGTAAATTATCATTGATGTCCTGAATATTAAGAATAAATCGATGAAGCTCCAATGGATTTTCCAGCACGAGCTCCTGTTTAATAACGCATGACGCTTTCTTTCCACAAATCTCCTCTCTGTCAATTTTATCCTCCACAATCAGTTCTCCGGTATTCATATTAATGTCACAGTACCGTTTTCCGTTACCTTCATTGACAATCCGTGCATCACGACTTGAGAGGCTCTTTAAATCGAGCCCGAGATCCTTAGCTATATTTCCAATCACAGATCCTCGTTTCATCTCCTCCGGAAAAGAATAGCTCACGTCTCCATAAGCGGTGTGCGCCATCAGCACGAAGAACAAAAGACCCAACATCTCAGCAGCAACGAGTAAGGTTTTATCTATCTATAAGAAAATGAACAAAATATTTAAACGTTATGAGCATGTAAAGCCAGATGAAGTTACTGAATTTAGTTTATGGGCTATATAAGAGGACAATAGACGGAGGCACCGCTCAGCGTCGAAGATTTGCAGCGAGCTGAGAGATCACTTCTCAATGTGTGACATCATGAGCAGGAAGGAGAGAAACAATATGAACTTAGAAGCTTGCACTGGTGAACAGCGACACTAAGAGGTCAATTATGAAACGGCAGAACCTCTCATGTCCCTCTGACACACATAAATCTTGACTATAACACTCGCAATGCACATAAAACGGCATGCTTGTCGTTTCAAACGTACTTGTAGGATATGAAAAGAGCAGAAGCTAAACATCATGCCTGCAAGATACTTCGTAGTTTGCCAATGGCACGAAAAACGTTATTATACACCACAGAAAGTAAGTTAAAATGCAACAAATCCTACCTTCGTGCACAACCAGTTGTAGTCTGGGTATGATATCTTAAAATCTAAAAATTACGAAATCCAGTTTGCAAGACCTTATGAGATCCTTTGCACAGTTAAACAGAGCGCCTATATTTTTGAACAATATTATAAACAATGAGTAAATGTGAGGGTTTTTTTTTTTTGAGTACAAGCCTTTCTCTTAATTCAGTATCCTTTTAAAATCTACTCCCAGCCTGTGTAGCATGACACAGCTACTACAGAGACACAAATAGCTTCTGGTTAGAGGTCTAAACATGGTTCAAAAACTAAGAATTAACCAAATATGTATTGTATACTTAAGTAACTAGTAAGAGATCATTGACTGAGGAAATATACAAACTTCACACACTTGAAACGTTTTAAAGCTACTGCAAAACTAAAAAGATCACAAAAATCAATGCATGCCATACACCACGAATGCGTAGTTTGTGCTAAACCGCAAATATCCAACACAGCTCAACAACGAAGCACAAGTTCCGTCGATCTTTAAGCACACCATAGAAGAAAAATAGACAGTTATGAAAAATGCACATATTTAATCAATTCAAAAACGCAATCGACTAATGAAAGGACAGCAGTTACAAAGGACTTAACTGAGGAAAAATAAAAACTATAAAATACATAGGTCCTAACTTCACTTTTTCTTCTTACTACATAAACGTATATTCATAGCGTACATAAGAAATATGATATAGATTACTTATGTAGCAGCAACAAGCCACAGAACAGTCGACACCAGTTCAGCACTATGGACAGCAACAGAAGAAACATATGCTGCTTTTTCTAATCTGACTGAAATGGAGTATTAAAAGATTTCATTGGCCAAAATACCACTGGTATCTAAATTGAACTCACTTAGTTAACTTCACATAACTGGAAGCGTTGATGAGAGAAAGGCAAAACATAATTCAATTACAAACGACAAAAACTAGAGAGACACAAAAACGGATGTTAGATAAAATGCCTAACAGGACAGACTTGGATCACTATGTAAGCTCACCAAACAACAATTTGTGAAAAATAGCTTGACTTATAGCGGATGATCATCTGAAATAAGTGATAAGATAAAAGAACATTCATATTCCAAATTGTCCCTTGAAAAAAGATACCAGAATATAGATCCTACCCAAAGAGCTCCCAAGCATGGGATGAGAAATTGATACTAAGTGAGAAGTCACTATCTCACTCATTATCCTTGTTAATAAAACAGCATTTCTTTTCTGAAATAAAAGATCTTAAATGTGTCATGACGTTTTACAAGAACATTCTCTTGCCATTGAAGTCAATTAAGTACATGAAAACATTTAATCTGTTAACACAAACATCATTTCAAGAAGCGATTTTTTTACTCCTACCTGAAACGAGTCGTTCACTTCCGCATCTAGTCCTTCAAGATCATCCACAGCAGACTGAGTCTTTCTCAGAGTCAGGTCAGAGGTCAGTGTTTCTTCATTATAAGATCTGATGAACTTGAAGTCACTGGTGCGCGAGCCCGTGGTCAGGTACGCGTCATAATTGTACGCGCTGCGGAGAGTTCCCGCGCCTCCACCTCTGCGTAATTTGGAGGAAGATACGCGCTGGGAATGGCTACAGCTCCATCAAACAACAGTCTGGGCTTTCTCCTGCGACAAAACCTCACGGCGAGGATGATGATGATGAAGGTCAGGAAGAAAGTGGAAACGGACACCAGCGCGACGATCAAATAAAACGTCAGTTTGGAGCCGCTCTCGTCTCGAGACATGTCTTTCAGTTCCGGGACTTCAGCCAAGTTATCTGATATCAGTAAATACAACGAGCACGTGGCTGAGAGAGAGGGCTGTCCGTTATCTCTCACGGACACAAAAGGTTCTGTTTCATGCTGTCAGATTCAGAAATGTCCCGCTGCGTCCTGATCTCTCCGCTGTGGACACCGATAGTGAAAAGTCCCGGATCTGTGGCTTTGATAATGTGATACGAGAGCCACGCGTTCTGACCGGAATCCGCGTCCACGGCGATCACCTTGGAGACCAGGGAGCGCGCCTGAGCAGCTTTGGGCACCATCTCGGTCATGAAGGAGTTTCCTTCCGGAGAGGGGTATAATATCTGAGGAGAGTTGTCGTTCTCATCCGTTATGAAGACGCTCACGGTCACGTTACTGCTCAGAGGAGGAGAGCCGTTGTCTCTGGCTAACACCAGCACTTTCAAACTTTTCATCTGTTCGTAATCAAACGACCTCACGGCGTGAACGACCCCGGTGTCTCCGTTAACGGACAGAAAGGAGGACACCGGCGCGCCGTTAACATCAGAAGACAAGAGAGAATAAACTACAGTGCCATTCTGTCTCCAGTCCGGGTCTGTAGCTGATACTGAACAAATAGAGGAGCCCGCTTTATTATTTTCTTGTACGTGAGCTCTGTAACTCTGCTCCTGAAATACAGGTGGATTATCATTCACGTCAGCTACAGTCAGGTGAATATTCTTAGAGGAAGATAAAGGCGGAGAGCCCTCATCAGTAGCAGTAATTGTAATATTATAATCAGAGAGCAGCTCTCGGTCTAATTCACCTGTGGTCACCAGAGAATAGTAATTCTTGATCGAAGGAACGAGTTTAAACGGAACGTTTTGTTGAATGGAGCAGCGCACCTGTCCGTTATTCTCCGAGTCTCTGTCCTGAACATTAATGATGCCGACCTCTGTACCGGGGAACGCGTTCTCGGGAACGGGGATTTTAAGCGATTTAATCATAATTATAGGGGCATTATCGTTGATATCAACAACATCAATCAACACAGTAGAATAACTGGCTAACCCTTGGCCATCTTTAGCTTGAATTGGTAGTTCAATTGAGCTTTCCTCCTCATAATCAAAAAGCCCCGTTAGTTTAATTTCACCAGATAATGAATTCAGCGAAAATGTTTTCAGGTAGGTTTCAGATAGATGTCCAAATTCATACGTCACCTCTCCGTTATGTCCTTCGTCACTATCGGTTGCAATAACTGTCACCACTACAGTATCTAGAGGAGAATTTTCAGGCAGACTGACTTTATAGACGTCCTGACTAAAGACTGGAGCATTATCATTAGCATCCAGCACAGTGACGTGTATGACTACAGTACCTGATCTCGGTGGAGTCCCGCCGTCTACCGCGGTCACTATTAATGAGATCTCTTTCTGCTGCTCGCGATCTAGCTCTTTATTTAATACGAGCTCGCCATATTTTCTTCCATTTTCCCGAGTAACTACGTTTAAAAGAAAGTGGACATTATTTTGAAGTGTGTATGATTGCACTGAATTCTGACCAATGTCGGCATCATGGGCTTCATCTAATAAATATCGAGATCCTTTGTCTGCTAATTCATGTATTTCGAAATTTATTAAAGGTTGTTTGAACAAAGGTGAATTATCATTTATGTCTTGAACATTAAGAATAAAGCGATGCAGCTCTAAAGGATTCTCCAGCACGAGCTCCTGTTTAATAACGCACGAAGCTTTTTTTCCGCAAAGCCCCTCTCTGTCGATTCTCTCCGCTACGGTCAGTTCTCCAGTATTCAGATTAATATCACAGTATCGTTTTCTGTTACCTTCAGTATCAATGCGAGCATTACCAGATGACAGTCTGTTCACATCGAGCCCGAGATCCTTTGCTATATTTCCAATCACAGATCCTCGTTTCATCTCCTCCGGAAAAGAATAGCTCACGTCTCCATAAGCGGTGTGCGCCATCAGCACGAAGAACAAAAGACCAGACATCTCAGCCGCAACGCGTGCGCTTTCGATCCTTGTAAATGGAAGTTAACAAAAATGTATTGAAAGGTCAACCACGTGTAAAAGACCAAATCTATAAAAGTACTAAATCTAGTTCATGGTCGGTATAGGAAGAAAACAGAGTAGGGTACAGCTCGACGATTTTCACAGGGAGCTGAGGTTGTCAGCCCTGAATAGGACAATATTAACAGGGCGGGGAGAAACAGTAACGTGATGATCCACTGTTGCATTGGTGAACAGCGACACTAAGAGTTCGATCAAGAAAATGCATGCACTCATGCCTCTGACATGCAAAAACTTGGATACACGGCTTAAATGACTCTGTTTATGCTTATAAAATAACACAGGCTATACCTGTAGTGTCAAACACGCTTGTATGTTAAAACCGGAAAAAATCTAGAAAAAATACATTTACAGTATACTTTGTGGTCTTCCCATGGCATAAAAAACAATCTTGCCAAGACAGACATTAAGTTAAACGGCATCAAAGTTTATCTTGAGTACAACCAATGTATGGTAGGACATCTTAAAAGCTAAATCACGAAATTTAGCTTACAAGACATGTGCCACCCTGTTGCAGTTTTCACAGATAAACAGATGGAATATTTTTTTATAGGGAAGAATATATAATTAAGCACGTGTTGTTTGAGCACAATCTTCTTTATTCCTTCGATCTCTGGTTCAAATCTGCTCCAGCCTCTGTTGCATGACACAGGACACTACAGTTAGCGATCGCACAGTGTTTTAGCCTCCAACCAGACTAAAAACTATCCAAACATTTATGTTTATGCTTAAGTAGTAATTAGTAAGAGCTTATAATATGAAAACAATACTGACTGGTATACAAGAGTTCAACAACTGAGTTCAGGATTTCAGTTCGAGAACTGAAATGTCAGACAGAATGTAAAAAAAATCTCAATTTCAAATTTGACATTAATACAACATAATTAGCATGTTGATGCACGCCTTGCAACACGCAGTTTTACATAAAAGTAGTTAGTGCTAAACCACAAACATCCAACACAGTTCAACAACAATGCACAGCAAGCCTCTTCAATCTTTAAGCGTGCCATGGAAGAGACGATCTCAACGGCAAAAAATCACATTTTTATTTTACTGATACATCTCAAAACAAACAAATAAAAAAACAAGCAAAAAAAAAAAAAAAAATAAAAAAACGACAAATAGATGCCAGATTGTTTCATTCTAAGTATAGATCATTTCCTGTAATTAAAAAAAGGTGAATTTCCCTATCCAACTAGTCAGAGCATAAAATACGCATTTATATCTAATTACATTAATCAAGAGAATGATAAGTATAAGTATATTCAACATTCTATTTAAAATAGGGCGAAATTAAACAAAAACCACAAAGCAATAAAACAATTATAAAAACTGGGAATTTATGATGCTACCAATTTCAATTAATCAATTTTCCTGCAGAGGGTCATAAACATGATCTCAATATTAGCATTTAAAAGAGAGAGATTGCGTTACTTATATAAGCGAAACAATCCAAAGAGCAATGTATATATATTCAGCACCATGGACAGCAACACGAGAAACCTACTCTGCCATTTATAATCTGACTAAAACAGTTTAAAAAGATTTTGCTGGCGACAATATTACTAGAATCAGAATTTAATTCACTTAATTAGTTAACTTCATATAACTGACCGATCGATTAGAGAAACTCAGTACTACCTAAACACACCACATTCAATTACAAACGACATACTATTTAGACACAGAAATGGACGTTAGGCAAATTGAAAGGAAGACCCAGTAAAGAGTAGCTATTAAGTCAACTTAAGGCAGATTTAGATAACTATGCAAGCTCACTAAACAGCCAAGAACCAAACCATAATTCGTGAAAGATTTTTACAGTTGCTCCAACGGCACCGTACACATCTAAAAATAAAATACGAAAAGACCAAAGTAAGTAGACCTACTTATAGATTAAAAAATGGCCCTAAAATGTTAACTGTCTACTGGTCTATTTGGTACATTAACTTTTTATTTAGCATACATATTACATATATACATATGTGTTTTAAATGAATTTAGTCCTACCTGGAAGGAATCGTTAATTTCAGCATCAAGTCCTTCAAGATCATCCACAGCAGACTGAGTCTTTTTCAGAGTCAGGTCAGAGGTCAGTGTTTCTTCATTATAAGATCTGATGAACTTGAAGTCACTGGTGCGCGAGCCCGTGGTCAGGTACGCGTCATAATTGTACGCGCTGCGGAGAGTTCCCGCGCCCTCCACCTCTGCGTAATTTGGAGGAAGATACGCGCTGGGAATGGCTACAGCTCCATCAAACAACAGTCTGGGCTTTCTCCTGCGACAAAACCTCACGGCGAGGATGATGATGAGGAAGGTCAGGAAGAAAGTGGAAACGGACACCAGCGCGACGATCAAATAAAACGTCAGTTTGGAGCCGCTCTCGTCTCGAGACATGTCTTTCAGTTCCGGAACTTCAGCCAAGTTATCTGATATCAGTAAATACAACGAGCACGTGGCTGAGAGAGAGGGCTGTCCGTTATCTCTCACGGACACAATCAGGTTCTGTTTCATGCTGTCAGATTCAGAAATGTCCCGCTGCGTCCTGATCTCTCCGCTGTGGACACCGATAGTGAAAAGTCCCGGATCTGTGGCTTTAATGATGTGATACGAGAGCCACGCGTTCTGACCGGAATCCGCGTCCACGGCGATCACCTTGGAGACCAGGAGCGCGCCTGAGCAGCTTTGGGCACCATCTCGGTCATGAAGGAGTTTCCTTCCGGAGAGGGGTATAATATCTGAGGAGAGTTGTCGTTCTCATCCGTTATGAAGACGCTCACGGTCACGTTACTGCTCAGAGGAGGAGAGCCGTTGTCTCTGGCTAACACCAGCACTTTCAAACTTTTCATCTGTTCGTAATCAAACGACCTCACGGCATGAACGACCCCGGTGTCTCCGTTAACGGACAGAAAGGAGGACACCGGCGCGCCGTTAACATCAGAAGACAAGAGAGAATAAACTACAGTGCCATTCTGTCTCCAGTCCGGGTCTGTAGCTGATACTGAACAAATAGAGGAGCCCGCTTTATTATTTTCTTGTACGTGAGCTCTGTAACTCTGCTCCTGAAATACAGGTGGATTATCATTCACGTCAGCTACAGTCAGGTGAATATTCTTAGAGGAAGATAAAGGCGGAGAGCCCTCATCAGTAGCAGTAATTGTAATATTATAATCAGAGAGCAGCTCTCGGTCTAATTCACCTGTGGTCACCAGAGAATAGTAATTCTTGATCGAAGGAACGAGTTTAAACGGAACGTTTTGCTGAATGGAGCAGCGCACCTGTCCGTTATTCTCCGAGTCTCTGTCCTGAACATTAATGATGCCGACCTCTGTACCGGGGAACGCGTTCTCGGGAACGGGGCTGTTCAGTGACTTAATCATAACAATCGGGGCATTGTCATTTATGTCAGTAATTTCTATTATGACTTTTGAGTCTGACGAAAGACCATATCCGTCCTTAGCCTCAACAATAATTTCATACCTTGCCTCATCTTCAAAATCTATTCCACCCTTCACTGCAATTCGTCCAGTTTGATGATCTAATGAAAATGTTTCTTTTGCAGATTCTGATAAATATCCGAATTCATACGTGACTTCTCCGTTTTGTCCCTCGTCAGCATCAGTAGCGCTCACTGTCACCACTACAGTATCTAGAGGAGAATTTTCAGGCAGACTGACTTTATAGACGTCCTGACTAAAGACTGGAGCATTATCATTAGCATCCAGCACAGTGACGTGTATGACTACAGTACCTGATCTCGGTGGAGTCCCGCCGTCTACCGCGGTCACTATTAAAGAGATCTCTTTCTGTTGCTCGCGATCTAGCTCTTTATCAAGCACCAACTCGACATTCTTGCTTCCATCCGTTTTTGAATTCACGGCTAAAACAAAATGTAAATCTTTTTGTAATATATATTTTTGTACTGAATTCTGACCTACATCAGCATCTCGCGCCTCAATGACACGAAAACGAGCACCTTTATCGGCACTTTCACTTATTTCGAACTTGATTACATCTTTGGGAAATATTGGAGTATTGTCATTAATGTCTTGAATTTGTAAAACAACACGATGCAATTCTAAAGGGCTTTCTAAAACAAATTCGAAATTAAGCGCACAGAAAGCCTCTCCTTACAAATCTCCTCTCTGTCTATCCTATCAGCCACCACTAATTCTCCAGTATTCAGATTAATATCGCAATATCGTTTTCTGTTACCTTCAGCATCAATACGAGCCCCTACGAGATGACAGTCTGTTCACATCGAGCCCGAGATCCTTTGCTATATTTCCAATCACAGATCCTCGTTTCATCTCCTCCGGAAAAGAATAGCTCACGTCTCCATAAGCGGTGTGCGCCATCAGCACGAAGAACAAAAGACCAAACATCTCAGCAGAAAAACAGAGCTTCCAATTCTTCAAACGTTAGGCAGAAATTGAATAGCAAAACCAGAATGGCTCCGTTATAAAAAAAAACAATCATAAATCCAAAAACCTAGAATAACAGACGTAGATTATGGCAGGCGTCCATGAGTCGCCGTCAACGTTTTTCAATAAAAAGAGTAGCTGAAAGCCCTGTGTATGACATCACAAGCAGGGTGGAGAGATGTGTACTGAAGACACACATTGTTTTTCAGGTGAACAGCGACACTGTGAGTCAAAAGAGGAAACTGCACAATGTTCATATATTCCTGACAGAATTAGCCTCCTTGTAAAATACGTGCAAATTGTTCTTTTGATAGCGTTGGTTATCCTTGTGTGGCGGTGTGGATGGAATCAGGTGGCAGGAGATCAAACTTCCCAGTATGAAAGGGGACTAACACTCAAATCTCACCCCAACTACGCCACTATGCTAATTTCACCCAAAGAATTGAAATAAACCACCTAAAACAGGCAAACACAGATTCTTACCACCAATTAAGAGTCAGAGAATTGGGTCATAAAACACTTTATTGACAAATCTTGGCTAAAACAGGATTTAAAATGGTCTTGAAGGTTGTTTGGGCCTACACAAGACACTTCTAAGAGTCAAGGTGTAAATCAAGGGCCTTCGGGCTGGAGCTTACCAAAAATACGGAGGACAGACCACACCACTTGCTGGAGACTCACTGCACTTCATTGTGTAGACACACACACACACACACACACACGGGAGGTGATCACTGCACACTGTGAGGAAGATACCACCACCTAAAAGTAATTCTCTGCCCCGGTGCTCAGGCCCTGTCACGACAAAGAGAGTGCAGGTCAGTAACTTGTCACTTGAAAGTAAAAGTAGAATTACCAACAACACAACCAATCAAGAGAATTGAGTACAAAAAGAAATCAAAACAAACGAACAAAACACAACTTGGCCATATAAGTCACATAATCAGCTCCACCAAGGACTAAAGGAAGTCAGTTCAAATAAACAGATCAAAACTGAAAACAAATAAGGAAAATCAATTCAACTTCAAAAGATGAGGATACACGGAAAACCAAAAAAAAAAAAGAATATTAAAACCAAAAAAATCTGGAAACAGGACAGCACTGCAACCGTTGATGAAGCTGAAGGCGACTGCAGTGCAGTTTATGGACCGTCACTTAACCTAAGAGCAAGAATGAGAGCGCTACACTGTTAAACACACTCCCCCCACCCCACTCTATGTAAAAAACTACTTACAGACTGAAGGAATTTGGGTTTCAACCACTGATACGAGTAGTCTTCAAAGTGAATGCAGGCAACAAAACTATTCGGTAACCGTGCCTTCTCCAGCGTTTAAGAGCTTCTACGAACACCCGCAGGTGGCCCGGCAGCACGGAGCATTGGTTCAAGACCAGTACTTGAATCACGTCTCTAAAACATGTAAAGTATATCTCCCTTAACTAAACAATAAACTACAAAAGGAACAAACAGTATGCTCTCCCTATAAAAAGAATCTTAGCTCCTCCTGCCACTCTTGTGTTTAATAGTTTAGTTTAACAATCTAATTTTCTGATGAGCGGGAGATAAACACGACCACAACATTTATTGCATCAAAGACTCAAAGACTCCATAAAAAAAAAAAGTGCAGCAAATGGACAAAAATAACTTGCTCTAGTAAATTTCCAACCAGAATAAACGTGCGTTTAAAAAGTTTGACAAACAAGACACAGATGAGAAGGACGTAAAAAATACTTTAACAGCAGCTTTTTGTCTCCGATTCCGTTACATGCTGTCACAAGAAATAAAACGAAAACCGATAGACAACAAAACAAGACTTATCAGATTCCTTTCTTTAAAAGATCACAAAACAGCTTTAAACGATTAGAATCTAATAGCTCACGACGATATGGTATTGGTCCTTTATCAAGGCAGATAAAACTGTCTCGTTGACCATTTCTAAACAGAAGAAGAGGGGCAGGCACTTCAGCATGATTTATATGAAGTATTTACCGAGAAATGAATGATAAAAATTATTAAACTCTTGGAACAGACTGTGACTTGAAATTGCTCAAATATAAGCACATGAAAACAAATCTAAAGAGAAAAATAAATGGAACAAACTACTAATCCATCAAAATGAGCTACAAGTCTTTAGAAACCTGAAGGCAGACCATTCAAAATAATAACACTCAAATAAAAATAATAATAACACACTGATTTAATCTGCAAGGTTAGAAAATGTAAAACAGAATAGGAAAGAAACGTTAAACTTAGAGACACCATGTCAGCATGAAGTCCTTCAAAAACCACAAGATGCACAAACGTAACCCTATCATGAAGAATAGGTGTAAAAACCACTTAATTTTCTAAATACAGCTCGTCCATTAACTCTTATAGGTCTGACATTAAATGTTACAACCTGAATAACCATTTTGTTAAAAAATGAAATGACTTCCAAATATAAAAAAATATATATATTTTCAGTATAACATTTCCTCAGGAAGCAGGACTTTATACATTTCTACATATTATATGAGCAAAGCCTCAGCAGCAACAAACACGGCCTGTACAGCACCACGGACAGCAATCAGAAATATACCCTTTCTGTTAAACTATAGTGAACTGGGATTTAAAAAGAAATACAAAATGAAATTAGTTTATAAAATGGTTTTAAAGAACAGACAGCAAGAT
The DNA here is from genome assembly GCF_018831695.1 of Puntigrus tetrazona. Taxonomy (NCBI): domain Eukaryota; kingdom Metazoa; phylum Chordata; class Actinopteri; order Cypriniformes; family Cyprinidae; genus Puntigrus; species Puntigrus tetrazona. The sequence goes on from NC_056712.1 coordinate 8,050,355, forward strand.
GGGTGCAAGGAACTTAGCGTCTTTAAAACCAGTAGAAAGTATGTTGCCAATAAAAGTACTTTGCAAACCCAAAATATTTTAAAAATATCTTTAAATAAATAGCTCTTCAGTCCTACCTGAAAGGAATCGTTCAACTCCGCATCTAGTCCTTCAAGATCATCCACAGCAGACTGTGTCTTTTTCAGAGTCAGGTCAGAGGTCAGTGTTTCTTCATTATAAGATCTGATGAACTTGAAGTCACTGGTGCGCGAGCCCGTGGTCAGGTACGCGTCATAATTGTACGCGCTGCGGAGAGTTCCCGCGCCCTCCACCTCTGCGTAATTTGGAGGAAGATACGCGCTGGGAATGGCTACAGCTCCATCAAACAACAGTCTGGGCTTTCTCCTGCGACAAAACCTCACGGCGAGGATGATGATAAGGAAGGTCAGGAAGAAAGTGGAAACGGACACCAGCGCGACGATCAAATAAAACGTCAGTTTGGAGCCGCTCTCGTCTCGAGACATGTCTTTCAGTTCCGGGACTTCAGCCAAGTTATCTGATATCAGTAAATACAACGAGCACGTGGCTGAGAGAGGGGCTGTCCGTTATCTCTCACGGACACAATCAGGTTCTGTTTCATGCTGTCAGATTCAGAAATGTCCCGCTGCGTCCTGATCTCTCCGCTGTGGACACCGATAGTGAAAAGTCCCGGATCTGTGGCTTTAATAATGTGATACGAGAGCCACGCGTTCTGACCGGAATCCGCGTCCACGGCGATCACCTTGAGACCAGGAGCGCGCCTGAGCAGCTTTGGGCACCATCTCGGTCATGAAGGAGTTTCCTTCCGGAGAGGGGTATAATATCTGAGGAGAGTTGTCGTTCTCATCCGTTATGAAGACGCTCACGGTCACGTTACTGCTCAGAGGAGGAGAGCCGTTGTCTCTGGCTAACACCAGCACTTTCAAACTTTTCATCTGTTCGTAATCAAACGACCTCACGGCATGAACGACCCCGGTGTCTCCGTTAACGGACAGAAAGGAGGACACCGGCGCGCCGTTAACATCAGAAGACAAGAGAGAATAAACTACAGTGCCATTCTGTCTCCAGTCCGGGTCTGTAGCTGATACTGAACAAATAGAGGAGCCCGCTTTATTATTTTCTTGTACGTGAGCTCTGTAACTCTGCTCCTGAAATACAGGTGGATTATCATTCACGTCAGCTACAGTCAGGTGAATATTCTTAGAGGAAGATAAAGGCGGAGAGCCCTCATCAGTAGCAGTAATTGTAATATTATAATCAGAGAGCAGCTCTCGGTCTAATTCACCTGTGGTCACCAGAGAATAGTAATTCTTGATCGAAGGAACGAGTTTAAACGGAACGTTTTGCTGAATGGAGCAGCGCACCTGTCCGTTATTCTCCGAGTCTCTGTCCTGAACATTAATGATGCCGACCTCTGTACCGGGAACGCGTTCTCGGAACAGGACTATTTAGAGATTTAATTATAATAAAAGGGGCATTGTCATTTGTATCTGTAATTTCTATTACAATTTTCGTGTCTGAGGAAAGACCATATCCGTCTTTAGCATTAACAATAATTTCATATCCTGATTCCTCTTCAAAATCTATTGGCCCCTTCAGAACAATTTGTCCAGTTCGAGGATCTAATGAAAATGTTTCTTTTGCAGATTCTGATAAATGGCCAAACTCATAAGTGACTTCTCCGTTTTGTCCTCGTCAGCATCAGTAGCGCTCACTGTCACCACTACAGTATCTAGAGGAGAATTTTCAGGCAGACTGACTTTATAGACGTCCTGACTAAAGACTGGAGCATTATCATTAGCATCCAGCACAGTGACGTGTATGACTACAGTACCTGATCTCGGTGGAGTCCCGCCGTCTACCGCGGTCACTATTAATGAGATCTCTTTCTGCTGCTCACGATCTAGCTCTTTATCAAGCACTAACTCGACGTACTTGCTACCATCTGCCTTTGAATTCACGGCTAAAACAAAGCGTAAATTATTCTCCAGTATATAATTTTGTACTGAATTGTGACCGACATCAGCATCTCGAGCCTCAATGACACGAAAACGAGCACCTTTACCTGCGTTTTCACTTATTTCCAGCTTTACGACATCTTTCGGAAATAATGGCGTATTATCATTAATGTCTTGGATTTGTAAAACAAAACGATGCAATTCTAAAGGATTTTCTAACACGAACTCGAAATTAAGCGCACAGGAAAGCCTCTCCTTACAAATCACCTCTCTGTCTATCCGATCAGCCACCACTAATTCCCTCGTTCTCAAATTAATATCGCAATATCGTTTTCTGTTACCTTCAGCATCAATTCGAGCCCTACGAGACGTAAGCGTGTTCACATCGAGCCCGAGATCCTTTGCTATATTTCCAATCACAGATCCTCGTTTCATCTCCTCCGGAAAAGAATAGCTCACGTCTCCATAAGCGGTGTGCGCCATCAGCACGAAGAACAAAAGACCAGACATCTCAGCAGGAGCTCGTAAGCTTGTCATCTTTTAATACGAAAAAGAAAATTAGATGAAAAGTAACACGTAAAAGACTTGGTTCGTGGTCGATATAAGAGGATATCAGAGGAAGGCAAAGCTAACTGTCGACGTTTTTAACAACGAGCTGAGATATCAGTCCTGAATATGACATCATGAACAGGGTGGAGGGTAGATGATCAGTGGAGGCATTGGTCAACAGCGACACTAAGAGTTCAATTATAAAACTGCATACTGCAACTCTGACATGCAAAGATAACATTTATAGGCTTCTAAAATTACATGCCTGTAGTTTCAGTCATACTTGTAATATTGTTAAAACTGAAGAAGCTACAAATATACATTTATAAGATACTGCATAACCTGCCCATGGCACAAAAACCAGCAAAAACATGAATTTATCTTACACCACAGACAATACGTTAAAATGTAGCCAGGCCAACCTTCATGAGCACAACCAATAGTCGAGGTAGAGCATCGTAAAATCTAAAGCACAAAATCCAGCTTACAATACGTATTCGATTCATGCAGCAGTTTTCACAGATAGACGGATAGCATTTATTTTTATAGGGAAGAATATTAGGCATGTTTGAGTACAATCCTCTCTCGTTCTTGGAGAAAGAGAATTTAATTTGAATTGCTCTTTAGTACAAATACCAAAAACAGACTCACAAAAAATCAACCACCAGATTCAAACTTAAAACAATTATAAGAAATGTGCAAAGCGCAGTTTTCCACCAGAAACAGAGTTCAGCGCTTCTTCATCACACCACTTTAATTCAAAACAGGCAAGGTCACTCACTGACTTGTAGAAATTAAAAATGTAGCTTTTACAAGAGCAGAAAACGAAACAACATTTTTCAATCCTGTTTTTTCCTTCTCATGTACGCTGCTATACTTTGGCTTTAAAATTTAACAACTGACATGCATGAAATCTCTTCTTTAGATATTTAGCCCCTAAAATAAAAGTTTCTATCTAAAAGGTTTCATGAAAACAAGAAAAAAGATTCCTTAATTCAATACAAAAAGAATGCCAGGGTGTTTCCACCTCTTTCTTATTAAAACCTAAAACACAAGCTTTGTGTAGTTTTTTTCTATTAACTGAAATAAAATTTAAACAATGATTTACCAGAGTAAAAAAACAACAACAACAATCAACTAGTTTAGGTAGTAAAAATATCTGGAAAAGACTCCTCAGCATTAGGACTCTTCCCCCTGTATAAAAGTCTGTTAAAGACTCCCTCTCCTCAGCTGATAAAGTAGATCACAACTTTGTCAGTAAGTGATTAACTTTGCGAGTAGAAAAGAGGCTGCTGTCCTGCTCTGTCTGCTCTGGAAGTTTACTAACTCCTTCCCACGTTCTTCTTTTGACTAATATAAAACACTCTGAGAGATCCAGTGTAACATAGCACAAAATAAATCAACTAATAAGGCTTGAACATGTTAATAGTTTTGGAAATGGATCAATGCAGGCTAGTTTATGCCCAAGGGATAAAGAAACCAAATTGCTAATTAAAAGATTCATCCCTTCATCACCAATCAAAAATTTCACTTCATCTGTTGTGGTAAAGGTTCTACGACTATTGAATAGAGCGTACCTGACAAAGAACACACTTATCTGACAACTCTTTCAACTTTGAAAGGAGTGCATAAACCACCAATCACCTTCAGCAGACTCTCAACATCAGCGTATAAGACTTTTATCATATTCACAGAGTTTGGACAAAAAACAAACTAATGTTGTTCACAAGTAAATGTGTTCAACACGGTCAAATGCCTTCTCTTGATCTAGACAAATCAGGGCACAATCCAAGTAAAATAACTTGGAGACATCTAAGAAATTTGCAACACTATCCAGAACGACAGAGTTGTAAAATAAAGTCAGCTGGGAGATGGTGGATGTCGGGAGCCTTTCCAGATGCCATACCCAACAAGGATCCACACAATCCCTCCAGGCACAATGCCTTGCTGAGCTCCGGTTGCCTTCTTCAGACAGGTTTTCCAGAAACACATTTCCAGTGGCAGACTCAAATCAAATTCACATTTGTACAGTTTATCATAAAAACAAACTGCCCTCTTTCTAATATCAGTGGGGTCAGTTAATAAAGTGCAAACCTCAGAACGTAATGCATGAATTAGACATTGTCCATTCTTTTTTTTGAAATTACAGATAAATTTTGTTGGAGCATCCGTTTGATCAATTTGTTGAAAACAGGACCAAATCAAAACTCCTTGAGGATCAATACAGTTCCTTTCAAGATCCCCTTAGTGTAATTAAAACCTCCTCCTAAAATTTACCACTCTTCACTAATACAGTTTTGCAGGGTTGAATTAAGATGATTTAAAAACAACATTCGTTCAACTCCTGAGATTAGAGCATAGACACAAATAAATATAAAGACTTGATCACTTGCCCTATGGCCAGACAACAGTCCTCTACAGCCACCGCCACCTTCACAGCATGACGCCGAGAGAGTGTATTACACACCCATGAATACTTGAAACGAGTTTATTAAACTGATACTTTTAAAATGTATTTCCCCTTTTCCACATACAGTACGGTGAATTCATTTTTCCAATCTAAAGCCATAAGGCAAGAAACGGTCATAAAAACAAGTCAATAATCGATCCTACCAATTTCAACAAATATAAACTCAATATTCACAGTATTTCCAACACATTTTGAATGTAAGAAAGAGAATATAGAATAGATTACTTACGCAGGAGCAACACTCCACAGACGAGAACATACCAGTGCAGCACCACGGACAGCAACAGGACAACCCTGCCATTTCCAATCTGACTAAACTGCGGTCCAAAACATTACCAACTAAATTTACTTAATTGTTTAAATTCGCATAACTGAGGTATCGATGAGAGAAAAAGAAAATAACTATGCAAGATCAACAAACAACCGAACACCAAACAAGATCATTGATAGTTTGACAAACGATTGCTCCAACAAGACCATAAACATCTAAACTTAAATCAAAGACCAAAGTAATTTACATATTGGCTCTCAAAAATGTTTGTCTAATAAAGCGGTCACAAGAATTTTTACCAAAGAAAACAACAGCAACAAAACAGTATCTTGACAAAAAACAAATTTTTACACATTTGATCTGTTAACATGCACACGTTGTGTTTCCATGTTTGATGGGGACTCTCCATAGGTGCAATGATTTTTATATTGTACAGACTGTATATGTTATTGTCCTGCACCTAAACTACCCCTTACAGGAAACTACTGACATTTTTAGATTGTAAAAAAATTGAATCCAGTGTATTTTATAAACTTGTTTCTTCATGGGGACCTAAAAATGTCCCCAAAGTCCCTTGGTATTCCTATCCTCTTTGAGACATTTGGTCCCCATAACGTGATAAAAATCGGGTGCAAACACGCACACACACACAAAAACACACGTTATTATACTTCAAAAATACTTAGAAAACAGTCCTACCTGAAAAGAATCGTTCATTTCCGCATCAAGTCCTTCAAGATCATCCACAGCAGACTGAGTCTTTCTCAGAGTCAGGTCAGAGGTCAGTGTTTCTTCATTATAAGATCTGATGAACTTGAAGTCACTGGTGCGCGAGCCCGTGGTCAGGTACGCGTCATAATTGTACGCGCTGCGGAGAGTTCCCGCGCCTCCACCTCTGCGTAATTTGGAGGAAGATACGCGCTGGGAATGGCTACAGCTCCATCAAACAACAGTCTGGGCTTTCTCCTGCGACAAAACCTCACGGCGAGGATGATGATAAGGAAGGTCAGGAAGAAAGTGGAAACGGACACCAGCGCGACGATCAAATAAAACGTCAGTTTGGAGCCGCTCTCGTCTCGAGACATGTCTTTCAGTTCCGGGACTTCAGCCAAGTTATCTGATATCAGTAAATACAACGAGCACGTGGCTGAGAGAGAGGGCTGTCCGTTATCTCTCACGGACACAATCAGGTTCTGTTTCATGCTGTCAGATTCAGAAATGTCCCGCTGCGTCCTGATCTCTCCGCTGTGGACACCGATAGTGAAAAGTCCCGGATCTGTGGCTTTAATAATGTGATACGAGAGCCACGCGTTCTGACCGGAATCCGCGTCCACGGCGATCACCTTGGAGACCAGGGAGCGCGCCTGAGCAGCTTTGGGCACCATCTCGGTCATGAAGGAGTTTCCTTCCGGAGAGGGGTATAATATCTGAGGAGAGTTGTCGTTCTCATCCGTTATGAAGACGCTCACGGTCACGTTACTGCTCAGAGGAGGAGAGCCGTTGTCTCTGGCTAACACCAGCACTTTCAAACTTTTCATCTGTTCGTAATCAAACGACCTCACGGCATGAACGACCCCGGTGTCTCCGTTAACGGACAGAAACGAGGACACCGGCTTGCCGTTAACATCAGAAGACAAGAGAGAATAAACTACAGTGCCATTCTGTCTCCAGTCCGGGTCTGTAGCTGATACTGAACAAATAGAGGAGCCCGCTTTATTATTTTCTTTGTACGTGAGCTCTGTAACTCTGCTCCTGAAATACAGGTGGATTATCATTCACGTCAGCTACAGTCAGGTGAATATTCTTAGAGGAAGATAAAGGCGGAGAGCCCTCATCAGTAGCAGTAATTGTAATATTATAATCAGAGAGCAGCTCTCGGTCTAATTCACCTGTGGTCACCAGAGAATAGTAATTCTTGATCGAAGGAACGAGTTTAAACGGAACGTTTTGCTGAATGGAGCAGCGCACCTGTCCGTTATTCTCCGAGTCTCTGTCCTGAACATTAATGATGCCGACCTCTGTACCGGGAACGCGTTCTCGGAACGGGGCTACGCAAAGATTTCACTCGTATCTCAGGAGCATTGTCATTAACGTCTGATATTTCTATTACAACTTTAGCATCACTGGATAAACCAAATACATCTTTTCCTTCAACTAGTAATTCATACATGGCTTCGTCCTCAAAATCAAGTGAACCTGTAACTCGAATGGCACCTGTATTTGAATCCAACGAGAACAGCTTTCTAGCTCTATCAGAAATACGACCAAACTCATAGGTGACTTCTCCGTTTTGTCCCTCGTCAGCATCAGTAGCGCTCACTGTCACCACTACAGTATCTAGAGGAGAATTTTCAGGTAGACTGACTTTATAGACGTCCTGACTAAAGACTGGAGCATTATCATTAGCATCCAGCACAGTGACGTGTATGACTACAGTACCTGATCTCGGTGGAGTCCCGCCGTCTACCGCGGTCACTATTAAAGATATCTCTTTCTGCTGCTCACGATCTAATTCTTTCTCTAAGACGAATTCCAATTTTTTTTTCCCGTCTACATTTGTACTTACGCTTAACTGAAAATTGTCATTCTTCTGTAGACTGTATCTCTGAACTGTATTCTGATCTATATCAGCATCATGAGCCGCATTCAAGCGATAACGAGTACCTCTAAGAGCTGACTCACTTATTTCAAATGTTATCAAGTCCTTTGAGAAACCCGGTGAATTATCGTTAATATCCTGTATTTGAACCGAAACTCGATGCAGCTCTAATGGATCTTCTAGCATTAACTCAAATTTTAAAACACACGACAGCCTGTCCCCGCAGATCTCCTCTCTGTCGATTCTCTCCGCTACGGTCAGTTCTCCAGTATTCAGATTAATATCACAGTATCGTTTTCTGTTACCTTCAGCATCAATTCGAGCCTTACGAGATGACAGTCTGTTCACATCGAGCCCGAGATCCTTTGCTATATTTCCAATCACAGATCCTCGTTTCATCTCCTCCGGAAAAGAATAGCTCACGTCTCCATAAGCGGTGTGCGCCATCAGCACGAAGAACAAAAGACCAGACATCTCAGCAGCAAACACAGAGCCTTCGGAATTCTTGAAATATTAACCAGAAACTGAAACCAGCAAAACTATAATTACCATGTACATGAAAACAAGCGTATGTCCCGGTTTTGAATAACAGACGTAGATTATATCAAGTCGCTGTCGATGATTTTATAAAGCGATGGACTGAAAGCCCTGTGTATGACATCACAAGCAGGGTGGAGAGACGTGTGCTGAAGACACATTGTTTTTCAGGTGAACAGCGACACTGTGAGTAAAAACAAGGAACTGCATAATGTTCATATCTCTGACAGGATTATGTGTTGGTTTTACAGTTAAAATCCTTTAGCAATACCACAGCCGGCAGCAACATTCCCTGATTAATGGAAGACACACAGGACCGCAATATTCAGAATATTTGAATCAATCAATAAATCTATACACATCTTGAGATCGTGTTCCACAACAGAAAAAGCACTAAATGTGGATTCACAGTTCAGACAGACAGCAGCAGGAAAACATGTTCTATGACACGGGTGATCAAACTAACAGAACGCTTAAAGTTTACAAAACAAATTTGATAAGTCAATTTCACACAACCACATAATCGATGAAGACTAATAGCCACCAACAGGATTTAAAAATAAAAATGTCCAAGAAATGGTTCCAGTCCTCATCAGTCCTTTCAAGATCATTCTCTGCTGACTGGATGTTTGTCAGAGTCAGAATGCAGACATTGAACCATCATTATAAGATGCGACAAAGTTGTTTAAATTTATCATAAGCTTATGATATTTTTTTATAAAATAATCATTTAGCTAGTGATGAGAAAATCGGTAACATTACAATAAGGTGTCATTTGTTATTATTAATGCACTGACTAACATGAAACAACCATACATTAAACTATTTATTAATCTTTGCAAGTTCATAAAAATTCAGCCCATCGTTTGTTCATGTTAGCTCACAGTGCATTAATGAATGTTTACAAACACGACTTGCTATTTTAATAACCCATAAGTAAACAATAGTAAAAATGTTACAGAAGTATTGTTCAATCTTAATTTATGTTAACTAATGAAGTTAACTAATGAACCTAATTGTAAATTGTTACCAAACAATTAAATACATAAACGACTGCTTAAAATCCTCCTTAGAAAGATGCTTAGAATCGCTTAAATATAAATACAACAACTACTCAGACTTAAAACTAAACTCGTTTCAAAAGAAATAGTAGACACTGAATGGTTGAAACAGTAAATGTATACACGGCTAAAACTTTGGAGAATGTCTTCATTCACTGGCTACGTTACACACTGCATAAAAGGTAATTTTCAAAAATCCATAACAGGGCTTTTTAAATGTCAAAACATGAACATAACTACCTTTGTTGAAAATGAAACCTTACTATGAAGGTTGTGATCAAAATTTCAAAAGCAACACACACGAACCACGGAAATCTAACAAATATTATCTTTCTAAACTGCAATTGACTGGGACTTATATGAAAAGACCTATTACAAATAAAAGTCAGCAACAGGCATCCAAGAAGCTTAGAACCACCAGCCGAACAGAAAGCATGTTGTCAAAAACAGACATGTCTGAACCAAAATATTACAAATATTTTTAAAGACTTCCTACCTGAAAGGAATCGTTCAACTCTGCATCAAGTCCTTCAAGATCATCCACAGCGGACTGAGTCTTTCTCAGAGTCAGGTCAGAGGTCAGTGTTTCCTCATTATAAGATCTGATGAACTTGAAGTCACTGGTGCGCGAGCCCGTGGTCAGGTACGCGTCATAATTGTACGCGCTGCGGAGAGTTCCCGCGCCCTCCACCTCTGCGTAATTTGGAGGAAGATACGCGCTGGGAATGGCTACAGCTCCATCAAACAACAGTCTGGGCTTTCTCCTGCGACAAAACCTCACGGCGAGGATGATGATGAGGAAGGTCAGGAAGAAAGTGGAAACGGACACCAGCGCGACGATCAAATAAAACGTCAGTTTGGAGCCGCTCTCGTCTCGAGACATGTCTTTCAGTTCCGGGACTTCAGCCAAGTTATCTGATATCAGTAAATACAACGAGCACGTGGCTGAGAGAGAGGGCTGTCCGTTATCTCTCACGGACACAATCAGGTTCTGTTTCATGCTGTCAGATTCAGAAATGTCCTGCTGCGTCCTGATCTCTCCGCTGTGGACACCGATAGTGAAAAGTCCCGGATCTGTGGCTTTAATAATGTGATACGAGAGCCACGCGTTCTGACCGAATCCGCGTCCACGGCGATCACCTTGGAGACCAGGAGCGCGCCTGAGCAGCTTTGGGCACCATCTCGGTCATGAAGGAGTTTCTTCCGGAGAGGGGTATAATATCTGAGGAGAGTTGTCGTTCTCATCCGTTATGAAGACGCTCACGGTCACGTTACTGCTCAGAGGAGGAGAGAGCCGTTGTCTCTGGCTAACACCAGCACTTTCAAACTTTTCATCTGCTCGTAATCAAACGACCTCACGGCGTGAACGACCCCGGTGTCTCCGTTAACGGACAGAAAGGAGGACACCGGCGCGCCGTTAACATCAGAAGACAAGAGAGAATAAACTACAGTGCCATTCTGTCTCCAGTCCGGGTCTGTAGCTGATACTGAACAAATAGAGGAGCCCGCTTTATTATTTTCTTGTACGTGAGCTCTGTAACTCTGCTCCTGAAATACAGGTGGATTATCATTCACGTCAGCTACAGTCAGGTGAATATTCTTAGAGGAAGATAAAGGCGGAGAGCCCTCATCAGTAGCAGTAATTGTAATATTATAATCAGAGAGCAGCTCTCGGTCTAATTCACCTGTGGTCACCAGAGAATAGTAATTCTTGATCGAAGGAACGAGTTTAAACGGAACGTTTTGCTGAATGGAGCAGCGCACCTGTCCGTTATTCTCCGAGTCTCTGTCCTGAACATTAATGATGCCGACCTCTGTACCGGGGAACGCGTTCTCGGGAACTGGAGTGTTTAGAGAATTAATTCCTATCACAGGCGCGTTATCATTGACATCAACAATGTCTATTAATATTGTGGAATAACTGGCTAACCCCTGACCATCTTTAGCCTGAATGGGAAGTTCGATTGAACTTTCCTCTTCATAATCAATCGCTCCTGTTAGTTTAATCACACCAGATACTGAATCTAGAGAAAATATTTCTAGAAGTATTTCCGATAAATGGCCAAACTCAAACGTGACTTCTCCGTTTTGTCCCTCGTCAGCATCAGTAGCGCTCACTGTCACCACTACAGTATCTAGAGGAGAATTTTCAGGCAGACTGACTTTATAGACGTCCTGACTAAAGACTGGAGCATTATCATTAGCATCCAGCACAGTGACGTGTATGACTACAGTACCTGATCTCGGTGGAGTCCCGCCGTCTACCGCGGTCACTATTAATGAGATCTCTTTTTGTTGTTCACGATTTAGCTCTTTATTAAGAAGGAGTTCACCATTTTTTCTTCCATTTGCACGAGTTAGTACATTAAGAACAAAATGCTCATTGTTTTGAAGTGCATATGATTGCACTGAATTCATACCAATATCCGCATCGTGAGCCTCATCTAATAAATAACGAGATCCTTTGTCTGCTGATTCCTGTATTTCAAATTTAATTACACTTTGTTTGAACTGCGGTGAATTATCATTTATGTCTTCAATATTAAGAAGAAAGTGGTGCACCTGTAAAGGATTTTCCAGCACGAGTTCTTGTTTAATAACGCACGAATCTTTTTTTCCGCAAAGCCCCTCTCTGTCGATTCTCTCCGCTACGGTCAGTTCTCCAGTATTCAGATTAATATCACAGTATCGTTTTCTGTTACCTTCAGTATGAATGCGAACCTTACGAGATGACAGTCTGTTCACATCGAGCCCGAGATCCTTTGCTATATTTCCAATCACAGATCCTCGTTTCATCTCCTCCGGAAAAGAATAGCTCACGTCTCCATAAGCGGTGTGCGCCATCAGCACGAAGAACAAAAGACCAGACATCTCAGCAGAAAAACAGAACCTTTGGGATGATTTAGATACAGGCAGAAATAGAGTCCAGTACAAGAAAACAAACATAATAATCTAATGCAAACTACCAGACGTAGATCACATCAGGCAGTCCGTCGCTGTCGATGATTTTCTATAAAGAGATGGGATAAAACCCCTGTGTATGACATCACAAGCAGGGTGGAGAGACGTGTGCTGAAGACACATTGTTTTTCAGGTGAACAGCGACACTGTGAGTTAAAACAAGGAACTGCATTAATGTTCATATCTCTGAAGGGATTGTGTGTGGGCTACATAAACACGACCACAACATGCATAGCATTGCACAAATAACAATAGTGATCAGAAACATGATCAGAAACAGGAATTCGAAACTGCTTTCATAAGCCAGTTCACATGAAGACACAGATGAAAAAAGACAAACGTTTTGCGTCAGATTCATTTGTAAACTGTATAGAGGGACATACTGAGTTTTAAAGAACAGCTAGACAACAGGGTGATACATAGATTCCTTTTTTAAAAAGATCACTACATTTCTTTAAACTTTTCGAATCTATTAAAAATAGCTAGTGACGACGTTGTAGTATATTTGGCATTTATCAAGTTACAAACTTAACCGTCTTTACTTACAATCTGTAAACAGAAAAATGGCCAATCAGTTCTAGACAAGTTATATTGGGATTTTCCAAGATAACATTTTTGAATCAAATCAAATCAAAGTCGTGAAACAGGATTCACAACTTAAAATGGCTCAAACATGATTAGAAAAATCAAAAATTATAAATAGGAGTTACTTTGTCTTTAAAGGTTCAGTCTATTTAAACAAAAAGCTAATTTAATCGCAAGATTGTAGCATTTAAAAAAAGAAGAAAAAGTTAATTCTAGTAGAAAAGAAGCACCCATGTCTGCATCAAGTCCTTCAAAATCATCCACAGCAGACTGAGTCTTTTTCAGAGTCAGGTCAGAGGTCAGTGTTTCTATCTATCAATATTATAAACAATATATGAGTAAATGCGAGTTGTTTTTTTTACAAGCCTTTCTCTTAATTCAGTATTCTTTTAAAATCTACTCCCAGCCTGTGTAGCATGACACAGCTACTACAGAGACACAAATAGCTTCTGGTTAGAGGTCTAACATTGTGCAAAAACTAACTAGTAATTGACCAAATATGTATTGTATACTTAAGTAGTAAGAGATCATTGTCTGAGGAAATACACAAACGTCACACACTTGAAACGTTTTAAAGCTACTGCGCAAACTAAAAATATCACAAAAATCAATGCATGCCATACACCACGAATGCGTAGTTTGTGCTAAACCGCAAATATCCAACACAGCTCAACAACGAAGCACAAGTTCCGTCGATCTTTAAGCACACCATAGAAGAAAAATAGACAATTATGAAAAATGCACATATTGTTTAGTCAATTCAAAAAACGCAATCGACTAATGAAAGGACAGCGGTTACAAAGGACTTAACTGAGGAAAAATAAAAACTATAAAATACATAGGTCCTAACTTCACTTTTTCTTCTTACTACATAAACAAACCGTATATTTATAGCATTTCGTACATAAGAAATATGATATAGATTACTTATGTAGCAGCAACAACCCACAGAACAGTCGACACCAGTTCAGCACTATGGACAGCAACAGAAGAAACATATGCTGCTTTTTCTAATCTGACTGAAATGGAGTATTAAAAGATTTCATTGGCCAAAATACCACTGGTATCTAAATTGAACTCACTTAGTTGACTTCACATAACTGAAGCGTTGATGAGAGAAAGGCAAAACATAATTCAATTACAAACGACAAAAACTAGAGAGACACAAAAACGGATGTTAGATAAAATGCCCTAACAGGACAGACTTGGATCACTATGTAAGCTCACCAAACAACAATTTGTGAAAAATAGCTTGACTTATAGCGGATGATCATCTGAAATAAGTGATAAGATAAAAGAACATTCATATTCCAAATTGTCCCTTGAAAAAAGATACCAGAATATAGCTCCTACCCAAAGAGCTCCCAAGCATGGGATGAGAAATTGATACTAAGTGAGAAGTCACTATCTCACTCATTATCCTTGTTAATAAAACAGCATTTCTTTTCTGAAATAAAAGATCTTAAATGTGTCATGACGTTTTACAAGAACAGAGTCTCTTGCCATTGAAGTCAATTAAGTACATGAAAACATTTAATCTGTTAACACAAACAGCATTTCAAGAAGCGATTTTTACTCCTACCTGAAACGAGTCGTTAACTTCCGCATCAAGTCCTTCAAGATCATCCACAGCAGACTGAGTCTTTCTCAGAGTCAGGTCAGAGGTCAGTGTTTCTTCATTATAAGATCTGATGAACTTGAAGTCACTGGTGCGCGAGCCCGTGGTCAGGTACGCGCGTCATAATTGTACGCGCTGCGGAGAGTTCCCGCGCCCTCCACCTCTGCGTAATTTGGAGGAAGATACGCGCTGGGAATGGCTACAGCTCCATCAAACAACAGTCTGGGCTTTCTCCTGCGACAAAACCTCACGGCGAGGATGATGATGAGGAAGGTCAGGAAAAAGTGGAAACGGACACCAGCGCGACGATCAAATAAAACGTCAGCTTGGAGCCGCTCTCGTCTCGAGACATGTCTTTCAGTTCCGGGACTTCAGCCAAGTTATCTGATATCAGTAAATACAACGAGCACGTGGCTGAGAGAGAGCTGTCCGTTATCTCTCACGGACACAATCAGGTTCTGTTTCATGCTGTCAGATTCAGAAATGTCCTGCTGCGTCCTGATCTCTCCGCTGTGGACACCGATAGTGAAAAGTCCCGGATCTGTGGCTTTAATAATGTGATACGAGAGCCACGCGTTCTGACCGGAATCCGCGTCCACGGCGATCACCTTGGAGACCAGGAGCGCGCCTGAGCAGCTTTGGGCACCATCTCGGTCATGAAGGAGTTTCCTTCCGGAGAGGGGTATAATATCTGAGGAGAGTTGTCGTTCTCATCCGTTATGAAGACGCTCACGGTCACGTTACTGCTCAGAGGAGGAGAGCCGTTGTCTCTGGCTAACACCAGCACTTTCAAACTTTTCATCTGTTCGTAATCAAACGACCTCACGGCGTGAACGACCCCGGTGTCTCCGTTAACGGACAGGAAGGAGGACACCGGCGCGCCATTAACATCAGAAGACAACAGAGAATAAACTACAGTGCCATTCTGTCTCCAGTCCGGGTCTGTAGCTGATACTGAACAAATAGAGGAGCCCGCTTTATTATTTTCTTGTACGTGAGCTCTGTAACTCTGCTCCTGAAATACAGGTGGATTATCATTCACGTCAGCTACAGTCAGGTGAATATTCTTAGAGGAAGATAAAGGCGGAGAGCCCTCATCAGTAGCAGTGATTGTAATATTATAATCAGAGAGCAGCTCTCGGTCTAATTCACCTGTGGTCACCAGAGAATAGTAATTCTTGATCGAAGGAACGAGTTTAAACGGAACGTTTTGCTGAATGGAGCAGCGCACCTGTCCGTTATTCTCCGAGTCTCTGTCCTGAACATTAATGATGCCGACCTCTGTACCGGGGAACGCGTTCTCGGGAATAGAAATTTTAACAGATTTAGTCATTATGGTAGGGGCGTTATCATTGACATCAATAACATTTATTAACACAGTACATCGACCTGCTAGACCTTGACTATCTTTAGCCTGAATCGGCAGTTCAATTATTCCTTCTTTCTCATAATCTACGAAACCTGTTAGTTTAATTTCACCAGACACTACATCGAGATCAAATATTTCCAAAAGACTTTCCGATAGATGTCCAAACTCATAGGTGACTTCTCCGTTTTGTCCCTCGTCAGCATCAGTAGCGCTCACTGTCACCACTACAGTATCTAGAGGAGAATTTTCAGGCAGACTGACTTTATAGACGTCCTGACTAAAGACTGGAGCATTATCATTAGCATCCAGCACAGTGACGTGTATGACTACAGTACCTGATCTCGGTGGAGTCCCGCCGTCTACCGCGGTCACTATTAATGAGATCTCTTTCTGTTGTTCACGATCCAACTCCTTATTAATAACCATTTCTCCGTATTTTCCTCCATTTAACCCCGTAAGAATATTAAGAATAAAATGTTCGTTGTTTTCTAATGTATATGATTGCACTGAATTCACACCAATATCCGCGTCGTGAGCCTCATCTAATAAATAACGGGATCCTTTGTCTGCTGATTCCTTTATTTCGAATTTGATTATATTTTGCTTGAACTGTGGTAAATTATCATTGATGTCCTGAATATTAAGAATAAATCGATGAAGCTCCAATGGATTTTCCAGCACGAGCTCCTGTTTAATAACGCATGACGCTTTCTTTCCACAAATCTCCTCTCTGTCAATTTTATCCTCCACAATCAGTTCTCCGGTATTCATATTAATGTCACAGTACCGTTTTCCGTTACCTTCATTGACAATCCGTGCATCACGACTTGAGAGGCTCTTTAAATCGAGCCCGAGATCCTTAGCTATATTTCCAATCACAGATCCTCGTTTCATCTCCTCCGGAAAAGAATAGCTCACGTCTCCATAAGCGGTGTGCGCCATCAGCACGAAGAACAAAAGACCCAACATCTCAGCAGCAACGAGTAAGGTTTTTATCTATCTATAAGAAAATGAACAAAATATTTAAACGTTATGAGCATGTAAAGCCAGATGAAGTTACTGAATTTAGTTTATGGGCTATATAAGAGGACAATAGACGGAGGCACCGCTCAGCGTCGAAGATTTGCAGCGAGCTGAGAGATCACTTCTCAATGTGTGACATCATGAGCAGGAAGGAGAGAAACAATATGAACTTAGAAGCTTGCACTGGTGAACAGCGACACTAAGAGGTCAATTATGAAACGGCAGAACCTCTCATGTCCCTCTGACACACATAAATCTTGACTATAACACTCGCAATGCACATAAAACGGCATGCTTGTCGTTTCAAACGTACTTGTAGGATATGAAAAGAGCAGAAGCTAAACATCATGCCTGCAAGATACTTCGTAGTTTGCCAATGGCACGAAAAACGTTATTATACACCACAGAAAGTAAGTTAAAATGCAACAAATCCTACCTTCGTGCACAACCAGTTGTAGTCTGGGTATGATATCTTAAAATCTAAAAATTACGAAATCCAGTTTGCAAGACCTTATGAGATCCTTTGCACAGTTAAACAGAGCGCCTATATTTTTTGAACAATATTATAAACAATGAGTAAATGTGAGGGTTTTTTTTTTTTTTGAGTACAAGCCTTTCTCTTAATTCAGTATCCTTTTAAAATCTACTCCCAGCCTGTGTAGCATGACACAGCTACTACAGAGACACAAATAGCTTCTGGTTAGAGGTCTAAACATGGTTCAAAACTAAGAATTAACCAAATATGTATTGTATACTTAAGTAACTAGTAAGAGATCATTGACTGAGGAAATATACAAACTTCACACACTTGAAACGTTTTAAAGCTACTGCAAAACTAAAAAGATCACAAAAATCAATGCATGCCATACACCACGAATGCGTAGTTTGTGCTAAACCGCAAATATCCAACACAGCTCAACAACGAAGCACAAGTTCCGCTGATCTTTAAGCACACCATAGAAGAAAAATAGACAGTTATGAAAAATGCACATATTTAATCAATTCAAAAACGCAATCGACTAATGAAAGGACAGCAGTTACAAAGGACTTAACTGAGGAAAAATAAAAACTATAAAATACATAGGTCCTAACTTCACTTTTTCTTCTTACTACATAAACCGTATATTCATAGCGTACATAAGAAATATGATATAGATTACTTATGTAGCAGCAACAACCCACAGAACAGTCGACACCAGTTCAGCACTATGGACAGCAACAGAAGAAACATATGCTGCTTTTTCTAATCTGACTGAAATGGAGTATTAAAAGATTTCATTGGCCAAAATACCACTGGTATCTAAATTGAACTCACTTAGTTAACTTCACATAACTGAAGCGTTGATGAGAGAAAGGCAAAACATAATTCAATTACAAACGACAAAAACTAGAGAGACACAAAAACGGATGTTAGATAAAATGCCCCTAACAGGACAGACTTGGATCACTATGTAAGCTCACCAAACAACAATTTGTGAAAAATAGCTTGACTTATAGCGGATGATCATCTGAAATAAGTGATAAGATAAAAGAACATTCATATTCCAAATTGTCCCTTGAAAAAAGATACCAGAATATAGCTCCTACCCAAAGAGCTCCCAAGCATGGGATGAGAAATTGATACTAAGTGAGAAGTCACTATCTCACTCATTATCCTTGTTAATAAAACAGCATTTCTTTTCTGAAATAAAAGATCTTAAATGTGTCATGACGTTTTACAAGAACAGAGTCTCTTGCCATTGAAGTCAATTAAGTACATGAAAACATTTAATCTGTTAACACAAACAGCATTTCAAGAAGCGATTTTTTTACTCCTACCTGAAACGAGTCGTTAACTTCCGCATCAAGTCCTTCAAGATCATCCACAGCAGACTGAGTCTTTCTCAGAGTCAGGTCAGAGGTCAGTGTTTCTTCATTATAAGATCTGATGAACTTGAAGTCACTGGTGCGCGAGCCCGTGGTCAGGTACGCGTCATAATTGTACGCGCTGCGGAGAGTTCCCGCGCCCTCCACCTCTGCGTAATTTGGAGGAAGATACGCGCTGGGAATGGCTACAGCTCCATCAAACAACAGTCTGGGCTTTCTCCTGCGACAAAACCTCACGGCGAGGATGATGATGAGGAAGGTCAGGAAAAAAGTGGAAACGGACACCAGCGCGACGATCAAATAAAACGTCAGCTTGGAGCCGCTCTCGTCTCGAGACATGTCTTTCAGTTCCGGGACTTCAGCCAAGTTATCTGATATCAGTAAATACAACGAGCACGTGGCTGAGAGAGAGGGCTGTCCGTTATCTCTCACGGACACAATCAGGTTCTGTTTCATGCTGTCAGATTCAGAAATGTCCCGCTGCGTCCTGATCTCTCCGCTGTGGACACCGATAGTGAAAAGTCCCGGATCTGTGGCTTTAATAATGTGATACGAGAGCCACGCGTTCTGACCGGAATCCGCGTCCACGGCGATCACCTTGAGACCAGGAGCGCGCCTGAGCAGCTTTGGGCACCATCTCGGTCATGAAGGAGTTTCCTTCCGGAGAGGGGTATAATATCTGAGGAGAGTTGTCGTTCTCATCCGTTATGAAGACGCTCACGGTCACGTTACTGCTCAGAGGAGGAGAGCCGTTGTCTCTGGCTAACACCAGCACTTTCAAACTTTTCATCTGTTCGTAATCAAACGACCTCACGGCGTGAACGACCCCGGTGTCTCCGTTAACGGACAGAAAGGAGGACACCGGCGCGCCGTTAACATCAGAAGACAACAGAGAGAATAAACTACAGTGCCATTCTGTCTCCAGTCCGGGTCTGTAGCTGATACTGAACAAATAGAGGAGCCCGCTTTATTATTTTCTTGTACGTGAGCTCTGTAACTCTGCTCCTGAAATACAGGTGGATTATCATTCACGTCAGCTACAGTCAGGTGAATATTCTTAGAGGAAGATAAAGGCGGAGAGCCCTCATCAGTAGCAGTAATTGTAATATTATAATCAGAGAGCAGCTCTCGGTCTAATTCACCTGTGGTCACCAGAGAATAGTAATTCTTGATCGAAGGAACGAGTTTAAACGGAACGTTTTGCTGAATGGAGCAGCGCACCTGTCCGTTATTCTCCGAGTCTCTGTCCTGAACATTAATGATGCCGACCTCTGTACCGGGGAACGCGTTCTCGGGAACTGGAGTGTTTAGGGAATTTATTATTATTGTAGGGGCGTTATCATTGATATCAATAACATCTATTATTACTGTGCAATGACTGGCAAGCCCTTGACCATCTTTAGCTTGAATCAACAGTTCGATTGAACTCTCCTCCTCAAAATCCATCAATCCCTTTAGTTTAATTTCCCCAGACATCGTATCAAGAAAAAATAGCTGCCGAACAATTTCGGATAAATGACTAAACGCATACGTGACTTCTCCGTTTTGTCCCTCGTCAGCATCAGTAGCGCTCACTGTCACCACTACAGTATCTAGAGGAGAATTTTCAGGCAGACTGACTTTATAGACGTCCTGACTAAAGACTGGAGCATTATCATTAGCATCCAGCACAGTGACGTGTATGACTACAGTACCTGATCTCGGTGGAGTCCCGCCGTCTACCGCGGTCACTATTAATGAGATCTCTTTCTGCTGCTCGCGATCCAGCTCTTTTTCTAACACTAACTCATTATTTTTCTTCCCCATCCGCCTTTGTACATTAAGAATAAAATGTTCATTATTTTGAAGTGTGTATGATTGCACTGAATTCCGACCAATGTCGGCATCATGGGCCTCATCTAATAAATATCGAGATCCTTTGTCTGCTGATTCTCACTTATCTCAAGCTTTATTGTATCTTTAGGAAATGCTGGCGTGTTGTCATTAATATCTTCTATTTGTATAATCACACGATGCATTGCCAATGGGTGCTCTAGAACTAATTCGAAATCGAGAGCACAGGAAATTCTTTCATTGCAAAGCCCCTCTCTGTCGATTCTCTCCGCTACGGTCAGTTCTCCAGTATTCAGATTAATATCACAGTATCGTTTTCTGTTACCTTCAGTATCAATTCGAACCTTACGAGATGACAGTCTGTTCACATCGAGCCCGAGATCCTTTGCTATATTTCCAATCACAGATCCTCGTTTCATCTCCTCCGGAAAAGAATAGCTCACGTCTCCATAAGCAGTGTGCGCCATCAGCACGAAGAACAAAAGACCAACATCTCAGCAGCAACACTGATGCCTCTAATATCCATATCAGGGAGAAAAAATATAAAGAATATAAAATATTCTTAAAATGCTTATAAAATAAACGTAAAGAAGATTGGAGACCTCAATATCTACGTTTTTGCTACGATGTGAGCTACAAGCCTTAAATATGACATCAGGAACAGGGTGGAGTAAACTACAACGTCAAATAAAATGAGTTTTACTGGTGAACAGCGCCACTGTGAGTTTAACTGAAAAACTGCATAACATTCACAACTTGGATTACATGATATAGATACAAACCAACAAAAAATGTACAACTCAACTAATCAGAGATTTCCATAAAAATACATTTTTTTTTTGTAGACCTGTCCTGTAGTAAAAGCTACTAACGCGAGAATTAAAAATCCCAAAGTTATTCAATGAAATCTTTAAGGAGAGGGATACAAAACTGTTAAATGCGCATAAATTTTGCTATAGGATTTAGGCCTGTAATTGGATTTTGAGAACAACTTTAAAAACAAAATGAAAAGGAAAACGAAAATATGTATTTTCTAAATAAAAACTGGTATAAATGCAAACTCCACCCCCCACACACACACCCAACAAGGCGCACACGGTGTACTCTTGATTTAGAACCCTTTGAAAGGTTCCACGTATGTTTAACGTTCTGCACAGAAGCATTGGTGGCAATAAATGACCTTTATTTTAAGAGCGTACAGAACTAACATACATCCCGAAGTATTCATACATATCTACATTACGGCAATTAATGCATTTTCTTATAGAAAAATGCACATTTTAATTTAGACCATTGCACTAAATGTTATAAATAAATAAATATCATTAACCTTACTGGAACAAATCACTCCTTTTCTCATCAGTACATTTTAGGTCCCCCACAACAGACTAACTTCACAACTCAGAGGGAGATACACGCTGGGAATGTTTCAAAATTGCCACGATGGCATACAGCTGCATTATAAATTATAATAAAGACTCTTTGGACACAGGCGTACAGGACCATGGACAGCGACATGCGCCAGCGCTACTCTATTTAAAAAAATATTTTTTTATATTGTGTTATCGTCTGTAGAGGTTTTTTAAATACATTAATAACACGGACGAAAATACAAAACCGTGCAAAAAAAAATCAACGATACCCTATTCTCTTTAAAATCAGTTAAAATGCAATTAAACTGGCAAAGCAAAGTTTACTGACAATTTACAGAGCAGTAAAATAATAAAATTATATTTTATCATTGTCATTTATTTTATAAGACTAATTATTCGATCATTTTAAGAACCACTTGATATTTGAAATTACTACCCAAACACACACCTCCCTTCATTCCCATCAAAACCCTAATCGCTGCACGCAACAAGCAAATACTAATAGACAGCTCGCCAGTTAGCCAATATAATAACATCATATTGGTTATGTGGCGGAACGGTATAGTTTTTAAAACCAACACTAAACTTTCACAAAGGAAATAGACTACGCCACCCTAGGAATTATCCCCAGGGACCAAACTTATGATTGGACATGTTCGGATCCCTCATATAAAAGTTAAGCAGAGACTTGGGTAAGGTATAAAAGTACAAATTTATTAATACACAAATTTTAAAATGCTCACAACAAACACCGCTTCAAAACAAAATACAAAAATAAATAATTCAATGTCGGGTCCCTACAATAATCACATGCATCCAGCAGGGCTGAGGAGTTCAGTTTTACGATGGCACACTTCCACGCACACAGATCACACAACTAAACACTCAGTGTTACACAGCACACCAAGAAGAACCACCACCAGGAGAGAAATCCAGCCACCCGTGGGACCCCAGCTCCTGCAATGAATCAAACAAAAAAATAAATACAAATTAAAACATCGACCACAACTAAATAGAATATAAACCATTAAAGCCAGCCAAACACCAACAGGGGTACGAATAGGAAAAAAAAATCTCAGGTTACATCCAGCAAGGCAATTTACGAAACAAACCAATCAATAAGGAAAAAGAAAATCAACTAGACTCGCATGGAGTTAAATACAACCAAAAGAAACGGATTTAACCAATAGAAGTAAGGGAGGCAATCTTTAAAGTTACTCCCAGAAATAAGGAATACATAAAGAGTTAAAACCACATCCGAACCAGACACGAGCTTTTAATAGTTACTGACTGCAGCATCCGCCCAGCCTTGTAACCAGGATAAAGAGAATGGCCGAAGCACGCGGTTCCTATATGGACGAGACAAAAGGGAGGATCCTACGCAAAAAGACAAAAAACGTTACTCTTCACGTGGTTCCCCGAATTCTCAATTCTACTAATATATTATTTGTAGCACTTACCGTGAGAATATCACGGCAAAAAATAAATGCCTATGGGCACAGGTTGGTCAACCGCGCCCTCCGACCACGCAGTGGGGCACAGGAAACCAGGCCTGTTCGGCGCGTAACAACATTAACTCCACACGTTTATTAACGGATTGAACACAACGGCTCGGAAGAATTACCTTCAGGTACATCCCACTAACGACGCACCGGCACAACGATGTAAATGATGCACTACAATCGAGAGAAACGCTTTAAAAACTCAACGGGTCTTAAGGTATCTACCTGTTAAAAAAAAGCGCGTGCTTACCTGCAGCTAGTCCGAACAGACAAGGGGATCGGACGTGACGCAAACCGAGTGACAACCGATCCACCCTTAAATTAACTGTACTAGCTCCTGATAGGTGGAGACCGATGTCAATCACTACTCCCGTCACAGTTACATGAAACGCGGCACAACGAATATGGCTTCACTTTATTTTGATGGTCCCTTATGAACAGTCCGTTGACAACAAGTAACTTTACGCCTACACGCGAACTAACTTTCTTTATAGTGTTAGTAGAGTATTAGTAGACTGGTAGGGTTAGAATGACATGGTCTTCAAAAGCTACTAGTCAGTGGAATGTCTGTTGGTAGATCTTCACAATAAAGAGTTAGAAGATAATAATCACACAGTCTACTTAAACTCTAATGATAGTTAGTTGACATGTAGGTGCGCTTAAGGGACCATCAAAAGTGTTACCATAAATCGGAAAACGCACATAAAAGTTTACCTGAAACAAATCTGCTTACTGAGTCAGGTCCTGAGGAAAGGCGGAAAGAGAGCGCATCTAATAGACAGGATACGACACGATAGAATAGGATGAAATGATCCTTTCAGGTTTACTGCTGTTTTAACTCAAAGGGCCCGCCGTGTCACCATAGTTTGTTGTATGCTGTTAAAATGAGTTAGCTGTATTTCCCCACTGACCGTACGTCTTCGCTGGTCCACATTTGAATAGAGGAGGGGAGAGCAGACGAAGAAGAGCAGCGGCGCGCGGTGAGTCAGGCTGGAACTACACCTTCATTTCCTGAGCCGATGTAGAGCAAGGCTGAAGCTTAACGTGTTATTCTTATATTTCATAAGCAATAAAGGTATTATACAACCTGTTCTTAAAAAAAAAAAGTCTGAAGAATCTGTGTCTATTTTGGGATGACATTTAGATGACACCATGCTGTGAAATTCTGCATTACACAAACAACAACAATAACTTTAAATTCTATCATGCATAAAAGCCATACAATTTAATACGAATAATACCAATAAGTATTATTTTTATGCTAATGATAATTAATATTAGGCCAATTACCCCTAAGGATGGGTTGATGAGCATGTTTATTTTGCATAATATGCAACACCACATATTAAATTGTAACTACTGAACAGACGTTTATACATTTATTTATTAAAATGCAAAGTTGAAACTAAAAAAATATATACTTTAATGTTGTCTTTTTACAACATTAAAAACCAGATCATAAAAATGTTAGGAAATGAGGAAATCATCATTTGCAAAATAAAAAAAGAGCTAAAAATTGGAAAAAATGTATATCATAAATCAACACATATTTGCATGATAACTTTTTATAAATTAAAGTTCACAGATACCCGCCGTAATCTTTCCCATTTAATTATTTCATTTTGCGTTGCCATTTGAGTATACGACAGATGTATGAATTATTTTTGTCTTTAAATTTCACAGTTAATAATAAAGATATAAAACAGTCGATAAAGGAAAGGGTGAAGTTAATAACTATTTATTTCCTTATTCTGAGACCATCTCAAACACAGATCGTGAAAAGCTTACAGGCAAGTGGCGCTGTTTAGTCGTTCAGTTAAATTTAAGCAGCATCTCAGTGTGTGTGTGTGTGTGTGTGTGTGTGTGTGTGTGTGTGTGTGTGTGTGTGTGTTTCAGGCTCATTGATAGATATTGGGTTGAAAAGAAACGAAATATTAATTATTTATGAAAAACACTGATAAAGACAGGCATCACTGAAGGCTGAGATTATGTCATTTATTGATGGTGGTGTTTCTGAACATCTTACAGCACCTTTTTATTGACACCCGTGTCCATCTGGGCAGGTGAAGTTGTATATTAAAACTGATTTTCAACACATTTTTGAAAAGTAGTTGCTATAATTTCCTTTATGAATGTAAATTGCATTGTTTATTGTTACATTTATAAAAAATTTTGTATTTTTTTTTTAAATCTCATTATTTAGTAATGAAAAAAATGCAAGTGTATTATTTATATCTGTCAAATAATTTCATAATTTCGGTGTGACATTTAAACTTCAACCCATGGATGCCTGTAGTTTGAATGCTTGTTATCTACGTCTGTTGACAAGAATAAAAAGCGTCTCATGAAAGCTGTTACAACCTTCAGTTAAAAATATTTTTTTAAAACAATAAAAACTGGGTTTTATTCCCATTTTATAGGAGTATCAAAGTACGTTTTGCCCAGAAACCTGATAAGACAAGATTGTCCTTGTCATTGCATTAAAACTTAATTACGCTTAAAAACTTAATAACTGTAAGCTTTTGTTACATTTAATTTTCACATTTTGACAAAGTTCAGCTCCATTTGTTTATCCATATGTTTTCTACAGACTTCATACACTGACACTTTAAGCTAGTTGTTCTTAGAGAAATTAGCTTTAATCTGAGTAGAAGAATGCAGTTTTAAAAAAAAGAACCACTATGTTTTTTTTCATGTTTTCATTTGCTCTCTTAAATTTTACACCCTATTTCTTACTCTTCAGATGAGGAACTCTCACAACTGTACACACATAATACACTGACACAGCCCTCCTGTTGTCACTGAGCGCGCATCAAGGTTCTAACCTGCACTTGTATTCTACTCTCTGTTGTGGATGGCAGTTTACGCAAGAGTTTCATCTCTGATTTATGGCAACCTTTCATTTAGCCGTCACTGTGTCTTTGATTTGCAAGTGCGTAGTCTCAGCAGGATATGCATGCTGAGTCACTCAAGCTTAAAAGAGCCGAACAGAAAAACACAAAAACACTCACCTCACTCTCTGACAGAAGACCCCAGATGATCTGTTAAAGACAGACGTCCCGTAGGATTAGATGTTACCACACGGGATGTGCGTACCGCTGAAAACACGAAGCGTACAATCAAGGAAACTCGGGTCACCCCCTTCTGCTGAACAGGTTTGATTACTTTAGTAACATCCATGGGTACAGATCTTAATGTTAAAGCCTATAATGATTTTGTGTGCTTCTGATTTCATAGAAATAGTTTGGACAGGACCCTTTTCTATTCTAACATGACAATGTCTCTGTGTCTAAGGTGGGTCAGTGTGGAAGAACTTGACTGGTGTGACTTTAAATGCAGTTCTTGAGCCAAAAACTCTTCACTGAACACACACGGCTTGCACATATGGGTGCAGTCATTTTAGACACTTCCAAAACTGTTGCAACAGAGATGGAAATGAATTTTTAAATACATGAATTATTTTTTGCTGCCATAGACGCAGTCGTCTTTTCTTTTTTTTTAACCTTGCCTTGTGCAAGGTTATGAGGTTATGCATGTTGGAATAGAAAAGGGTCCAATCCAAACTGTTGCTGTAAAATTAGAAGCGTGCAATTCCCCAGGATACCATTCACGCTTTAACATTAAGATTTGCACTCATGAATATTACTAAAGTAGTTGAACCCGTTCACTGAAAGGGGGTGACCCAATACCAATACATGTGTGTTTATGTACATATTTATACACATATGCAATTCATTCAGATTTAATGTAATTTTTTATCTGTATGTTAACATATTCTTTCCGTGAATTTCAGTTAAACGTCTATTTTGTTTAGTTCAAGTATTAGTTTAATATCTATTCATTACTGCTGCATTTGTGACCTGCTGTGCCGTAATGCAGTCCCACTGCCTTTGGCCATCTCTAATGTTGTTTGTTTGTTTCTCAGCACAAGCAGCAGAAATTAGAAGATATTTAAAACAAAAACTGGTCACGACCCATAAATAACTGCTTCTGGGTGTAGCTCCCATGAGAACAACTCAAGTCGAGTTTATGAGGTTAAATGGGTGGAGTCTCTAGAACTGTCAGCAATAATGCTTCTTATTGTCACCTTTATGTCTGTTCAGACACTCTGAATTGAATTGTTGCCATGGAAATTCATCCCATCATTGTAGTAACCATAGAAACAGCCTCCAAGATTACATAAAAGAGAGGGTACATATATATATATATTTTTTTTTTTCTGACAAAATTACAAGCTGAACTCTTGAACCTCCCTCATGCATCACCACAGACACATGCTCACTCACTCACTCTCTCTGATGTTAGATTAAAGCAGACTTTGAATATAAGGAACAGAACAGACATCCCGACTCTTTCTGAGATGCCACATGTTAAATGGCTGGAAGTAGCATCAAGCAAAAGATGACGAGCGATGCATGTGTGTTACGCGCACCTTCAGCGTGACCTTCCGTTAACCTCACAGAGCGCGATGTCTCCATTAGGAAACCTCTGAGTGAATTCTAATCATGATTACTGTCAGAGAGGAACACCGAGGGGCTGATGTGTGGTGAATCTGAGCCTTCACACTTGACTAGACTGTTGGCTCCGGCTGCTCATAGATATATTGAATATATATTAAATGTGTGTCTGTGGTGTCTTACATATTTAACATCAGGAAAAAATGTAAAAACAATATGCCTTCTCACTAAATTTCAGTATGGATTACAGTTAATATATTTTATCGGCTTAATCTATCTGCTAGTTGCCAATATTAATTATTAACTGCATTTTTATACTACAAAAGTGAGTTTGTCAATGTTACGGGCAAGATGTGTTAGCTGACAGGCAACAATTGTACCATTTTGCATCAAAATTTCAATGACAGGCAACTAAATGTCTTCATCTGGATCTTTAAGGGACATAATAGCACTTCCAAGCTAACCGAAATAAGGGGGTACTCAAAAAATATTGAGGAAAAAAAATAAATAAAAATGATCCAAGTAAGAGCAAGTAGGGTTTCTCTTTCTCTCTCTCGCTTCTCCAGACCTCTTCCTTGCAGTTTGGTTTTAGTTCATACACCAAACCATTTATTTTTGGCTGCTGACAGACAATAAACAAAATATCACAAAAAAAATTATTATAGCATATCATCAGCATAATTTCGACAACTGGCTCACAGACACAGAAACACTGACAATATTTCACATTCTTAAGAAAGAAAAGTTTATTTCGTGATTTATAAACAAAACACATTACCACTTTTCCATCATAATGAAAAAACGAAAAACGAACAGAACTGAAAACAAAGAGAAAAAAAAGAAAGGAATGAAGGTCACTAATTCACCATCACATATCGATGAGCAGGTGTACAAAAGAAGAGGGTTTTACAACAGATGAGCGCCATTCAGTTGGACGGCACAGCGCCACCTACTGATCACCACCAGACAATAAGAAAGAATGACAGCATGAACGCTCACTAGATACAAGCATACACTACATATATTGTATTTTACATCAGGACGCTTTTTCCTGTTTTTCTTTTGATTTCTTTGTCAAAGAAGTGAAAGAGTAGGGATAGAATCATCATACATAATTTAGCTACAATATACAGTGCTAGTTTGATCGGTATGTCAAAGCCAAACACAAAAGTTTTTTTTTTTTTTGTCTTTATTTTTTGTTCTCATAAACAAAAAGTGAAAAGAACGGGATAAAAACGAGAGCTTCAGGGCATCACACTATAGAGCATTTACAAATACCAAGGTTTAGTAACGTCATAACTGTCCACTGTAAGTCGGTGCAGAGGTGTCAGTATGCAAAAGGCTCAGAGACGGTACGTACACAAATCTCTTGTGTGAGTAATGAATAAAAACTATAAACAAAAATAGTAAAATCATAGCCATCTATATCTATATTCATATATATCTCTATATAGTAAGTGTTTTCTTTCTGGTAAGGTCATGCAGCAGTCACGTTTGAGTAATTGTGACACCGGTTTGAGATGTTTTTGGGTGTGTGGCAAAAAGGTAGGCAGGCAAGTGAGGGAACCAATAGCATCAGAACACAGACCGCCGCTGTAATCAGACACTAGAAGGCATGGGGTGGAGACAACAGTCTGATCTTTGTAGCGTATTATCGATGCAATTATCTTAAATGATTGTTTTCGTAACTGTACAGATGATTTGTGTCATTTTTGAGGTTTAGGTACTCGTGTAAACACTGGATGCGTCTTTGAAAACCTTGCTCTGTTTGTCTGAGCGACCCAATCAGCCCGACACAGCTCAAAAACAACGGCCGGGTCTATTAAAGGCAGACGGGGCGAAATTCTTTTTGGTGCTGCTGATGGCACAGAAATTACACACTTCGCCCTCGACATCAGTTCAAACTGGCAAGCCACCATTTTCACCCCGAAGTTCTCCTCCACGAATCTCCACCCCTAGCCTAAGCTGCACATCTGTCTTCTCCCAATCCCTCCTCTGCCTGAGAACGAACCGACGAGAGACCAGCAGAAAATACACAAAGTCTCGTGCAGAGACAGAGGCGAGATCGACTGGACGGCGCCGGATCATTAATATATGACGGTGCCGTGGGAGGGGCTTTCGTCC
The DNA here is from genome assembly GCF_018831695.1 of Puntigrus tetrazona. Lineage (NCBI taxonomy): Eukaryota > Metazoa > Chordata > Actinopteri > Cypriniformes > Cyprinidae > Puntigrus > Puntigrus tetrazona. Next base: position 8,080,529 of record NC_056712.1, read on the forward strand.
TCTGCGGGGGTGGGATTTGACAGGCGTCGTCTGCATTTCTCCATACTACATGAGTACACCACAATGTCTAGAGCTAGCCTACCCAGCAGAGAGATCAAGAAAGAGACAGACGGACAGAAGAAGCTCTGTACAGTAGCCATAAAGTTCACTTAAAGCTTATAAAAACGGCGCACAAAAAAACCCTGCCCTTCGATTTTGAAAAGCCCCCGGCTAATATGATGTGTTCTTTGCTCTTGTGATGTGTTGGCCCTCCGGACAGCAAGCAGAAGGGAGGCGATTAGGTTTTGTGTATGACATACTGGGCTGAGAAAGCAGGCACAAAATTAGGGTTGGGATGACAGGGTCAAGGACAGCAGGGAAAGTACAGGTATGAGGCGATGCCACGGAAAAAAATAATCATGGCATAACTCCCATGCCTTTTCTAGAGAGGGTATTTAAGGATAGTTTTTGGGTTTAAAGGTGTTTAAGGTTTGGTGAATCAACAGTAATACTGTTCATAATGCATAACATTCTCTCAGCCATCCCTATAAACAACAGAGCTCCTGAAGGCTCCTAAAGAGCTGATTTCTTACGAACTTTACATGATATTGACTTGTGAGCACACCTCTCAGACCGCCGGTTAACCCGAAAGGCCAACCAGGTTAGAAATATTTCCGATCTGGAGAGGTTTCGGGAGTCGCTATAGAGATTGTTGACCCTGTTCACTAGATGTGTGCGTTTATAAATGTGTGTGTGTGTATATATACGGGACTACTTGCTCACATATATATACTATGCCTTGGAGAACATTTGCTGGTAACAAAATGAAAGCAACAAAATAAAAGTGCATTCCATCATTCAGTGTACTTTTTTTTTTTTTTTTTTTTGTCTTTTTCTTTTCGATAAAACACTGTTTTAACCCCCGATCCACCCCCACCCCCACTTGTCCAGGATGTGAGAATTTTTTGTGAAAATGTTTCAGTCTCTTGTTTTAAAGGATGATTCTTCAATCCCACACCAGGAGAAGTGAATGAGCAAAAGCATTAATTCAGCGTCTTCACTGCTTTACATACAGCGGTGCCCAACCAGCGTATTTACACCAGAGTGTGTCCTGCTTCCATAATGTCTAACTTTACTCAATTATGAATCCCTCTTTTTTTTTTCTTTCTTTTTTTCTTTTTTTTTTAACCACGAAAGCACATGTGAAGCGGCACACAGCTTACAAACAAATCGGATTTTGTCTCCCTATCGGAAAGATCGGAAAACAAAACCAAAGAGAATGAATAAGACAGACGCACCAACAGGAGTCTGAAGAACATTGCATGTGGAGTAGTGGCTAAGGTGTGAGCGAATCCTATCCTTAATGTAACAGAAAATCAGTTAGATAATGTTTGTTTCAGCCCCAAGTACGGATTTCATAATTAACAAAAACGTGTTTTGTTCTACAGACTTTTGTTGAGACTTCGGTCTTAAAAATTCAGCTCTTTCTTCAACTCCTTGCTCTGTTTCTCTAATCATCATCATCTTTCCCTTTCTCCCGCTTATCCTTCTTCTCCTTCTTCTTTTTCTTCTTCTTCTTGGCCTCCTCCTTTTTTCCAAAGGTAATAAAGTCGCTCTTGTCATCTCCGTCTTGTCCTTGTCTGATGGAAATAATGGCTGGAGAACCAGGGATGATGAAGGCTTCAGGAGGCACCTCACCGTGTTTCAGATGCGGAGGGCCTCCGGGACCCGGCCCGTATCGAAAGTGCCAACTGTTGCTGTCCACTCCAGCGCCTACGGGGGGAGAGACCTCTCCACCTTCATTATCTACGAAGGAAAACAAAACCATCCATTACAATCTATAATAATGTAACAGTCAATAATGAAAACATTAGGAGGGACCTCTCCATGTTTCAGGTAGGGTGAAGGACCTCCGGACCCTAAAAAAAGCATGGTGAAAGACACTTCTCTGTTCTGCAGTAAAGAGCTTCGCTCCAGAGGACAGACAGTGAATCAGCAATGTTTAGCCTGGGGGAAGGAAAACGCTTTGCAGTACTTTACTTACAGTATCGGGAGAATTAACCCAATCTGTTCATATTCAATTAACTTATAAAAAAAAAAAAACACACGAGAAGTGGACCAACAGGGGCTAACACTTAACATCTTTATCTCTCTAACGCATAAGTCTTGTTTTCTTCCACATTTGTTTTTCACACCGCACAAAATTATTTTGTGGTGAAGTAAATGCTACATAAAAACTTGAATTTGAAATTGAATTTCTATGTTAATTTAGTAAAAAAGTTCATTCTGTATTAATACAATTTAATCTTGCAGAAATGTAATTTTGAACTCACAAGTATGTTTTACTTGGAATTGTTCGTTACGTTACAATAAATCAGTATTATAGTATTAAATGTTTTTATGTTAAAGATTATGTTTTTACCATCATGCAACTGTTTTTGAGTTGTACCAGAGTTTTATGGTTGCTTTTGTTGTTAGGTTTAGTAACTGTTTTATGGCATCTGGAGTTTATTAAAACGATCCATTAATAGTGAAGTAATTTACTGTTATTTAACAGCACATTTTCTTTACAGTGATAAGTAATTAATAAGCTAAAATTCACAAAGAGTCAAACAAATTTACTGGATATTTCTAAGTAGCCTTAACTTAATAATTTCCATTTAAACCTAGTAATAATTTTGTTTAATAATAGTTTTTCCTTTTGTAAATTAACCAGCCTTTTCTTTCTTTATGATGAGTAAAAAAAAGTTTTAGTTTCAAGTAAATCCTAGTGGACCAAGAGTCTATTTTAGTTCAACAATAAGTGAAAAGTATAGTTATTTCTGATTTTGTGTTGGTTTTGTGCAATGCATTACACTCTAAATTGGTCACATTTACTTTAAAAATACATTTCCCTAAAACCTTCTTTCATATAGACAAAATTCACTTCCATCACACACGTCTATCTTGTTAAATTCCACTCATGTAAACGGAACAGTAGGAAAAAATGTAATGAACTCGTGTATTTTAGTGTAAAATACTGTGGTGGCTGGTCTGGTCTATGTTTGACATCCCCTGTGCACTGCTGAAAATCTCTCTCTCTCTGCCTGATGAGCAGGTAATCTCATTTATAATGACACTGGATCACCACAACATCATTTAATTTAATACAGACAACACCTTTGGCTTCGTATCTGCGTGCAGGTCTTTGTTTGCACTTTGCCTTTTGTCTATAGCTTATGTTGCGGTGAAGATTAAGATGGATTACAACCTCGGAACCATTCTGACTACGATATCTGTGAGTGAAAGAAGGTCTGTATTCGGGACCGTGGGTGTGAAATAAGAACGAGAAACAGGCAGCATCCATTATGAGTCCTCGGGGGAACTGACAACCCTTCCAAATCCCTCAGCAACACAACAACTAAACGCCCAAATGCTTTGTTTTCTCTCTTCCTTCTCCCTCTCATCACATGTAATCTTCCTCTCTCCATGGCCCTCCCGTTTTGTTCCTCTCTTTGTTTCTGACATTATAAGGCACAAAATTCATTAGCGCTAAAAAGCAGCAATGCTTTTAAAGGTATGGTTCAGCCTAAAATGAAAACTAGGATAACAGTGGGACGTGAAGGATATTTCCGAACAAAAGCGGGCAGTTAAATTGTACTTGACTCGCAAACAATGGACAGGTATCACAAAAAAACAGGTAATGACAAAGCAATAACAAATAACCGAATGTAAACTTTTCAACGGGGACATTTTTATAACTATTACTTTCTTGTTTATGATATATGCATATTTTATGTGAAATGTCATATTCAGGTCAGTGCTAAAACAACAACATGCATTTTGTATGATCCCTCTTATTTTGCTAAAATAATGAACACTTTGCAGATTCTGAAAGGCGAACGTAAACTTTTGGCCTGTATATAGATTATTTCCTCATTATTTCAACAAACTGCTTTAAACTGTTTTAAAAACGGGGAGTAGCTAGTGTCTTTGCAAAATACAGCTTACGAGCAATTTCCCAGTACATTTACACCGACTACAACCTCCTCTGCATATCTCCATCTTGCCTTGACCTTTCGTGAAATGCAGTCTATGAACAGACACACTCGCGTCTAGCTAGCAGATAATGGCGCAGGTTTAATAAGCTGCATGACAAGGGCATGATCGTCGCGGCCAGTGAAAGATCTACCTCATAAAAAGATGATGGGGAGAAAATCGAATAGACTCATCATTAACAAAACAACGTGAGCCTGCCGACCCCCCTCCCATCTACTCTCTCTATATCTCCGTATCTCTCTCCTTTCTCAAGGAGGAGTGGAGAGCCGTGTTACGTAATGCAGAAGAGGAGGTGAGGAAGGGCGGTCTGAGGATGAAACATGAGCCAAACTCCAACGCTAAACTCCTGAAGGAGCAGATTTCAGAGCAATACCGCATAGCCAAGGAATTATGGGTTCGTTTAAATGAGACCACACCGCTTTTGAAGCAGTATGCGTGTGCATGTGCAACGGCGGACGACAGCACAGAAAATTAGCTGATTTCACATATACAGCTAGCCTGAAAAAGACTACATTTAAATCTGTAATATGAAATAAGTCTAGATTATAATACATGTTAGGTAGCTCTGTCTATTTATGAACCAGCAATTTGTTATTTACGGTCTTTGTATGTAAATTGCATGCTTTCATAGTCAATATTTAACAGAAATTTGATTAACTTTCACTGACTGCGTGTGTGAGCAATACAGCACGCGTGGACATACGATATTAATTAGATATGTGTACGTGGCATTGATTGTCTGAGCAGAATGAATATAATCACACTGTAGTTAGCGCGTGTGTGCGTGCGTGTGTGTGTGTGTGTGTGTGTGTGTGTGTGTCACACCTTGGTACGTCAGGCTCTAGTAATCCTGATAAAATATGTGCCAGATGGCACCACAAGCTTTCTCATGAGCCTGCCAAGACAGCAGTGCATGTGTGTGTTAAGGACAGTTCTGCAATCCGTAATAGCTGCATATTTTGAGAATAATGCTGCAATTTTAAGCAACGCAGTTTTATTGGGAAGAATACTAAAACATCAGTGCACAAGTAATGCATAAATAAATAAATAAATAAATATCCCCCTCATATAAAACACCCCCCCTTTAAAAAAAAAAAAAAAAAACATCAGCAACTAAAAGATATGAAGACAAACACTGGCACAAAAAGAGAGGGATTGTCCTCGGTTTACCCTTTTGAGCTGACTAAAGCCCCTGGCGTGTTCTGGAAAATTCCACTAGACCTACAACACACAAACAGTCTCGCACGGCCTTTCCTCTGTCACTGACTGTGAGTGAGCGAGAAAACCAAAATCATAAAATGATTACAAAACGAGACCCGTTGGCATTTTTTATTCGCGTTATATGCGAGCAATAGCAGTTTTCGTCTCTTGATACGTCTGGCTATATCGTTTTTATTTACACTTCTTTTGTGTGTGTTTTTTTTGACTGTGAGGCTGCGAGCGTGAATGTGCGTTGCATTGTGGGCAAGCGTTTCTGTGCGCCATATGGCACCGTAGCTGAAACGAGAGCCTGTGGGCTGCGCAGGTTGGCCCACCTGTAGAGATGATCTTTAAACAGACAGACCAGGATAGGTCACACTCATCCGCCCATCCATTTATCTCTCCATTCATCCGTCTTCACCCAGCCTGCTATAACTGAACAATCACATTCGCAGCAGAAAAATGTTTTTCTCTCAATTCATATAGCGTTACCGAGATGACAAAAGTAAGAAAAACTCTCGTTTAAACTTCCTTCTTGCCCTTACATGCACAGATTTATCCATTCGCTTTACTTTATATGACGTTCTGTTAACTCTCACGTTCAGCCACACCTCTCCTCTCTTTCTCACTCCATTTTGCATTTCTCCTTTACTTGTTTCTCTCTCACCCTCCCTCTACTCTTCCAACACCCTGCTCGTGGTATGAATGGTTGCCGTGGAAACTGCCTCCTCCAGTGAAATCTGGCTGTGGCAGAGACACTGATGGAAACTAATACAGAACGCTCTCTCTCTCTCTCTCTCTCTCTCTCTCTCTCTCTCTCTCTCGCTCTCTCTCTCTCTCTTTCTCTTTCTCTTTCTCTCTCTCTCTCTCTCTCTCTCTCTCTCCCCAATGGTCAAATACTCCTCTCCCCTAGCAACAGAGGCAGTCACCGCCCCCTCCTCTCTGCATCTCCGTTTTTCTCTTTCACTCTCCCCCTCGGTCACCTTTTTCCCCCCTCATTGTCACTCTCTCAATCCCTCTTTCCCTTAGGCTGTCTACCTGCCCTCTGCCTCTGTCACGCCGTTTCAATCTAACATTTTGCCGCATTTCAGAAAAAAAACATAAAAACAGGAACAAAAATCGGACAGACACAAAAACAAAAAAAAGAGAGTTAGACGGAAAATGAGACAGACAGCGCGCTTTATCCTATTTTCATTACTTTAATTCTGTAGATCTACGCTTTGGTTGTTTTGCCCATCTGTTTCACACACGACACAGAGACACGGAGAGAGAGAGACAGGGGCGTTGGTTTCTCCAGTGTTTTGCAAGCCAGAGCTCAAAAAAAAAAAAAAAAAAAAAGCTCATAAAAATGCAGAACATAAAGCAAACCAGCACTACCTACCGAGCATTCACATTACCACCTAAACTGCTGATTCTCCTGCTGCTCACAACAAAACTGACCGTGCTGTCTGATTCATGTATGTATTTGTTCTCAATGTGATCTCATGATAATTCGTATGAATTTTACGTAAAATGTTGTTTTATAAAACGTAAATTTACTTACGTTTTTACAAGCACTGAAACGCACAAAACTGATTTATTAACTACACCTAGAAATGGACCCTTATGAATATTAAAATAGCGCCATTATTTTAATTATTTTTGTTGTTTGTAGTTGTCATATTGATGACCTTGTTTGCAACTGCATTATTATACTACTAAATGATAACATTTCATTCTGTTCGTTGCCATGGGCCACAAGAGGCATTTTCTCTGCACTGCACTGATACGAATATCTTAATTTTATAAACATACGCAAATCAAAAATCTAAAATTGAAATGCGTCTAAATTGCACATCAGTAAAAACATACAAAAATGTATGTTTTATGATTGTAAATGTTACAGCCTAAAAGATCAGGCTGTTGTTCTCATATAAAGCTGTTTTAAAAGGTTGGTTCATCCAAAAATCAACAAGTCATAATTTATGATTCTTACGCTATACACTGCAAATTTTATAATCAATAAATCATGGCTTGTTTTTCATAACTTTGACTTCTATATATATATTTATATATATACGTATATTTTTTTTTCAGTTAACATCACATCATATGTTACCCTGGACCACAAACCCAGTCATAAATGTCAGTTTTGCAAAAAATAAGCAAGCGTTCCATTGACGTATGGCTTGTTACGACAAAATCTGGCCGAAATATAACTATTTGAAAATCTGAAAGAGTGCTTGAAAAAATTGCCTTTAAAATAGTCCAAATAAAGGTCTTGGCAAGACATATTAATTATCGAAAAATAATGTAATTCAATACATTTAAGGTAGGACATTTACAATATATTTCCATGGAACATGATCTTTATTTAATATTCTAATTATATTTGCAATAGAAGAAAAATTTTAAAATGTGGACCAATACAATGCATTTTTGGCTATTGCTACAATATATCCTTGCTACTTAATGGTTTTGTGGTCCACGGTCACATATAGCAAAAGAATAGCAGTGGTTTTAGGAGCTTAAAGAAAAAATTGGTAAATTTTCTGTTTGTGTTTTATGGAAGAAAGATGGTTTGGCACAAAGCGATACACCATATACATCAAATAATAGGTAATTTTCCATTTTTGGCAAAAATAATGTGTTATAAAGCTAAGCAACATTTCAGACTTGGCAGTTTGTGAAAGATTAGTAAAAAAGATATGTAAACAGTGAATAGGAGAATGAAAGAGACAGAGAAAAGGAAATATAATATATATATACATATCTATATATATATATATATATACACAACACACACATATATACACACATATACAGAAAGAGAGAGAGAGAGAGAGAGAGAGAGAGAGAGAGAGACAGAGAGAGAGACAGAGAGAGAAAGAGAGAGAGAGAGAGAGAGAGAGAGAGAGAGAGAGAGAGAGAGAGAGAGAGAGAGAGAGAGAGAGAGAGAGAGAGAGAGAGAGAGAGAGAGAGAGAGAGAGAGAGAGAGAGAGAGAGAGAGAGAGAGAGAGAGAGAGAGAGACAGAGAGAGAGCGCAAAAAATCTAAAGAGGCTTATTTCATTCATTTCCAGTCTTTGCATTTGCAGTCATCATCAGAGACTTAATTAGAACAAATTGCTCTTTCATCACCCGAGTAATTGCACCCGTTTTGTCCTCTCTCCCTCCTTCTCTCCCTTTCATCTTATTGAAACTAAATTACTTTCATTATTTCGAACACCTCCAGAAGTCACATCATCATTCCATCCAAGAGGGTCGAGCGTCAACCTAGACATACGTGACCCTCACGCTGAGTTAATCAGGAAATTAAATATTCATTAATCGTACCTGGGTTCCTACCGATGACCCCAGTTACCGATGATGGGAAATGATCCCAGACGGCAGAGAGGTTTACTGCTGCCTTCATATCGTGTACATCACATGCCACCACAAGAGCAAGCCAGTTTAACGTCATTCTAAAATTCATTACGTCTGTGTAACCAGGTGTTGATTTCCTCAACGCAATGTTCTACAACGTACTGCATCAATATTATATGGCTACAAACACAAACCTACCGCATGACACAGTTTGTTATTCCAAGCATGTTCTTGACTCGCAATCGTATTTTATCTTAATATGTTTTGCCCTGATGGTTACGGTGATCCATTCATGAGCGCTTTAGAGTGTGCAGACATCTCTGAATAATAACCGAGACTCTATCTTCTACAGAAAGACAGGTGATCCTTCAATTATTTGGAGCGCAAGGAAGAGACTAGACGAACAAAACAGGAATGGAATCTAATATTGTGGATTAATTACCATGAGCGGACATCTCCGCAGCGAGCGAGAAAGAGTGCGTGCGCGCGCGTGTTGAAATGCTCCGAGCTGACCGTTATTAATATTCATCTCCTAATCGAGTCCTCTCTCAGCGCTTTCGCCACGCTTTCTCGGTTGCTGCTTTGTACCGAGCTTCTCTTTCTTGCTGTTGCTGATAACCTCCGCATCCCCTCTGACTGTGTCATTTCCTCTCTCAGCTGATAAACTGGATTTATGCTTGATCTGGTCAGAGCTGTGGAAATCGGTGTCACTCTCTTCTTCATCACTTAGCCGTGATAGGCCACCTGACAGAGCTAAATGCATATAATCCACCATTAAAACCAGGGGAGCCCGCTGTGATCGGGCTAGCAGTTTTAAAGGAACAGTTCGCCCTAAAACTGTGCATCTTTTACTCACCCCCTGTGTTGTTTCAGCTTTATATTAATGTCTTTATTTCGTGAAACACAAAAGGATACAATATAAATAAAAATGAACTTTGTTTAAAATTTTAACTGACTTAAAATCTCTTATTTGCTAAACACTCATTGAGCAGATTGTGCTACATAGCTCCAAAAACAGAAAATAGTTTATATACTATTTATTCCCAAATTTATTCCTATAAATCCCCAAAATAATGTCATTATTTAGAAATCATTTTTCCTTTCAGAATACGTAATGATAAATCCTAATTTTGGGTACACTGACTCCATTATGCTTCCATTATGAATTCATATTTACTGTTACTACTCAACATAGCACAAAAAAGGCAGATCGTGGCATCGCTAATGTATTGCAGTGGTTTCTGTGGTTTCCATGAGCTACTCAGCTAGGTTTCCTAAAGAAGCCTCATGTAGGTCATATTCCTTATATCCTGCATGACTGCAGCAGCTCGGCTCAGCAAAAGAGGCCAACGCAGTGGAGACTGCAGGGAAAGAAGCATGCAAGGGAAAGAATGATGTGAGGCAGAGAAGAAGAGAGTGATTGTGTAGATCGGCGCAGGGGTTGATAGAGTGATAGATGGTCCTGAGGGGTAATATCAGTGAAACTGCGAAAGACAGTGTTAGAGTCCTGCCAGGACACTCAGAGGAAAAATCGTGTTGCTCAGTGGTTGCTCTAGGTCGGAAGACTTAATAATGCGGTTGTGTTTTATGTAAGCATCGATGTGGATTACACTGTCAAAAATAAAAAGGTTCTTCACAGAGATGCCACAAAGAGCATTGAGTCAAAGGTTATTTAAATAACCATCTATTTCTTAACTTTTTAGAATCTTTCTTTCACCATAAAGAACCTTTTGAGAAACAGAAACATTTAAACCATTTAAACAGTTTAATCTCTTCTCAAGACATAACTCAAGAAGAGAAGCATTTGAGAAATAAACAAGTATATTTTATATCAATTTGACTAGAGAAACAAATGGATTTTACTTTCAAATACATAATTTCTACAAGAGTGTGTCTACCGTAGGACGTTTAGATGCCGTATCTTACCAGGAGCGCTGGAGACGGTGGGCCAGTTCTGAACCAGAACTCCTTGAGCACCCTGCATCACGGACGACTCCTCCATATGGACCGAACTATACACAAACAAAGAAGAAAGTTTTTCATTTGCCTTTAAAAAAAACAACAACAACAACAACAAAAAAAAACTTGAATTGAACTGACTGAAAGACCTCATTGAAAAGCTGTTAAATTATTAAGTTTCATTATTATACTACTACAAAGAATCACTATTTAAAATTCTACTCTATTTATTTTCTTTACAGTAATGCGCTTTTTTCATACTCTGTGAGGCAATATTTGTCTGTAGATAACGTCCCAGATTTTGAAGGACTATGTGTGGCACGAAAGTAGGGTTTATGTATGACCTGGGCTGAATGATTGAGTGTGGGTATACGCAGGTCTTCTGTGAGAATTGGAATCTAGAAGCTTGGATTAGAGATTAGGGATTAGGCCGTGCTCCTCTCTGCAGTCACACCACCTCTGATATTAAAGCTCACGCTCAACTCCTGCACAAATGTCACATCAAAGACTTTCTTTCTCACACACAAACACATCTATCAGTGTAATTCGTGCAGATGATCATCCTGCTTCAGTTGGAAATACGCCACGTTAAGGAAGCGAAATGTGTTTCAAACTCCATTTTATTTTGCCTCTGCATACACCCACGTTCGTGTATGCATCAGGAAAAAGCGCCAGAAAAAACGCCGGTGGCAGAAAATCAAACCAAGCAGGAGATTTCAGTTACTTTTAGAAAAGGGTGTTATCAACTGATACGTTCCCTCTGTTGCTTTGCGTGCAGCTGCGAGTGTGTTAAGAAAGGATTAGGTCACTGTGCTCGGAGTGGCTGAAAACATGAAGCACTTAGATTCGCTCCCAAACATCAACACAACATCGACTATCATATACAACTGGGGATAAATACACTTCAGAATGTTGAATGTTTCTGCGGATTGCTATGCTGGAATTTTGTCTCTGTATCATATATATATACAGTATATATGTATGTATGTGTGTGTGTATATATATATATGTATGTATGTATGTGTGTGTTTGTGCGTGTGTATGTATATATGATAAAAATCAGGCAAAACCTGATGCAGAACAGCTGGAAAACCACCATTTTAGTCACCCCCTTTCTCCTCCTGTGATGAATGTTTGCAGTCCAAGGTCAGGCGGTTATAGCTGCTATTACATGCTGTGTGTGTGTGTGTGTGTGTGCGTGTGTGTGTGTGCGTGTGTGTGTGTGTGTGTGGAAGCCATTTTAAAGAGCTGTGAAACAGCAGTCAGTAAGGCTAATACATTATTAATGAGAAACACTGGACCAAATACATGATCCTAAGCTAATGTTCAAACAGCCCCCTTCTCGCTTCCTCTGTCTGCCTTTCCTTCCTCGTTCTCTTCCGCCTGCATGTCAACGTCACTGCTTTCTCCACTGATCATTTCTCTGATTAACATGCGAAAAGCTAGTTTTGCATAAACCCGTAAATAAAATAATATGGTTTGGATCCCTATGAATATTTCTTATCTATTATTAAAGTAACAGCAGCAAACTATTTAGCATGGCAAAATAACAATACTTGGGATTTTGGGTTTGTTTAAATTCTAACCTCTAAAAATGAGTAACAGCAAATATTAATGAGAAGCCACTGACTTTACAAAGAAGCCACAAATGAAAGCCTTGTAAATTTGCCTTAAGACAGAAAAAGCAAGAGCACCATAAATGTGAAATTAATTTTGCAGCGGTTTCTCTAAGCACATAAATTGTGAGACAGGAATCTGATTTAATGCATGAGAATGATTTGCGAGGCTGCATTAGCTCTCATTAAACCTTGCTGTAATTAGGAGGGAATCAGTGTACCGCTAATGAAGATCGGAGGTCATTCAGTCACACACACATAGCTCTGGCATATGTGAACATGCTGCCGAGTCTGTTGTCTGCAATGTCCTTCGTTGCCATCGTTTTGCCGACATGGCTGCAGGCAATACTTCAATCGCCGCATGTGACCTACTTCTGCTTCCACGGAAATTGACGCTGTACAGCTGTACTGGTCATTCAGTGGCTGCATACATCTATATCAGACCATTGGTTTACTCACAATGAGTGGTGGATAACTATATGCTACCCAGCACGGTCCAGGGGGTTTATGGGTAATGCAATGTCTGTGCACATGAGTTTCCATGATCATATCAACATCAGTTGTTTTTATAGGTAACTACGTCCATAAAATGTCTGGGAATTACTGTCTTGCTTAATATGTCTTTCTTGACTTGCATCCACCAGATTCATGCATTCAAAGTCTTCATTATTTTTATGTAGTAGTTTTCCTGTTGCCAATATACAGGCCTATATATAGGCTATTATAAAAGTATTAATCTATTTATTTAATCCTTTAAAGCAATAGGTTATATTCAGCAGATGACAACAAAAAAGGCAACTAAACTATTTAAAGCTTACCTCTGCATTCCTGCTCTGAGGGACGCTGAATATCTCCAGTCTGCATTGGGAGCTTTAGGCTGGGAAAGACAAAGACAAAAAAGAGAGAAAAAGAGATGACAGTAAGCACTGGGGTGGATCAAAAAACCAATACCGTCTCATTAATTAATCATGCATATGGTCATGATGGCTGCAGGACTCTGGCTTTTGAGGAAAGGGTTAGAGTTGGGTCAAGATTTCATTCACATTCTTACCCTCACACAGACACACAAACATTAACGCTCATCATCCAAAACAAGATTTCAACCAACCATTCAAACAAATGAGATGAATCAGGGTCATAAAACCCTAAAGGAGCAGTAACAGAAGGGTGATCAGCTCAAATGAGTCTCCTCAGGGAGAAGGAAACTGATGCATATCAGCAGTTCAAAATGCACAAGGTTAGTGAATGTCATGAAACCTTTCAAGAACATGTCTAGGTCATATTACACTCCGAAGTCAAAAGTACAGAAACAAGACACTGCATCTCGCTTAAAGGAAATGAAGCTAATTTTTTAGCACCGTAAAGACTTTATTGTCAGCAATGAGTTTATGGAGGAAATGTCCCAAAGCAAAAAACCTATAAGGATCCTTAAACAAAACCTCACGAGTAATTCACCATAAAAGCAGAAAATGTTTAAGTGAATAAAAAAAAGTTAAATAGATTACATTTTCTTTATGCAAAATAGAATATAAAACAATTTTAGTGTGAATCTTTATCTTTACTGGATGCTGCACAGATTTTCAGCGCTATCAACTTTTATATACAAAAAGGCAGGCATGGCATCGGTGTTCCTTACCCTCCCTTTTGTCACCCATTTTCACCCTCCAACAAACATTTCCTGAAGGACATTTATCAATGTGAAATCCAATTCAAAACGTAATCAGCAGGGCCTGCTTTTCCTCCACACAACACGCAAACACACACATCCATCATACAACCCTGCAAGACAACTACTATACACACCAGCTAGCAGTCATGCCCAAAAACATGACACACTCGCACTGATGTTCAACCTAGCACGCACCTTTCACAAACTGTCAAAGAACACATTTTATAAAGGAAGGTTGAATATAAATCAGTTTCAAATCAGTGCACCATGTCAGTAATGAAAAAAAGTGAAAAAACCCAGAGGGTTTAAAATGCATACGCTAACCGTTTATAATAAATAAGCATGTGCAGGAGTAACATTTTTGAAAGATTCTTGGGTTAAACCCCTCATAGAAATTAAAGACACTCAAATAAAGTGAATATGATAACAGTTAGGGTTGCTGAGCAAAGAAACCGGTGATCTGTTTTTATGCACCTCACAGGTCTTTGATTTATCACTGTGTGTGAAGCAGAATGAGTTCAGTCTGGTCTCATCTCACCAGCGGTTTCTTACTCTTCTTTTGCTTATTTTCTCTCTCTTTCTCTCTCTTGGTTCCCTTCTGAGTGGACACACCTCGCCTAGATACAGCATTCGCACCTCTGCAGCAACCAATCACAATCCTTCCGTCCTTTTCTTTCCAAACCCAACCAGCCAATCAGCCAGCAGAAACGCAGAGCTCAGCTCCACTGCCACTTAATCACACACAGGGAGAACAAACATGACTGACATTTAATGAGAACAGTTGAAATGAGCCAGTAATTACTTCACAAATAAGAGGCGCTTGCGCAGGGAAACTATTTTCGTATCCAGTAATCCTTGAAACACTCACAGCCCAGTCAACAACATAAAGGCACTCAGTTTGTAATGATGATCTCCGGTGAACTAACAGAACAGAAAGGGATGGCTTTATTTGTAATAAATTGGTGGTCATGCTAAGGCTTGGGAGACTCTGCAAGGACTTCCTGATAAGAAAATAATTTCATCTGTTAGGAATGAATGATGCATAACTTAGTGGGGCAGCTTGATTTACTCTGGAAGTTATATGTCTCGATCTATCTATCTGAGGACCAATCATGCTAGCCTGTGTTGAACGATTAAAGATCTATCAATTGGTTTTGGTGGATGATGTCCAACGTGAAGCTGTGTAACTAAACTGAAGCTAGACTGCAAAGTCTCTCTAGAGAGATTTAAGTGTGGGTACGGAGAAACTGGAGTGTTGTTTGAGCTTCACACCTCTAAATATAAACACACCCAGCTGTCCTGAAACAGCGCACTGCAGAACAGGCTGGAGAGAGGGAGGGCGAGAGAACAAGCATGAGAGAGGGAAAGAGAGGAGAAAAAAACAGAGCTGCAAGGCTGCCAAGATAACTGAACCCTGATGAGGCCAATTTCCGAGAAAACAAAAAACTCGTGAGAATCAACATCTGGTTAGCATTAAAACAGTTCACTTTTGATATTCAACATCTGTTTCCTTCACTTACTCTCCCCGTCTCTCTCCCCCACTCATTTCCTGCTAAACTCCTAAATCAAAGTAAACTAAATCAAAGTAAACAAGTTTATGACAATTCATGTTTGGCATCTGTCTTAGAGCATAAAGGTAAAACTCCTACACCACTAAATAAAGGAATAAATAAATACAGAAAAATCTATTCATTTAGATTTGCAACAGCATGCAGTTTTCACACATATTACGTCTTGTATGTACGTACACGAGATGCACCTTCCCACATCAATCACATAAGAATCATCACTACTCACAAATCCCAGACCAATTTGCTAAAATCGTTATAATAAGCAAACAACAACATTTGGTAAATGAATGGCTTATCTGGATATTAAAATGAGGGTAGTAAAAGTTTGTGTAGTTCTCATTACCAGGTAAATGCTTCTAAATTCTTATTGGATTTCAAATTATCATGCTTCTAGATTCCTATTCTTATTAGATGTTTTATATGATTGACCAATGCTAGTCAGTTACCTGGTGAATAAATTGTCATGTTTGAATTAATTTCCGATTTATATTATAAATATATATATGATTATTTATATTATAATTTCCTCAAATAGATAAAGTGAAGGTCTATGTTACCGTAAATCTGTGTCTAGATCTCTAAATTCTACATCTCAGGTTAGATAGAGCAGGTGGGATTCCAGATTTCTGACTAACTGCTTGACTTGCTAAGCTGTTAGGCAGTCATATTCACAGTAGGGGACTAGACAAAATTACTATTAAATAAAATAGCAAGCATGGGCGCATTTAATAGTATTAGTCATCACCTCTGGCTAAAGATTAGACTGGTGACTGGTGCAACCGTGATATGTGTGTTAACGGCAGCGCAAGACACTGAGCAACATAGGCCTGGTTACAAAGACGGGGCTTAGGTTAAACCAGGATTAGGCAATAGTTCAATTAAGACATTTACAATACATGCCAACAATACTGGTGTGCATCTTGAAACAAAAAGGCACTGACATATTTTAAGATCACTTAAGTTTCTTGTAGTTGAATCGGCTCTGATTGGCATTTTAGTCCAAGTTAAACTTTGCTTGCGTAACCAGGTTCCTAACGAACAAGTAACATATAAAGTAAAGAGTTCAATAGAATCATGTAAATGTGATTACTGAAAACCGACATGTAAAAGGAAATAAAAGGAAAGACAGTAACACACAAGAATCCTTCTGCCACACCAATGGCTACCATCCTCCCTACAGAACACTTCTCTCTAAATTCATAACTGATGAAATGCAATTTGATGACAGCTGCAAACAAGTGGAAAGAGAGTCTGATACCCTAAATCATCAAAACTGCGCACGCACACATTCTGCAGTTCGCACTGAATGCTGCTGCTGTGAATTAATGAGGCACAAAAAGAAAAAGCAAAAACGCTCCAGTATAACAGGATCCATTACTGAGCCCTGCTGAACACAGAGCAAAACACCTGTTCTTCCCTCTGCTGAAACTGGCCCGTAGCAGTCCTACATACCGTCAGCAATAAAACTAAGCTATCTGTTTGTTGTTGTTGTTGTTGTTGTTTTGTTTTTAAATAAAAAAATATTACTACAGCATGTTTTACTTTTGTCTCCTTGTTAAGAATTGTGAGATTTACTAGCTGAAAACTGTTTCCAAACCAATTTTTTCCAGCGTGCGCGTATTTGGAAGCAAGACAAACAAAAACATCTACACATAAATCATCCACACATCTGATGGCGAAAAGGTACCACATTGTCGAAGAGAAGAGATTTTCTCCCCTCTTCATGCATGGATGAGGCAGATAGATGGATGAGTCACTTAATGGATGCTATAACAGTGTGGGCACTGCACACACCTGAATTGCCGTAGCGTCGGGCATGCTCAGTCTGCGCACAAACTGTCCACTCTGTCCAGTGAAGAAACGGTCTGCCCCCGAGCCCCAAGTCCCACTCAACGGCCGGCCCGTATTGTAGAACATAAAAGTGTCACTTCCTGAGGTGGCAGTCAGGCAGGTCTTATAGCAGTACGTTTTGGTTAAAGAGCCATTTCCTCGCACCTCAATGTAGTGTGGCTCTACTTTTAGGTCTCTCCGCATTACCGCAGACTGTTGCTGGACTGTGACCCCACCAGCAGCGCCTCCTCCACCCCCTACGGCTCCTCCTCCTCCACCGCCTGCAGCCCCGCCACTACCACCGCCTCCACCGTCTTTGGGTGCCTTCTTCATCGTGGTCTTCTTTTTCTTCTTGGACCCGCAGCAAGGTGAGCAGGAACAAGCATCGGGTTGGCTGCAGTAGGCATGGCAGCGAACAATTGCTAGGACAAAGATGGTGAGCAAGAAAACAAAGGTGGTTGCACTTAGGGCAATGATCAGATAGAGGGTTACGTGGGAGAATAACATCGTGCCGTGTGGCCTGATAATGCGTTTTGGGTCTGGGGCCACTTTGGGTGGGAGCTCCATAACGGCAATGTTGATTGTCGTAGATGAGGAGCGAGGAGGCAAACCATGATCTCGTACGTGCACTGTGAGGCTAAAGACTGTAGAATTGTCCTCGTTTACTCGTCGAGTTGTGCGGATTTCACCCGTGTACTCGTGCACTTTAAACAAATCCAATTCTGGCGGGTGATGGAGGCTGTATAGCAACCAGGCATTTTCTCCAGCATCCAGGTCCCAAGCCAGGAGACGTGAAACGAGGACACCTGCCTCCGAGTTACGCAAAATAGTCTCTGTGGAGTGTGAGCCGTTTGCCGCTGGGCGGACAAATTGCGGGCTGTGGTCGTTGGAGTCCATGATGTAAATGTAAACAGTTGCCACTCTGCTCAAAAGTGGCACTCCGTTGTCTTGAGCTTTAACCTGGAAATGAAACTCACGCAGCTTCTCGAAGTCAAACGATCGCAGTGCATACACCTCACCTGAGGCAGGTTTGACAGAAACATACGATGCCACTGAAATACCATGGTTGTTGTCATTTAGGACGGTGTATGTGATGCGAGCGTTTTCTCCGGCATCGTGATCTGTTGCCTTGACGACGCACAAAGGTGCACTGGGTGCATTGTTTTCGGAGACATAAACAGTGTATGAAGTCTGTTCAAAACGTGGCGGATTGTCGTTTACGTCTGCCACTTCTACCCGTACCGTCATTGACGATGAAAGAGGTGGCGTTCCGCCATCTGTGGCTGTAACTGTGACGTTGTACGATGCTATTGTCTCCCGGTCCAGGAAGGCAGAGGTAACAATAGTGTAATGGTTTCGGAATGATCTGATTTTAAAAGGTAGATTTGGGGGGATGATGTCCAAGCTGACCTGCTTGTTTTGCCCAGAGTCTTTGTCATTTATGCTTATTAAAGCCACCACAGTGTCTGCACGAGCATCCTCCCGAACTGGGCTGGAGAGAGAGGAGAGCACAATCTCAGGAGGGTTATCATTCACATCCAGCACCTCCACCACCACTTTACAGTGCACTGCTACGGCCCCTTGGCCTCTGTCTGCTGCCTGGATATACATCTCATAGCTGTTGGTTTCTTCATAGTCCACATTGCTTTTAACTCTAATTTCTCCACTGTCTGTGTCTACTGAAAACACCTGTCTCACTCTATCTGGCGTGTAAGAGCTAAATGAGTAATACACCTCCCCATTGGAGCCCTCATCCCTATCAGTGGCGTTTAATTTAATAACCAGCGCGCCAACAGGAGAGTTTTCCCGCAGTTTCACTTTGTATACCGAGCTGCCGAAGACTGGCACGTTGTCATTGGTATCCAAAACGCGCACGTTGATTTTGGCTGTGCCTGAGCGCGGAGGAGATCCGCCGTCGGTAGCGGTGAGCAGAAACTGGTGGGACTGCAAAAGCTCGCGGTCGAAAGGCTTTTTCAGCACGAGCTCTATGTGTTTTCCGTCCGCAGGTGGTTTGGTTGAATCGAGCGCCAGGTGTTCGTTGGAGGTGAGGCGATAATGGCGCACGGAATTTGAGGCGTCGTCAGAATCCTGCGCGCCCTCAATGGAAAACCGCGCGCCTGGCTGTGCGCCCTCGGAGATTTCCAACTGGTACTCGTCTCGCGGGAAAAGCGGCGAGTTGTCATTAGCATCCAAAATCTCAACATCCACGTTGTGCTGTTCAAATGGGTTTTCTAACACCACGTCGAGGCTAAGCGTGCAGGTGCCGCTGAATTCACAGAGCGTTTCGCGGTCAATCCGGTCGCTTATAACAAGCTTACCAGTTTTGTGGTTGATGCTGAAGTATCGCCTCGCGCTGTCGGAGCTGATTCTGATCCGACGAGCCGAGAGCTTTCGCAGATCCAGCCCGAGATCCCGAACAAGATCACCGACGACAGTGCCGCTCTCCAGCTCCTCCTGAATGCTGTAGCGAATTTGTGCATTTGTAAGGACACTTAGTAGAACAATGAAGAAACAAAAACAAAGAGGCACGTTCTCTTTTATGCAGCTACATCGCCCTGCAACAGCCATCGCAAGCTGGCAACATCCACAGACGGATTAAAAACCGCTTTCCGCCTTGAGAGCTCCCCGCGCAACCGCTCCAAACCACGGCATCCAAAAAACAAAAAAAAACAAAAAACGGGCGGACTATGTGCAGGATGACCAAAGCCTCCGCTGCTCTGCCTTTTTAAACAGACATTTTCCTGCTTCGTCCATGTTCTCTCTTTTGTTTGCGCCCCAGCTCTTTTTTCTTCTCTCCTCTCCGCGAAGCTGACTCTTGTTTCCCCTCACAAGGGTGCTGCCTATCGCTCCCCCCCTCTCTCTCTCCGGTCCCCCTCCCTTACCCTGTGCCGTACAGGCGGGGGATGGGAGCAACGCGCTCTAACCAGCGCAGCTCACTGCATTTCAGCACCTCCGAACAAAAACACCGACAAGCCTATTAACAACCAGATGCGCCACGAATAATAAAAAAAACGCAAGTATGGTTAGAAAACGGTCGCTTTCTGTCGCCTTTTGCGGCATTCGTCTTGTTTTCAAAACATTCTCATTAATATCGATTTAAAACACGGCTGCATTCAATCACAGAGACAGTGCCACCGCCCTTTTTTTCATTGTCTCCTCTTCTCAGCGCACAGCTGAGGTGACTAGATGGGATTCTATACAGAATATCGCTCGCATTAAATCATATTTCACATACACGCGAACGACAAATTATAATTTATCACAACAACATTTTTGACTTTTAATGAACCTATACGTTTCATGTGCAATGCCCTGACTGGTTTGTTGTCGCCTTTCATCTCAGAAAGCCATTTCACTTCTCACTGTCTATGCATCGATACAGCCGACAGCCTTTATAGTTAGCCGTCAGCATTCACTCGCTGGCCACTCACTCGCTCTTCCCACTGTCCCCAAAACTGACAGATTAAATTGTCACCGATTACAAATGGAGCATCTCTGACTGCTTTGCCTCCCCCATACATTTTCTTCCTCTCTCTCTCTCTCTCTCTCTCCTCTTTTGCTTTCACCATGGGGCTCATCCACTCGTTCATTTTCTATGTAGAAAACAGGTGCGGAGATAAACGTTCTGATGCAAGCCAGCCCGCCGACATAATGCCGCTTTCCTCTTCCGTACCTGTAAACATTACAAACCTGCACGCATAAGCTAAGTGCAATTTAGCCATATTTTTTTCCAATTGACAACCAACAGCAAACCAGAGTGTAAAAAATAAGGGAAACGCAACAAAGCGATCCATCCTAAGAATGCGACATATGAAATTCCGCAATAAGAGAAAATAGAGGTAAAAACGTATACAAAGAATAAACAGAAAGATGCTCACGGTAAAGATGACGGTTCGAGAAAGTGTTTTTGAGCCACGGGGCGCCGCTCATTCACCAGGCTTTTTAAGTTGATGCACGGTTTGTAAAAGTGAGTGGAGATAGGAAGATTCAGAAACGGCGGCCTTTTTCTAAGCAAGCAACAAAATAAATATCTAAATAGTCGATACTAATATCTACACATTATTAGTTTAAGCCATGACAAATCAAATATTTTAAAAAAGCAAACTAAATCACCGCACACTCCTAATACGGCTTGTGGGTCCGTTTCTGTTGCGGGCCTTTTGGTGCCAAGTTGCCAACGAATAACGGTATCTCGCAGGAGCCAATAAAACTCTTTAATTAATCAAGGCCAGGCGGGAAGTTACATCAGACCACCAACAGTCCTGACACTGTATCTATTAATGTCCACTGGGGCTATTAGATATCAATTGGAAGCTATAAACCCTGGGCAGTGTATTTGGCTCTCTCTCTCTCTTTCTCCAGTCAGACATTAGCACACATCTCACACATCCGAGCCGCCAGCTCACGCTGTCTCTGGGCAGAAGTGACCAGACTATGGATTTCCACGGTGTTTTGCAACGTGTCCACGATTGGCTGCTAACGATGACTCGCAACGATGATGACCCGAGCTCGTGCAAATTCAATTAGAAACTGGAAATAGATTCAATCGTGATGTCTCTTTCGTCTAATAATGGCCTGAGGCGGCCCTAAACACCTGCCTGCCTTTTGTGTAGCCAAGACTCGAGGATATTGGACCACACAGAAATAAACCCACACTGTCAAATCTTTACTCGATTAAAAACGTGACAACCAGCGACGCTATCTGACGACGAGTGATGTCTGGCAGGCTTTGCTGTACAAACAGCAGCGCTATGTTTAGCTTGACGTTTAGACGGAATGACCTGGAAGAACCTGGTGCTCTGAGTCATCAGGCCACAGGGCGAGTAAAAGCTCCCCCACATCCCGCCCTCTCTCGCCTCAGCTCGCCTCCCTCTGCCTCTGGAGGCTCCGCGCGCCCACGACGCGCTCTGATCGGAACTTAAACTACCCGATCTCATGAAACGCGCAAAGATCATCTACGACACCATGATCTTTCAGAACTGTTTAAAGAGTATATAGCCTTGAAAACACAAAAAGCCATTAAAATCGTCGATTTGACCGTAGCTGTAAACACAAAACAACAACAAAAAAAAATGTGTATGTAAATGGACGTTTTGGCTTTACCCAAAACGAAATGCAACAACTGGCAATCGCGCTTTCGTTTTTGAACACATTTAAAGAACAAAATAAAAAGTTTGCATTAAAATGATTGAAATGTTTTTGCACACCATCAAATAAAGGCTAAAGCGCTGGACACCTACGAAAAGGTACGAAAAACGGACTTTCTCTCTGAAAGGACAATAAAAGCATTAACAACAAGAGAGAGTGTGTGCAATAAATTAGAGCTATTTATACCACATATGCGGTTTGCCTCATTTAGAAACATTATATAAATACATTTATATGTAATTATGCTAAAATGTACACTATTCGATGCAAACTGTGAAAAGAAAACCACAGGCAACGATTCGGTTATTAAGCATTTCGTTGCGCGAACTCAAAAGTCATCAAACGCATTCTTTTCTATTTTGCTCAGCAAAGGTGAGCCCCGACTGCGCTGCCCTGACATTTCACGGACGCTCCCCGCGGGACACACACACGGCTGTTTACGCCCGTTTCAAAGAGGAGGAAGGAAAAAAAAGAGAGATAATCTCGCCAATTATGCACGCAAGCTGATCCAAACACCTGGCCTTTCCTTCGAGGTCTGTCTGGCATGTACACACACACACACACACACACACACACACACACACACACACACACACACACACGTTCTCTCACTGTCCTTGTCTGTCTCTAATTGTGCTGTGATGCATTTGTACAACATTGACATCTCCCTGTCTTACCTGTTGGAACCGCATCCATCTGCTGTCTGCTGCTAATTGTTTCCCCCTCTCTCGGGGTTTTAGATGAAGTTATCTCTCCTACTTTCTGTTTAAATGGACACCTGTCAAGATCCCGCTGAAGCCAACTTTCATGGAAGTCAGTGTCTTAAATGCAATGCAATGGCTGAATATTTCTGTATTTTGGGCTTTTTTAAATCCACAAATTATACCCTACATTCTGTAATTCCCATCCACCACCCTAACACACTTATTCCCTTTCCCTGTTACTCTGTAATTTGTCTGAACAATGTTCATTTGTACACATTCTAGATGTAAATATAATACACATGCATTAATTACATGCATGATATCCAAAAGACCACTTTCTTGTGCTCCAAAACACAAAATCAAACTTTCGGAATGGACCA
Source organism: Puntigrus tetrazona (assembly GCF_018831695.1). Classification (NCBI taxonomy): domain Eukaryota; kingdom Metazoa; phylum Chordata; class Actinopteri; order Cypriniformes; family Cyprinidae; genus Puntigrus; species Puntigrus tetrazona. The sequence goes on from NC_056712.1 coordinate 8,103,966, forward strand.
CTTTAGATGGATGGATGGATAGATCTCGTCTCTCTGTATCAGTCTCACCAGAGGTACAGTTAGATACGAATTTCCAAATCTACTCGCTCATTATAAATGACTCTGAAATATTAACGCCTTATCATTATAGTGCAGTCATCGGCCCTTTAAAAAGACATTAATTAGACTGCAATAATAGCTGTTACGCAGAAGAGCGTTTTGCAGGAGCGGCTTTGAGACTGTTTGAGTCTGAGTAGAAATGTTTATGAGAGGGACTTTATATCTCTACATCTCGTGCGTTGCATTGTCCTCGCATGTCTTTATAAAATGAGGGTCGTTATGGGAGTGTGTGAGTCAGTGGTGTCCGTCTCAAAAAATGCGCGTGAGTCAGTTTTGTGATTTGTTTGACTCGGGCTTCCCTCTTCATTGTCACACCGCTCAGGGGCACGAGAGATGACCTCACTGCACTCGTCATTCACAGTAAAAGATGACATCATCAGAGGACCACAACGCTCTGTTCAACAAACTATTTATTTCTTTAATGTTTTACCGTGTATCTAATGGGATATTTGAAAGATGTTTGTTATAGACACAAACATGTCAAAAAAAAAGTTTAATCTTTAAATATCTAATTCAATTAGATACATTTGCTCAATATTTAATTCAAATTCTACCTTTTATTGTACAACTGAAATTGAACAACTTTGGATATTTGTGCAGATTAAAAAAATAATACAATAAGTAATAAATTACAAATTAAAATAATTATTTGCTACACTGTATTTTTATTTTTGGTCTATCATCCCCTCTTACTATTTTATTTCAAGAATACCTGAAAATTAATTAGCAACAGGTCGACAGACCGAGAGGAAGAATGCTGCGTTGTGTGTGAAAGCCAGAATAAATCAGGCTGCGGGTACAAAGTACTAGTAACAGTTGGGTTGCCGCGGGATTACGGTTTTATTTAGAAGACTGTTAAAATGCATAAAAATAAATAAATAAATACCTGCCTAGTTTATCAATCTAATTTCTTTACATTGTGGCTTGGTCCAAATGTCCAGGTTTTGTGTCCTACAGTTAACTTCTCCCAGGCACCTATAAGCTAATATATGCAGCAGACTTGGCTCATGACAATACATGTATTAATTATAATCCTGGAAAACAAAATGCGTTTTTGTTAGCAACAAAAATTAGCTGCTTTCTTGTAAAGGAGGTGACGTCAAAAGCAAAACAGCATCTGGGCTTTTCCTAAAAACAAGCAGGGTTTACATCCTGAAATCACCACTGGCGCCGCCCGTGTTTCATCTCTTCCTTTTCCTTGTCTCTCCCTCTCTTTCTTCCTCTCCGTCTCTCAATGAGCCCGTGATAAATTCTGTCATGTTTAATCAGTGGCTGAACTCCCAGAGGCTGCCGTTTCCCCACTCACACTCCAAAGAGTGAATTAATTCAGCAAATCAGGTTTTTATTGTGTCCCCGACACCCTCATTTGTTTGCCTGATGCCACCTGCTCCCCCTTTTCATGAACATGCTCTAAATCTACCATCTCTCTTCCGTTCATTTACCGTACCAGCTCACCACACCCTTTCTGCTCTCACACACACACACACACACACACACACACTCTTTCCCGTTTCCTTTCTCCCCGTCTCTCTCTCACTGTGTGTGCGCGGGTGTGGCAAAATGCAGCATTGGCTGGTCGTAAAGTAACAGAGCCCGGTCACCATGGCAACCTGAAGATGAAGGGATAAGAAAAGACACTAAGTGCTAAGATTGCAATGTAACATCATTATGGCGCGTGTTTGAACAGGAAGTGAGGGAGACAGAAGAGTAAAGGGAACAAAAGACACGCATGTTACTTAAATAACAGCTGGTCAATGATTTACGCCAATAAATAATGTCCTCGAGCACATAACTGTAATGATGGAGCCAAAATATTCAATGTTTTATTTAGTTACGAACTCACCAAAAGCTATTATTGATAATTTTATGTTTAAGGTTAAATGCAATAAATATTCGTTGCCAAGACAATCATGCAATCAAAATTCTTTTTAAATGATGCCCCCAAGCAAATAGCTAAATCAGGGTTTGAGCTAATGGATGGACAAAGAGATGAAATGCATTTTTGCAAGTCATGATGCACGGAAGGATTCGAAGGGAAATGTTCTATTGACAAAATAGTAAAATTATTTCATTGCAAAACAATTTAGCGTAAACAGAATTCTATCCTGCGGCAGATGTGACGTTGAATTGAATTTCTTCTCACAAGATTTATCCTGTTTGCATTAAGGCACATTACTGAAATGTAAAGCAATTAGCTGAGCTGCATCTTGGTAATGTGCTTACGAAAATCAGTTTAACGCTCTGTTCAGAGTCAGTGCAGGTCATCGGCCCTTTAAAAAGACATTAATTAGACTGCAATAATAGCTGTTACGCAGAAGAGCGTTTTGCAGGAGCGGCTTTGAGACTGTTTGAGTCTGAGTAGAAATGTTTATGAGAGGGACTTTATATCTCTATATCTCTACATCTCGTGCGTTGCATTGTCCTCGCATGTCTTTATAAAATGAGGGTCGTTATGGGAGTGTGTGAGTCAGTGGTGTCCGTCTCAAAAAATGCGCGTGAGTCAGTTTTGTGATTTGTTTGACTCGGGCTTCCCTCTTCATTGTCACACCGCTCAGGGCCACGAGAGATGACCTCACTGCACTCGTCATTCACAGTAAAAGATGACATCATCAGAGGACCACAACGCTCTGTTCAACAAACTATTTATTTCTTTAATGTTTTACCGTGTATCTAATGGGATATTTGAAAGATGTTTGTTATAGAAACATGTAAAAAAAAGTTTAATCTTTAAATATCTAATACAGTTAGATATTTGCTCAACATTTAATTGAAATTCTACCTTTTTATTGTACAATTGAACAACTTTGGATATTTTTACAGATTAAAAAAAAAGAATGCAATAAGTAATAAATTACAGATTAAAATCATTATTTGCTACACTGTATTTTTATTTTTGGTCTATCATCCCCCCTCACTATTTTATTTCTAGAATACCTGAAAATTAATTAGCTATAGGTCGACAGACCAAGAAGAAGAATACTCAGGGTGTGTCAGCGTTAACTGGATGGTGGCAGACATAGGATGGGTAAAGTCGGACCTCTATGGGTACAAAGAGGAATTGCAGGTCTGCATAACTCATTTCAGAATGCATATGGTCATAAATCAAAGCAGCAATGAGATTATATATATATATATATATATATATATATATATATATATATATATATATATATATATTTGCACATTTAATTCTCTCTAAACATTATTATGCTCTTATCCTCAATATTTAGATCTGCCAGACATTTCCATGTTCCTCCTGCAGTGTGATCTCTATTTTTAAAACCTCTTCTCCCTGCCTCTCTTCCTTTCAGCTACCTTTAAAAATATTATTTAAATTTAGAACAAACTGACATATCCTGACCGATCATTAAAATATTCACATATGAAACAAGAACTAAGAGGCAAGGTTGAGTGAGAAGGCAACATATATATATACGTATCTTCTTTCTAACGTTCAACATTGGTAAACAAAGTATGCACTAAAAAGGTGTACAAATATTATTTATACATATACATATATACATATATATATACATATATACATATATATATATATATATATATAACACATATATACATATATATATACACATATATAAACACATATATACATATATACACACATATATATACATATATGTAAATAATGTATACACACACATACATACATTCAGAAATTGTTAGCAAATTTTACATTACATTAAGTAAAACACTCATATTTTTATTTACAATTAGAATTTTTTGTTTATTATTTTCACTATTATTATTTAAAATAACTGTAATTAAACAAAATCACTGCCAGAACAAACGTCTACATTCTTTCTCTAATAATTAAAACTCCCAAGATAGGAGTTACTAATCACAGCCTAGATTTTCAAAAAAGCATTCAAACTTCTAGTACATCTTCAACAGGACGTTTTAGGGACAGCCGAATAAATAAAACATTCAGAATTCTCTGTTCTATTCTCTGCAGGCACAGCTAAAGGCATTTAAAATGCTCTCTGCTTCTGTAAACCGACGTGATCCCCGGATCCGTGATCCCAAAGCATGTGTAATTTCTTCTCCATTACATTTCTCTGTCAGAGAACGGTCCACGATTTTACTAAACACAAAACAAGTCAACCTCCGGGACCTTGATAAACCCTGCTGCCTCAGCACCGGCTGCCCTTCAGAAGCCCGATGCTAAAATAGACGCCTGTGGAGGTGAAACAAAGCTATCAGGCAGTGCAGACAAGCCTCAGCAGTCCTCTGCACAGACAGAGCTGCAAAGCCACTACTGAGAACCCCATAAATGCTGCGTTGTGTGTGAAAGCCAGAATAAATCAGGCTGCCGGGTACAAAGTACTAGTAACAGTTGGGTTGCCGCGGGATTACGGTTTTATTTAGAAGACTGTTAAAATGCATAAAAAATAAATAAATAAATACCTGCCTAGTTTATCAATCTAATTTCTTTACATTGTGGCTTGGTCCAAATGTCCAGGTTTTTGTGTCCTACAGTTAACTTCTCCCGAGCACCTATAAGCTAATATATGCAGCAGACTTGGCTCATGACAATACATGTATTAATTATAATCCTGGAAAACAAAATGCGTTTTTGTTAGCAACAAAAATTAGCTGCTTTCTTGTAAAGGAGGTGAGGTCAAAAGCAAAACAGCATCTGGGCTTTTACTAAAAACAAGCAGGGTTTACATCCTGAAATCACCACTGGCGCCGCCCGTGTTTCATCTCTTCCTTTTCCTTGTCTCTCCCTCTCTTTCTTCCTCTCCGTCTCTCAATGAGCCCGTGATAAATTCTGTCATGTTTAATCAGTGGCTGAACTCCCAGAGGCTGCCGTTTCCCCACTCACACTCCAAAGAGTGAATTAATTCAGCAAATCAGGTTTTTATTGTGTCCCCGACACCCTCATTTGTTTGCCTGATGCCACCTGCTCCCCCTTTTCATGAACATGCTCTAAATCTACCATCTCTCTTCCGTTCATTTACCGTACCAGCTCACCACACCCTTTCTGCTCTCACACACACACACACACACACACACACTCTTTCCCGTTTCCTCTCCCCCTCACTTTCTCCCTGTCTCTCTCTCACTGTGTGTGCGCGGGTGTGGCAAAATGCAGCATTGGCTGGTCGTAAAGTAACAGAGCCCGGTCACCATGGCAACCTGAAGATGAAGGGATAAGAAAAGACACTAAGTGCTAAGATTGCAATGTAACATCATTATGGCGCGTGTTTGAACAGGAAGTGAGGGAGACAGAAGAGTAAAGGGAACAAAAGACACGCATGTTACTTAAATAACAGCTGGTCAATGATTTACGCCAATAAATAATGTCCTCGAGCACATAACTGTAATGATGGAGCCAAAAATATTCAATGTTTTATTTAGTTACGAACTCACCAAAAAGCTATTATTGATAATTTTATGTTTAAGGTTAAATGCAATAAATATTCGTTGCCAAGACAATCATGCAATCAAAATTCTTTTTAAAATGATGCCCCCAAGCAAATAGCTAAATCAGGGTTTGAGCTAATGGATGGACAAAGAGATGAAATGCATTTTTGCAAGTCATGATGCACGGAAGGATTCGAAGGGAAATGTTCTATTGACAAAATAGTAAAATTATTTCATTGCAAAACAATTTAGCGTAAACAGAATTCTATCCTGCGGCAGATGTGACGTTGAATTGAATTTCTTCTCACAAGATTTATCCTGTTTGCATTAAGGCACATTACTGAAATGTAAAGCAATTAGCTGAGCTGCATCTTGGTAATGTGCTTACGAAATCAGTTTAACGCTCTGTTCAGAGTCAGTGCAGGACTGTAACGAAACCTTTTGCTTGCTGACTTACTCTTACTGCTGGTCAACAAAAATCAAACGCGCAAGCTCTGCTCATACAAGCAAAGTATCACAAACACGCACTAATACAGCTCACTCTATAAACGGCACGACCGTGTTTGTGGTTGTTGTCACAGTGACTCTTGTCCTCAGCAGAACTGGAGCACAGGGTGGGGCTTCGGCGTGATTGACAGTGATGATGTCAGAAGTATGAGCTCAGCCTGCAAACCATGGGCTCCTGCAGCGCAGAACGGAAAATTACCGGCCCCTCCCCCACTACACGTCCCATCTCTCTCTCCCTCTCTTTGGATTTTTCCCTCTACCTTTTATCCCATCTCTCCTTTCTCAACACCCCCACTCTACTCCCTTTTTTTTCTCTCTCTCCCATCCCCCTCTCGTTCTCCCACACAGGCAACGTGCATCCGCTTAGGAGGAAAATCTCAGCCGGTGCAGAGACAATAATAGAGCTGAATTCTGCTTTGTGTGGTTCTGCTTAACAAAACAAAACCCGCAGCTGTACTGTAAAACAGCAGATGAAAGATATATCAAAAAATATTTTTTTATAATAAATGTATTATATTTATATAACAAATATATAGACAATTTTACAAATACATACACTATTTTCCTTTTACAGTATGACTAGAGGTAGAACACTTATGTTGCTTAGAAAACATTTAAATCATCCTTATACATTTAACTGATTAAATCCACAGCAGAGAAAAAATACAGTCATATTGACCTCAAAGCATAGGGATGATAAAAATAAAGCAAAAATTAAATGTTAAATTTATGATTATATATATATATATATATATATATATATATATATATATATATATATATATATATATATATATATATATATATATATATAAATGTAAGACAGCCCTTCAAATTATAGGCTGTGGAAATGAACTGTACTGCTCCCACCCTGCTGAGAGACCTCAGCTGCAAAAAGAGACCGCGTGTGGCTAGACTGCAGTTGAAATTCTAATCTACTGAACCCTGCTTGCAAAGCGAATTGAAATGAAATAGCTTCTAGAATGACTGAAAAGCACACAAAGATGTTGAAAAGGAACACCACCAGCAGCAAGTATTGCCTGCAGTAAGATAACAAAATAAACAAACCACAAAAAAGCAATAAAATGTGTTCAGTGAGATAGCCCTGGCAAATCTGTTTTTGCCGTTTACATGCCAGAGATCATCCAAGGGGAGCACAGAAGCTGGGCATGGCCTCCTTAACCAACATGACCCAGGCAGCGAAAATCCACTCCACACGACAGCCATCTGACTCATGTTCAGACCTAAAGACAAACGCAGTAATCTCTGCATAATGCAAGTGGCCAGAACCGGAGAGAAAAAAAAAAAAAAAAAAAAGGTTTCACTTTATTTTGATGGTATCTTATGAGTATTCTGTTAAAAATAAGTACCTTAATAAGCTACCTTTATAAGCTAGCTATAGTCAGTACAATGTCTGTTTGTAAATAATTACAAGAGTTAGCAGATAATAATCAGTCTAATTACACTCTTAAGAAAAAAAAGTTAGGTGACATGCAAGGTGCAAAGTTGCTTACCGTGAACAGACTGTTCATAAGGGACCATCAAAATGAAGCGTTACCAAAAATAAAATAACAATAATATACCAGCTGTTTGCCAAACATCAAACTTGCTATTTCATATAGGCACCAAAAAGAAAAAAAACAAACAAACAACTTTACTCAATTTAGCACAATTTTCTGGTTGGATTGAAACTGTACTTATCAGTGTGATTCAGCACCACGGAGAGCTCTGAGTCTCAGGCAAATTAAAAAAGCCCATAAATCTGCAGTGGTCAGGAACTCAATACAAGAACTGAAACTATGCTAAAGCACACATATGAAGATATTTGAACTATACAAACAGAGCCCCCTTAGAAATGCTTACCTTCTCTTTATTAGGAAGTGTTTGCGTTCTGGTAAAAGTGTCTCCTCCATTAATACTGATCAGTTCTGCATCTCCAGGAGGAAATGACGCAGGGAAAACCACTACGTCACTCTTCAGCGTGTCCGAGCTAAAACACACGTCATACTGCTGAGTAGATTTGGAGTAAGACCAGCTCCCGTCAGGGTGAGTGGTGATCATCGGGGCGCTGTACCTGCCCAAACTACTGTCTGTCCTGTGACATTTTACAGCTATCAAACTGATGAGACTCAGGAAAAAGATGACGGACACGCACACGATGGCGATCAGCAAATACAGATTTAAATCCGAGAAACTCTCCTCCTTTATCGGCGCGTGTCTGAACGGAGTCTGGACGTCACCTGCGTTTTCAACAACCACAACATCAATAGACACAGTCGCTGACAGTGAGGCTCTCCGTTATCACAAACCAAAATGAGCAGCGGGTGAGTTTTCAGGTCATTGTCACTCATTCTCCTCTTAGTCCTGATCTCCCCGCTGCTGCTTCCGATTCGGAACAGATTGTTTCCTTTGGGTTCAGAGATGTGGTAAGACAGCAGCGCGTTGTACCCAGAGTCTGCATCTACAGCCCTGATCTTGGCCACAAAGTAGCCCGCATCAGCAGAATAGGGAATGTTCTCGGTGTTCACGGAACCGAGCTCGGAATAGGGCGCCAGAATCCCGGGACTGTTGTCGTTCTCGTCCAGGATAAAAACATTGACGCTCACGTTACTGCTGAGCGGAGGAACACCAGAGTCTGTGGCCTGAACTTTAAACCCGAACGTTTTTATTTCCTCATAGTTAAACGACTGTAAACTGTGTATATCTCCAGTATCAGGGTTTATACTAACAGCAGAATATGCATTTCCAGATTTATGAAGCGGTTCCAATAATCCATAAGTAATTTTGGAATTTTCATCTGAATCTGGATCAACAGCTGAAATAGTGTAAATGATTTGGCCTTTAGGGCCATTTTCTTTTACAAAGATATTTATGAGAGGATTTGGAAAACGTGGCGAATTGTCATTAACATCAGACACGTATACTGTAAAAACACGAGTGGCAGAAAGAGGCGGAGTCCCTTCATCTGAAGCCATGACTGTGACATTATATCGATCAACACGCTCTCTGTCCAACGGCCCATCCACTACAAGAGAATAATAGTTTTTATACGACGACTGTAGTTTAAAAGGAACATCGCCTACCACTTTCCCATGAGCATTCCCATTCCTTCCCGAATCTTTGTCCGATATCGTTATCAAAGCAACCGTCGTTTCTTTTTTAGCATCCTCCCTTACTGTGTTCACTTGGGACGTTAATGATATTTCCGGCTCATTGTCGTTTATATCTAAAACCTCCACTAATATTTTACAGTGCGCGGAGCGCGGACTGGACCCTTTGTCTTTAGCCTGAGCGTGAATCTCATACGCGCTGCGTAGCTCGAAATCCACTTCGCCCTGCACTGAAATCACACCGGTGGAAGAATCGATCTTAAAAACGCCGTTTGCTTTGTCATCGCCGTCTTGTTGCACTAAGGAATAAATAATTTCACTGTTCGCACCCTCATCTAAATCGGTGGCGTTTAGATGTATTACTAATGTCCCCACTGGTGCATTTTCGACAAGACGCACTTTGTAAAGAGCTTTACCAAACACGGGTGCGTTATCGTTCACATCTTGCACATTTATGACTATCTGGATCGTACCTGATCTCGGAGGTTTTCCTCCGTCTACGGCGGTCAGTGTAAGCTGGATCACCGGCTGTTTCTCTCGATCTAAAGCTTTCTGCAGCACTAATTCAGCAGACACACTCTGATCTCCTCCGCTCTGCACATCCAGAGAAAAGTGCTCGTTTGGACTCAGCTTGTAGTTTTTAACCGAATTCGCTCCAACGTCAGGATCCGACGCTCTAGGCAACTGAAACCGGTCTCCAACAAAGGCATTTTCCGATATGTTAAACTGTTTCGACCTAGCACGAAACGACGGAGCATTATCATTAATGTCTAAAATGGTTATCTCAATGCGAAACAGGTTTAACGGATTGTTAACAATGGCTTCTAAATTCACTTTACATTGCGGTGAGGCTGGACAAAATTCCTCCCTGTCGATCCTTTCGCTGACAAACAGAACACCGGTTTTCAAATTGACATCGAAATATTTCCTTCCCAACACCGCTGGGATGTGAAATCCGCGCGATTCCAGTTCTTGAACATTCAAATTAAAATCCTTCGCGATGTTTCCAACAAACGTCCCCGTGCTCACCTCCTCTGAAATGGAATACGCGATCTGGGCTGAAGCCATGGACGGCAAGCAGAGCAAAAGACGACAAAAAACGGCCCAGCCAAGAAATATTATCCGAGCCATTGCGCATCTATTTCGTAAGTGTTAATAAAACGGGTTCCATTTTTTGGTAGAATTCTCGTATAAGCCCATGTGCGTCAACGCTTGCAGCCATCAAGACGAAACGGAACAAAGCGCATAAGCGCGCGCCCAAAGGACACTGAGGAGGAGCCAATGTGTTCGCGCGCAAAAGTTGCAAAACACTTCAATACTGACACCAAGTGGCTTCGAAAAGAAAGCTATAACATGTCAATATCAGTTAAAGCATTACGTTTCTCATTATCTATACGTTTTAGAAATATGGCAAAAAAAAGATCTGACATTTTTTATATTAGCCCTACTTTTTGAGTTTTTTTCTTACCTTTTCTTTATTAGGGAGCGTTTGCGTTCTGGTAAAAGTGTCTCCTCCATTAATACTGATCAGTTCTGCATCTCCAGGAGGAAATGACGCAGGGAAAACCACTACGTCACTCTTCAGCGTGTCCGAGCTAAAACACACGTCATACTGCTGAGTAGATTTGGAGTAAGACCAGCTCCCGTCAGGGTGAGTGGTGATCATCGGGGCGCTGTACCTGCCCAAACTACTGTCTGTCCTGTGACATTTTACAGCTATCAAACTGATGAGACTCAGGAAAAAGATGACGGACACGCACACGATGGCGATCAGCAAATACAGATTTAAATCCGAGAAACTCTCCTCCTTTATCGGCGCGTGTCTGAACGGAGTCTGGACGTCACCTGCGTTTTCAACAACCACAACATCAATAGACACAGTCGCTGACAGTGAGGGCTCTCCGTTATCACAAACCAAAATGAGCAGCGGGTGAGTTTTCAGGTCATTGTCACTCATTCTCCTCTTAGTCCTGATCTCCCCGCTGCTGCTTCCGATTCGGAACAGATTGTTTCCTTTGGGTTCAGAGATGTGGTAAGACAGCAGCGCGTTGTACCCAGAGTCTGCATCTACAGCCCTGATCTTGGCCACAAAGTAGCCCGCATCAGCAGAATAGGGAATGTTCTCGGTGTTCACGGAACCGAGCTCGGAATAGGCGCCAGAATCCCGGGACTGTTGTCGTTCTCGTCCAGGATAAAAACATTGACGCTCACGTTACTGCTGAGCGGAGGAACACCAGAGTCTGTGGCCTGAACTTTAAACCCGAACGTTTTGGTCTCTTCGTAGTTAAACGACTGTAAACTGTGTATATCTCCACTGTCAGAGTTTATGTTGATCATGGATGTCACCGGGCCGCTTTTTCGAGCTTTCTAGTAAAGAATATGTTATCCGAGCATTATCTCCTTCGTCGGGATCAAAAGCAGATACTGTATGAATAACAGCTCCGATCTGACTGTTCTCTTTCACATAAACATTAATGACGGGCTCTGGAAAGCGCGGCTCGTTGTCATTCACATCAGAAACGTGTACAGTAATGACACTGGTGCTGGAGAGAGGAGGAGTCCCTTCATCAGTAGCTGTGATAGTCACCTTATACTCGGACGCGCGCTCTCTGTCTAGAGGACCGTTAACAACTAAAGTATAATAATTTTTATACGAGTTCTGAACTTTAAAAGGAGCAGAGCCCTGAACATTTAAAGTTACCTGTCCGTTTTTACCAGTATCACTATCAGAGACGGTTATCATTCCTACCATCGTGTCAATCGGAGCGTCTTCTTTAACAGTGCTCACTAAAGACGTCACAGATATCTCTGGTATGTTGTCATTGACATCCACCACCTCCACCAATACTTTACAGTGTGCAGCCCTCGGGTTATAACCTCTATCTTTTGCTTGTATACGGAGTTCTATTGCATTACTTTGCTCATAATCAACGTCTTTTTGCACAGTAATTTCACCTGTTTCGGGGTTTATCGAAAACGAATTTACATTTTTGTCATTGTCGTGGTTAACAATTGCATAAATGATATCACCGTTCACGCCCTCGTCTAAATCAACAGCTTGAACAGTTATAACGCGTGTACCAGGCGCCGCATTCTCACTGATTCGAGCTTTGTACAAAGACTTGCTGAAAACAGGAATATTATCGTTAATATCCACAACATTAACAACAATTTGCATTGTACCGGATCTCGGAGGTTTTCCTCCGTCTACGGCGGTCAGTGTGAGCAGGATCACCGGCTGTTTCTCTCGATCTAAAGCTTTCTGTAGCACTAATTCAGCAGACACACTCTGATCTCCTCCGCCCTGAACATCCAGAGAAAAATGTTCATTCGGACTCAGCTTGTAGCTCTTTATTGAATTAACTCCAACATCAGCATCAAATGCTCTGTTTAAGGGAAACCTCTCGCCCGGAAAAGCCGATTCGCTGACATTCAAATTTGTTATTAATGTCCGAAATGCCGGTGCATTATCATTAATGTCAATAACATTTATTTCAAATCGGTAGATATTCAGAGGTGAGCTAATCATGGCTTCTAAAGGCAGAGAACATTTCATATTCTGCTCGCAAATCTCTTCTCGATCAATTCTCTCTCTGACACGGAGAATTCCAGTTTTAGTATTAACGTCGAAATACCTCTTGTTCGGTCCCGGAACAAGATGAAACCCTCGAACTTCAAGGTCCTGAATGTTCAGATTAAAATCCTTCACCAAATTCCCAACTGTAGTGCCCGTGCTCGCTTCCTCCGACACTGAATACACCAGCTGTCCGCCCGCTATATTCCAAAGCCAACACAGAAAGCACGCAGAAACCCAAAGCCGAAATCTTCTTTGCCCTTTGGATGCCATTGCCTCTAAATCTCCCGAATATGCAAAAATCATAAAAATCCGACAGCATAGTATCTGAGGAAATGGTCCAGCGAAATCACGTACTGACAGCTTCCAGACACAATGGCGAATTCTGAACAAAGCCTCTCTGCTCCGGAAGCTACAAAATGAGGCGGGGCTTAGTTTAGTCAGGGAGAACTTTAGTGAAAAATGAAAGGCTAGTGACATCGTGTGGACAACTGCGAACTCCACTGTTTCTAAATTAAATACCTCGATACCTTTAAGCTTTCGGTTAGGGGAGCACACAATGTAAATTAATTTGATCATGCCTAGAATGGAGGAAGTGTCTACATCAAACTGGCTATAATAAGAATTGGGTATTGAACCCACACTTAACAAGCTAATAACGGGGAAAAGTACAGAACAGGTTCGAGGAATAGTCCACCCAAAAAAAAAAGTAAATTCTGAAATCATTTACTAGTCCTCAAGTAGCTCCAAATCGAACACAATGTCGAACACAAAGGAACATATTTTGAGTAACCATTGAGTTCCATAGTATATTTTTCTTACTATGGAAGTCAGTGGTGACCCAAACAGCCTGGAACAAACTTTCTTCAAAATATCTTCCTCTGTGTTAGGCAGAACTAAATAAAATTTTATATATTTGGAGCTACTTAAAGATGAGTAAATGATGATAGAATTACAATTTTTGGGTAAAGTATTCACTTAAGAAGGCCTGTATCGGACATATATTACTTATAGTGCAGGATTTGTTAAACTTTTTTTTTTTGCAGACCCCAAACACCTTTGCCTTAAATTATTTAAGCACCCCTGTTGTTTTGAGCATGAGTTTCAATATTTTAAATGGTAAATGCTCTGCATATTGGTTTAAAAAAAAAAAAAATAAAGTTTTTAATAGTTTCAAAGCTCTTATCAAAATTAGTTTACATAACTACTGTTAATAGTGATATAAAATAGCATGAAAGTTTTATCACCATTATACAGTAACCAAAATAATCAGTTATTTATATCACCACTGTATTGTTAAAATGTGCTGAAACTGATCAAGACAGTCATACACGCATAAATAAAAACAAAATAAATGTTAGTAAAAATGCTGTAAGTCACCAATTTGTATATCACATGTTCAAATAGTTATGTTAAAAAAAACAACAACTTGCATTTCAGGCTTTAAGTGGTTTGTATTGTTCAAGAAAATGACTCAAAAATGATACATCATAGAGGTTTCATCTACGTCATAAACAGTTACACATATAGGCTATTTTATTGTATTGCTGACATTTTCAGAGGCAACATTAGTTTGTTTCCCAAAATGTTATGGGATGCAAAACCTGGGGCTTGTTTCAAAAAACAAGTTTTCAGAATAAGCCAGGTTTATTTTAGTTAGCCTGTCTTATTGTCAGTTCATTTGGTTCAAAATAAACCTGGCTGGTTTGGTAAACCTGTTTTATGAAACAGCCCCATGTTTGGTGTTGGTCAGAACAAAAACAACAGATATGCTGAATAAAAGCTTAAACCCACTGTTTGTCAGCAAGTGCTTGAGTAACAGCAAAAATAGAGATGTTTTCATGGTAACCTCTTTAAACAAAGCAGCGCTTCAGTCACACGAACACTACTTTGTTACGCATTTCAACCTTATATTTTATCATTCAACATTTTAATTGTATTAATTAATAGCTTTTCAACAACTCACAGCCCCACTGAAAGAGCAGTAGATAAGAACATATGCTTATTCAGCACCATGGACAGAGTATGTCGGTGTAAAAGGAGATAAAACTGCAGTTTAAACTTTGTGCAACCAGAAAAGAATAATTTAGGGAGAAATAAAGTAAACACTGATTGTTATTTCCCCTCAAACCTGATATAAAAATCACCTGAATAAGCAATATAGAGCACGCAAATTAAAAGTAACACCAGCTCTAATTGAAGCATTTTCTTCAGGTGTAATATCAGTTTCTTACCTTCTCTTTATTAGGAAGTGTTTGTGTTCTGGTAAAAGTGTCTCCTCCATTAATACTGATCAGTTCTGCATCTCCAGGAGGAAATGACGCAGGGAAAACCACTACGTCACTCTTCAGCGTGTCCGAGCTAAAACACACGTCATACTGCTGAGTAGATTTGGAGTAAGACCAGCTCCCGTCAGGGTGAGTGGTGATCATCGGGGCGCTGTACCTGCCCAAACTACTGTCTGTCCTGTGACATTTTACAGCTATCAAACTGATGAGACTCAGGAAAAAGATGACGGACACGCACACGATGGCGATCAGCAAATACAGATTTAAATCCGAGAAACTCTCCTCCTTTATCGGCGCGTGTCTGAACGGAGTCTGGACGTCACCTGCGTTTTCAACAACCACAACATCAATAGACACAGTCGCTGACAGTGAGGGCTCTCCGTTATCACAAACCAAAATGAGCAGCGGGTGAGTTTTCAGGTCATTGTCACTCATTCTCCTCTTAGTCCTGATCTCCCGCTGCTGCTTCCGATTCGAACAGATTGTTTCCTTTGGGTTCAGAGATGTGGTAAGACAGCAGCGCGTTGTACCCAGAGTCTGCATCTACAGCCCTGATCTTGGCCACAAAGTAGCCCGCATCAGCAGAATAGGGAATGTTCTCGGTGTTCACGGAACCGGAGCTCGGAATAGGCGCCAGAATCCCGGGACTGTTGTCGTTCGTCCCAGGATAAAAACATTGACGCTCACGTTACTGCTGAGCGGAGGAACACCAGAGTCTGTGGCCTGAACTTTAAACCCGAACGTTTTGGTCTCTTCGTAGTTAAACGACTGTAAACTGTGTATATCTCCACTGTCAGAGTTTATGTTGATCATGGATGTCACCGGGCCGCTTTTCGAGCTTTCTAGTAAAGAATATGTTATCCGAGCATTATCTCCTTCGTCGGGATCAAAAGCAGATACTGTATGAATAACAGCTCCGATCTGACTGTTCTCTTTCACATAAACATTAATGACGGGCTCTGGAAAGCGCGGCTCGTTGTCATTCACATCAGAAACGTGTACAGTAATGACACTGGTGCTGGAGAGAGGAGGAGTCCCTTCATCAGTAGCTGTGATAGTCACCTTATACTCGGACGCGCGCTCTCTGTCTAGAGGACCGTTAACAACTAAAGTATAATAATTCTTGTACGAGTTCTGAACTTTAAAAGGAGCAGAGCCCTGAACATTTAAGGTTACCTGTCCGTTTTTACCAGTATCACTATCAGTGACAGTTATCATTCCTACCATCGTGTCAATCGGAGCGTCTTCTTTAACAGTGCTCACTAAAGACGTCACAGATATCTCTGGTATGTTGTCATTGACATCCACCACCTCCACCAATACTTTACAATGTGCCGCTTTTGGGTTATAACCTCTATCTTTTGCTTGTATTCTGAGTTCTATTGCATTCCTCTGTTCGTAATCCACATTTTTTTTTACAGTAATTTCTCCCGTTTCTGAGTTTATCGAAAATGCATCAACACTTTTGTCATTGTTGTGATTTACTATTGAATAAATTATTTCACCGTTCACGCCCTCGTCTAAATCAATGGCTTGAACGGTTATTACGTGAGTACCATGTGCCGCATTTTCTGTTACTTTGGATTTATACAAAGACTTACTGAAAACAGGAATATTGTCATTAACATCAACAACGTTAACTATAATCTCCGTTGTACCTGATCTTGGAGGTTTTCCTCCGTCTACGGCGGTCAGTGTGAGCTGGATCACCGGCTGTTTCTCTCGATCTAAAGCTTTCTGCAGCACTAATTCAGCAGACACACTCTGATCTCCTCCGCTCTGAACATCCAGAGAAAAATGCTCATTCGTACTCAGTTTGTAGGTCTTCACCGAATTACTGCCCACATCTGCGTCAAACGCGCTTTGCAATGGGAATCTTTCTCCTGAAATAGCCGATTCGCTGACATTCAAATTTGTTATTAATGTCCGAAATGCCGGTGCATTATCATTAATGTCAATAACATTTATTTCAAATCGATAGATATTCAAAGGTGAGCTAATCATGGCTTCTAAAGGCAGAGAACATTTCATATTCTGCTCGCAAATCTCTTCTCGATCAATTCTCTCTCTGACACGGAGAATTCCAGTTTTAGTATTAACGTCGAAATACCTCTTGTTCGGTCCCGGAACAAGATGAAACCCTCGAACTTCAAGGTCCTGAATATTCAGATTAAAATCCTTCACCAAATTCCCAACTGTAGTGCCCGTGCTCGCTTCCTCCGACACTGAATACACCAGCTGTCCGCCCGCTATATTCCAAAGCCAACACAGAAAGTACGCAGAAACCCAAAGCCGAAATCTTCTTTGCCCTTTGGATGCCATTGCCTCTAAATCTCCCGAATTTTCCAAAGTCATAAAAATCCGACAGCATAGTATCTGAGGAAATGGTCCAGCGAAATCACGTACTGACAGCTTCCAGACACAATGGCGAATTCTGAACAAAGCCTCTCTGCTCCGGAAACTACAAAATGAGGCGGGGCTTAGTTTAGTCAGGGAGAATTTAGTGAAAAATGAAAGGCTAGTGACATCGTGTGGACAACTGCGAACTCCACTGTTTCTAAATTAAATACCTCGATACCTTTAAGCTTTCGGTTATTATGAGCATAAAATTCATATATATAAGACAGAGGTGCGTTTCCCAAAAATAACTAAGGTCGCAAATTCGGTCGTTACAGATAGAGTTAAATGGAACTAACGACCAGAGTTAGATAACGATATTTTTTGGGAAAAACACCCCAGATTGACAAGACCTAAAACGGACATATATTCCATCTTTTGAAGGGGTTGTCAAACTTTTTTTTTTTTTGCAGCCGAGCAACTTTGTCTTACAGTATTTAAAGAAGCCCCCGAAATTTTAATTAAATATTTCAGTAACTTAAAGGCACTTTTTACATGTCTATTTCAAAAACATGTTTTTCTTTTAACAGAATTACATTTTATATCAGAATTCGTTTACATAGCTATTAACATTTAAAACACAAAATAGCATGAAAATGTAATTATTATTATTATTATTATTAATATTATTATTATTATAGTAATCTAAATTATCAGAACGCTCAATATTATCACTGTATTGTTAGAATGGGCTGGAAATCTTCAAGAAGTACTTACTTAAACAGAAATTTAGTAAAAAACCTACAGATTTGTAAAAAAAAAAATACAAATATCGGTCTGTCCACTTGGAGCATATTGTTATCTGCTAAAATGTAACACGTGTTGAAATAAAGTTTCGACCAAAAAAAAGATTTATAAAATGTGAAATCTGACATTTCAGGCTTTGCATCTTTTCTTTTTTCCAAGGGATTGTTTCGGATTCGCAAACAAATCTACACACTCTGTTATTGTAAATGTTGATTTTTTTTTTAGAATGTACATTAGTTTCTTTTCCATCTACTACTTAAGAGTTACGAAGAAAAAAATATGTCTAAAACAGCACAAAAAAAAAAGCAGAACGACTGAATAAACCCACGGTTTGACAGCAGGTAATAGCCGTCACCTTAACCACGTTAACAAAGCAGCGCTGCGATCATAGACTACTTTATTACACATTTCAACTTTATTACAATATTTCAAATATACTGATGTATTTAAACAAAAATCACTATTTTTTTATTAGTATTGACAATAATATTAATCATTAATAGATTTTCATCAACTCACGAACCAAACCGAAAGAACAATAGATACGAACCCTTGCGTCTTCAGCACCATGGACAGAGTATGACCGAAAAGAAACGAAGGAAGATGCAACTAAACCTTCGTGCAACCATAGTAGAATAATTTAAGAGGAACTAGGGTGACAATGATTTTTATTTATCCTCAAACCTGATAAAAATCGCCTGAATTGGCAATTTATAGCACGAAAAATACATAGAAAACACAACTCTAATTAAAGCGCTTTCGTGCAATATAAGCCTCTTACCTTCTCTTTATTAGGAAGTGTTTGCGTTCTGGTAAAAGTGTCTCCTCCGTTAATACTGATCAGTTCTGCATCTCCAGGAGGAAATGACGCAGGGAAAACCACTACGTCACTCTTCAGCGTGTCCGAGCTAAAACACACGTCATACTGCTGAGTAGATTTGGAGTAAGACCAGCTCCCGTCAGGGTGAGTGGTGATCATCGGGGCGCTGTACCTGCCCAAACTACTGTCTGTCCTGTGACATTTTACAGCTATCAAACTGATGAGACTCAGGAAAAAGATGACGGACACGCACACGATGGCGATCAGCAAATACAGATTTAAATCCGAGAAACTCTCCTCCTTTATCGGCGCGTGTCTGAACGGAGTCTGGACGTCACCTGCGTTTTCAACAACCACAACATCAATAGACACAGTCGCTGACAGTGAGGGCTCTCCGTTATCACAAACCAAAATGAGCAGCGGGTGAGTTTTCAGGTCATTGTCACTCATTCTCCTCTTAGTCCTGATCTCCCCGCTGCTGCTTCCGATTCGGAACAGATTGTTTCCTTTGGGTTCAGAGATGTGGTAAGACAGCAGCGCGTTGTACCCAGAGTCTGCATCTACAGCCCTGATCTTGGCCACAAAGTAGCCCGCATCAGCAGAATAGGGAATGTTCTCGGTGTTCACGGAACCGAGCTCGGAATAGGGCGCCAGAATCCCGGGACTGTTGTCGTTCTCGTCCAGGATAAAAACATTGACGCTCACGTTACTGCTGAGCGGAGGAACACCAGAGTCTGTGGCCTGAACTTTGAACCCGAACGTTTTGGTCTCTTCGTAGTTAAACGACTGTAAACTGTGTATATCTCCACTGTCAGAGTTTATGTTGATCATGGATGTCACCGGGCCGCTTTTCGAGCTTTCTAGTAAAGAATATGTTATCCGAGCATTATCTCCTTCGTCGGGATCAAAAGCAGATACTGTATGAATAACAGCTCCGATCTGACTGTTCTCTTTCACATAAACATTAATGACGGGCTCTGGAAAGCGCGGCTCGTTGTCATTCACATCAGAAACGTGTACAGTAATGACACTGGTGCTGGAGAGAGGAGGAGTCCCTTCATCAGTAGCTGTGATAGTCACCTTATACTCGGACGCGCGCTCTCTGTCTAGAGGACCGTTAACAACTAAAGTATAATAATTCTTGTACGAGTTCTGAACTTTAAAAGGAGCAGAGCCCTGAACATTTAAGGTTACCTGTCCGTTTTTACCAGTATCACTATCAGTGACAGTTATCATTCCTACCATCGTGTCAATCGGAGCGTCTTCTTTTACATCGTTAACCAAAGATGTTACGGATATTTTTGGAATATTATCGTTAATGTCAACAATTTCCAGTAACACTTTGCAAAGAGCAGCTCTAGGTTTATGCCCTTTATCTTTTGCCTGCACTCTGAGCTCCACAGCACTTTTTCTTTCGTAATCTACATCGCCTTTCACAGTAATCTCGCCGGTTTCAGGATTTATTAAAAACAAATCGACAATTTTATCATTATCGTGGTTCACTAAACTATAAACAATCTCACCGTTCACACCCTCATCTGGGTCGCTGGCCTGAACTGTGACAACGGAAGTACCGGGTGCCGAGTTTTCCTTTACGCGAGCTTTATACAGCGATTTACTGAAAACAGGAACATTGTCGTTGACATCTTCGACGTTTACGATTATCTGCATTGTTCCCGATCTCGGAGGTTTTCCTCCGTCTACGGCGGTCAGTGTGAGCTGAACTAAAGGCTGTTTTTCTCGATCTAAAGCTTTCTGCAGCACTAATTCAGCAGACACACTCTGATCTCCTCCGCCCTGAACATCCAGAGAAAAATGTTCATTCGGACTCAGCTTGTAGCTCTTTACAGAATTACTGCCCACATCTGCGTCAAACGCGCTCGGCAGAGCGAACTGCTCCCCTGGAAAAGCTAATTCTGAAACATTCAGTGTTGTCTTTGATGTACGAAACAATGGTGGATTATCGTTAATGTCTTGCACGTTTATCTCAAATCTATATACATTCAAAGGCGAGTTAACAATTGCTTCTAGAGGTAAAGAACACTTCACATTCTGTTCACATAGCTCCTCTCGGTCTATTCTCTCCTTAACTTGAAGAACACCCGTCTTTAAATTCAAATCGAAATACCTTCGGCTGGATTCCGACACGATTTGAAATCCACGTCTTTCAATGTCCTGTAAATTCAGGTTAAAATCCTTAGCTAAATTTCCAACTGCCGTGCCTGGATTCGCCTCCTCCGTTACGGAATATACAACCTGCCCGTCTGTAAAAATCCCAAAGCGAAGAAAAGCACAGAAAAATATCCACGCGTTCAAAACGCGTTGCTCTGTCAAAGGCATTTTAGCAGACCATCGCCGGAATTCTCTCGCATGTATGACTGCGAAACGTTTTCTGCTTAATCCACGAGCGGACTGTGGCCGAGGACAATGGCGAACCACTAACAAAGCCCTTATCCGGGAAAACGGAACAAGAAAGATAGGAGGAGCCTCATCTTGTAACGAATCGTCAAACCACGGGCGCATACTGACATCTCGCGGTTCAAACTGAGCATCATAGCAGAAGAGCGAAACATTATTATCAACCAATCAAATATATATAGTTCCAAACAAAATGTTTAACATTTTAGTGAAATAATTACTCCATCAGCTACATTTATCCCCTCGTACAAAAAGCCTGTCATATTATCATATATCATATCATATTATAATTACAAGTATTGTATAACAACATGAAATCTTCAGTTCTAAGATAAAAACGCATTACACAGTTAATAACAGTTAACTTTGAATGCAAAGTGTTCAGCAACAAGAAGAGCTCCAGTTGTACCAACAATAAACTCTACAGAAATATCCACCGTGTCTATCGTGTTTAATGTGCACTTCACACTAAAACTACTATGTATTGTAACTACAAACAAACAGAGATAATGGCAATTAGATATTTAGTTTAAAATCGTGAGACTCAAATCCAAATAAAACAAAAAATGCTATTTATTATCTTACCTTCTCTTTATTAGGAAGTGTTTGTGTTCTGGTAAAAGTGTCTCCTCCATTAATACTGATCAGTTCTGCATCTCCAGGAGGAAAAGACGCAGGGAAAACCACTACGTCACTCTTCAGCGTGTCCGAGCTAAAACACACGTCATACTGCTGAGTAGATTTGGAGTAAGACCAGCTCCCGTCAGGGTGAGTGGTGATCATCGGGGCGCTGTACCTGCCCAAACTACTGTCTGTCCTGTGACATTTTACAGCTATCAAACTGATGAGACTCAGGAAAAAGATGACGGACACGCACACGATGGCGATCAGCAAATACAGATTTAAATCCGAGAAACTCTCCTCCTTTATCGGCGCGTGTCTGAACGGAGTCTGGACGTCACCTGCGTTTTCAACAACCACAACATCAATAGACACAGTCGCTGACAGTGAGGGCTCTCCGTTATCACAAACCAAAATGAGCAGCGGGTGAGTTTTCAGGTCATTGTCACTCATTCTCCTCTTAGTCCTGATCTCCCGCTGCTGCTTCCGATTCGGAACAGATTGTTTCCTTTGGGTTCAGAGATGTGGTAAGACAGCAGCGCGTTGTACCCAGAGTCTGCATCTACAGCCCTGATCTTGGCCACAAA
Organism: Puntigrus tetrazona; assembly: GCF_018831695.1. Classification (NCBI taxonomy): domain Eukaryota; kingdom Metazoa; phylum Chordata; class Actinopteri; order Cypriniformes; family Cyprinidae; genus Puntigrus; species Puntigrus tetrazona. The sequence goes on from NC_056712.1 coordinate 8,126,522, forward strand.
GTAGCCCGCATCAGCAGAATAGGGAATGTTCTCGGTGTTCACGGAACCGAGCTCGGAATAGGGCGCCAGAATCCCGGGACTGTTGTCGTTCTCGTCCAGGATAAAAACATTGACGCTCACGTTACTGCTGAGCGGAGGAACACCAGAGTCTGTGGCCTGAACTTTGAACCCGAACGTTTTGGTCTCTTCGTAGTTAAACGACTGTAAACTGTGTATATCTCCACTGTCAGAGTTTATGTTGATCATGGATGTCACCGGGCCGCTTTTCGAGCTTTCTAGTAAAGAATATGTTATCCGAGCATTATCTCCTTCGTCGGGATCAAAAGCAGATACTGTATGAATAACAGCTCCGATCTGACTGTTCTCTTTCACATAAACATTAATGACGGGCTCTGGAAAGCGCGGCTCGTTGTCATTCACATCAGAAACGTGTACAGTAATGACACTGGTGCTGGAGAGAGGAGGAGTCCCTTCATCAGTAGCTGTGATAGTCACCTTATACTCGGACGCGCGCTCTCTGTCTAGAGGACCGTCTACAACCAGAGAATATTTATTTTTGTAAGTGTTCTGTATCACAAACGGAAGGGAATCTACTATTTTCAACTTTACAGATCCATTTTCGCCAGAATCATCATCTTTCACTGTAATCAGGCCGACCATTGTCCCTTTTGTTGAATCCTCCTTCACAATATTAACAAGAGACGTAACAGATATTTCAGGAATGTTGTCGTTAATGTCCGTTATTTCGACCAATACTTTACAATGAGTTGCTCTGGGAAGCGGTCCTCTATCTCTTGCTTGCACACGTATTTCAATAGCATTATTTGATTCGTGGTCTAATTTATCATGTACTGTTATTTCGCCAGAATCACGATTAATTGTGAACGATTTTAGATTTTCATCATTTGTATGTTTGATGAATGAATACTCAATCTCTCCGTTTAGTCCGTCGTCCGCATCACTCGCGTGTACTCTGATGACTGAAGACCCAATAGGTGCATTTTCTGGAATTCGCGCTTTATAAAGTGTCTTTGTAAACACAGGAATATTGTCGTTTGCGTCTATGATATTAATAATTAGATTTATCGCTCCCGATCTCGGAGGTTTTCCTCCGTCTACGGCGGTCAGTGTGAGCTGAACTAAAGGCTGTTTTTCTCGATCTAAAGCTTTCTGCAGCACTAATTCAGCAGACACACTCTGATCTCCTCCGCTCTGAACATCCAGAGAAAAATGTTCATTCGTACTCAGCTTATAGCTCTTTACAGAATTACTGCCCGCATCCGCGTCAAACGCATTCGGTAATGCATACCTCTCTCCTAAAAACGCGGCTTCAGATACATTTAATTGTAAAGATGAAGAGTGAAATGTGGGAGAATTGTCGTTTACATCCAACACATTCACTTCAAATCGGTACATGTTCAATGGCGAATTAACAATGGCCTCCAATTCTAAAGTACATTTTAAGCTACGTCCACAAAGCTCCTCTCTGTCTACTCTGTCTTTAATTTGAAGTATTCCCGTTTTTCCATTTACATCGAAATACCTCTTGTTGGGTCCAGAAGCGATCTGAAATCCACGGTTTTCCAGTTCTTGCAAATTAAGGTTTAAATCTTTTACTATATTGCCAACCGTAGTCCCCGGACTGGCCTCCTCCAACACAGAATACGCAATCTGCCCGGAAGATATGCTCGGAAGGAAATGAAATGCTGTCACATATATCCACAACACATTTCTTTCTTTTAGTAGAATTCCCATGATCCGTCAGCATCACATCCACGGGAAATGTAAAAACATCCGTAAACCGTTGTAGAAAAATAAACCACGGTCTGCTCTGCGATTCAGAAAACCTCCATTGTGGCTCGTCACGAACAAAGCACTGCTCCAGCTCTGACGCCCTGCCCCAAAACGGGAGGAGTCTCGCAGGGAATAATTATATTAAAAAAAAAGATCATTTTAGCGCAGGTCGCTGATGACACCTTGTGGATATATATAGGTAGTATGAGACAGAAAATTCTATACTGAATATGTTTGGAGTGCAATGGAACTGTTTTAACACTCCAATGTCCAAATTCAAAATAATAAATCAGTAAACTGAAGGATGAAGAAAACAATAAATAACTGTGAAATCGTTTAAAATTAATAATATGCGTTTCATTACTGAACAAAAATGTTTTCATTTCATTTCATTCTTTGAACCGATCTTAAAAGCCAGTGAACACAATCGCTCGTGTATTTTAGAGACTGCAATTAAATCCACGCGAAGCGAAATTACTGCACAAAAGCAACAAATAACACTATCAAATAAATCAAGTGATTGTGAAATGCATTATTATAATGCTATCTATGATCAACGATATCAGCACCATGGACAGTAGACACTTTCAGACCGGGCAGGAAGCACATGAACATGAAAAATATTTAGCTCATATTCTGAATGTAACTGAGACAAAAATAGTCAAAAAGCAACCTATAATTGTCAGCAATATAACCGAGGTTTTGCATGTCTTTTAGCATCAGAGTTTTCAGCACCATGGACAGAATGCAGTTTAAAACTATAAGCGAAGGAAACAGGGAATAAACGAAACGAATGTTATTTTCTTCTTTGTTTATATATTTGAACAGCAAGACGAATACAAGAAAAATAAACAGCAGCACCAAACCACAGCAAACAAAATAATGTCTTTAGCTTGCTTTTAATTTAATTCTCTTACCTTCTCTTTATTAGGAAGTGTTTGTGTTCTGGTAAAAGTGTCTCCTCCGTTAATACTGATCAGTTCTGCATCTCCAGGAGGAAATGACGCAGGGAAAACCACTACGTCACTCTTCAGCGTGTCCGAGCTAAAACACACGTCATACTGCTGAGTAGATTTGGAGTAAGACCAGCTCCCGTCAGGGTGAGTGGTGATCATCGGGGCGCTGTACCTGCCCAAACTACTGTCTGTCCTGTGACATTTTACAGCTATCAAACTGATGAGACTCAGGAAAAAGATGACGGACACGCACACGATGGCGATCAGCAAATACAGATTTAAATCCGAGAAACTCTCCTCCTTTATCGGCGCGTGTCTGAACGGAGTCTGGACGTCACCTGCGTTTTCAACAACCACAACATCAATAGACACAGTCGCTGACAGTGAGGGCTCTCCGTTATCACAAACCAAAATGAGCAGCGGGTGAGTTTTCAGGTCATTGTCACTCATTCTCCTCTTAGTCCTGATCTCCCGCTGCTGCTTCGATTCGAACAGATTGTTTCCTTTGGGTTCAGAGATGTGGTAAGACAGCAGCGCGTTGTACCCAGAGTCTGCATCTACAGCCCTGATCTTGGCCACAAAAGTAGCCCGCATCAGCAGAATAGGGAATGTTCTCGGTGTTCACGGAACCGAGCTCGAATAGGGCGCCAGAATCCGGGACTGTTGTCGTTCTCGTCCAGGATAAAAACATTGACGCTCACGTTACTGCTGAGCGGAGGAACACCAGAGTCTGTGGCCTGAACTTTAAACCCGAACGTTTTGGTCTCTTCGTAGTTAAACGACTGTAAACTGTGTATATCTCCACTGTCAGAGTTTATGTTGATCATGGATGTCGTCGGGGCGCTTTTCGAGCTTTCTAGTAAAGAATATGTTATCCGAGCATTATCTCCTTCGTCGGGATCAAAAGCAGATACTGTATGAATAACAGCTCCGATCTGACTGTTCTCTTTCACATAAACATTAATGACGGGCTCTGGAAAGCGCGGCTCGTTGTCATTCACATCAGAAACGTGTACAGTAATGACACTGGTGCTGGAGAGAGGAGGAGTCCCTTCATCAGTAGCTGTGATAGTCACCTTATACTCGGACGCGCGCTCTCTGTCTAGAGGACCGTTAACAACCAAAGCATATTTATTCTTATAAGTATTCTGTATAAGAAAAGGTGCAGAATCTTGTATCCTCAGAACAACTGCGCCGTTTTTTTCCGCATCTTTGTCTTTCACTGTGATTAGTCCCACCATTGTACCGGCAGCAGCGTCCTCTCTCACTGTTTCAGCAAGAGATGTTACGGAAATTTCAGGTGCGTTATCATTAACATCAATAACTTCAACTAAAACTTTACAGTGAGCAGCCCTTGGTTTCTGGCCGTTATCTTTTGCCTGAACACGGATTTCCACAGCATTGCTTGCTTCGTAATCAATGTTCCCTTTAACAGAGATTACGCCGCTGACAGAATCAATGGTAAAGGCGTTCACTATACTGTCATCATCATGTCTTATAAATGAATACACTATTTCTCCATTTAAACCCTCGTCGGCATCACTAGCATGGACTGTGACAACAGAGGAGCCGGGGGGAGCGTTTTCCATAATTCTTGTTTTGTAAAGAGATTTACTAAATACAGGGATGTTATCGTTCACATCCTCAACATTTATAATAATTTGCGATGTTCCCGATCTCGGAGGTTTTCCTCCGTCTACGGCGGTCAGTGTGAGCTGGATCACCGGCTGTTTCTCTCGATCTAAAGCTTTCTGCAGCACTAATTCAGCAGACACACTCTGATCTCCTCCGCTCTGAACATCCAGGGAAAAATGCTCGTTCGGGCTCAGCTTGTAGCTCTTTACCGAATTACTGCCCGCATCCGCGTCAAACGCATTCGGTAAAGTAAACCTCTCACCCGGAAAGGCTGATTCTACAATGTTTAGTTCTGTCTTTGGCGACTTAAAAGTAGGAATATTATCGTTTATGTCTAACACGTTCACCTCCAGTCGATACATGTTTAAGGGGGAGTTAACAATAGCTTCTAATTCCAGAGAACATTTGCTGCTCCTTCCGCATAACTGCTCCCTGTCCATCCTCTCTTTGACAAGGAGAACACCGCTTTTTAAATTAACACTGAAATACCTTTTGTTTGTGCCTGAAACGATCTGAAACCCACGATGCTCTAATTCCTGAAGATTTAGGTTCAAATCCTTTGCTATGTTTCCCACCGCGGTTCCCGGATCAGCCTCCTCCGAAACCGAATACACAATCTGCCCATCGCTAATATTCCAAACTGAAAGCGTTGCGATGAAATACATCCACCGTTCAAATCCGTGCTTCGACATTTTCATAATCCCCTCAATAAATCGGTCTCATCCTTCCGGTGATATAAGCAAACAAAGAGGTTATTCCTCACGGCTCGTGAAATAACGCAGACAGTGATGTGGCCTTTCGCGAACAAAAGCCCCACGTGATAAACTGAACCCTCCCTGAAGAGGAGGAGCTCTGCGCGGCGGGGCTACGAGAAAATCCCGGTCTCTAACGACACCGCGCGGACAAATTGAGGCGAAGATACCTCAAGTAAAGCGGCACCCAATGTCTTCAATCACAATAGAATCATTCCAAATGAGTTGCTTTGTTATTAAACAAAGTAATACGTGTGTCTTTAAAATCCACTTAAAAACTAACTAAATAAAATAAATAAAAACGTGACCATACCGTTTTATGTTTGTACGTTTTGTCAACTCACTCTGCATTTAAATGAATTTAAAAGGAGGGGAAATTAACCCCGGTTTCACAGACAAGGCTTAAGCCTGGTCCTAAACTAAAACGTATGTCTGGGCTGTTTTAACTGAGAGAAACCTGCACTGATTGATCTTAAAATATATGTGCCATTGTTTTATTTTTTCCCCCCAAGATAGACACCTTAGGGTCGTTGCATTAAAAGTACTATAACAAACGTGCAAAAACATCGTTTTTTTCTAGTTCCTGTTTCATTATTTGTGTGTTTTTGTGCTGTATTGCATATTATGATTCTCACGACAAGAAAAAGGTGAGTAAATTGACTATTTGATTATTTTGGGCGTCAGGCGATCAGCACCACAAACAGCTCCAATAATTACGAATAAACACGCTGTTAAACAGTGCATGGTCCACTGCGTAAAAAAAGGAAAAAAAAAGTCTATATGTGCACTCTTAAGGAATAATTACAATAATATCGTAACAAGCAAGACAATATGAGACAAAATCAACAGACAGGACGAAACGAAACTAAACTCGACACAATTATTACAATATAGGAAGAAAGGACAGTTGATTTGATATTTGCGCTTCAGCACCACGGACAGAGAGAGAGGGCACTCGCTCAAAACACTACAAAACTACATTCTTTACATATGTTTTCCTCACTTCCGATAAAAAAATACAAAATACAAAAAGCAGCACCAAACCACAGCAAACAAAATAATGTCTTTAGCTTGCTTTTAATTTAATTCTCTTACCTTCTCTTTATTAGGAAGTGTTTGCGTTCTGGTAAAAGTGTCTCCTCCGTTAATACTGATCAGTTCTGCATCTCCAGGAGGAAATGACGCAGGGAAAACCACTACGTCACTCTTCAGCGTGTCCGAGCTAAAACACACGTCATACTGCTGAGTAGATTTGGAGTAAGACCAGCTCCCGTCAGGGTGAGTGGTGATCATCGGGGCGCTGTACCTGCCCAAACTACTGTCTGTCCTGTGACATTTTACAGCTATCAAACTGATGAGACTCAGGAAAAAGATGACGGACACGCACACGATGGCGATCAGCAAATACAGATTTAAATCCGAGAAACTCTCCTCCTTTATCGGCGCGTGTCTGAACGGAGTCTGGACGTCACCTGCGTTTTCAACAACCACAACATCAATAGACACAGTCGCTGACAGTGAGGGCTCTCCGTTATCACAAACCAAAATGAGCAGCGGGTGAGTTTTCAGGTCATTGTCACTCATTCTCCTCTTAGTCCTGATCTCCCCGCTGCTGCTTCCGATTCGGAACAGATTGTTTCCTTTGGGTTCAGAGATGTGGTAAGACAGCAGCGCGTTGTACCCAGAGTCTGCATCTACAGCCCTGATCTTGGCCACAAAGTAGCCCGCATCAGCAGAATAGGGAATGTTCTCGGTGTTCACGGAACCGAGCTCGGAATAGGGCGCCAGAATCCGGGACTGTTGTCGTTCTCGTCCAGGATAAAAACATTGACGCTCACGTTACTGCTGAGCGGAGGAACACCAGAGTCTGTGGCCTGAACTTTAAACCCGAACGTTTTGGTCTCTTCGTAGTTAAACGACTGTAAACTGTGTATATCTCCACTGTCAGAGTTTATGTTGATCATGGATGTCACCGGGCCGCTTTTCGAGCTTTCTAGTAAAGAATATGTTATCCGAGCATTATCTCCTTCGTCGGGATCAAAAGCAGATACTGTATGAATAACAGCTCCGATCTGACTGTTCTCTTTCATATAAACATTAATGACGGGCTCTGGAAAGCGCGGCTCGTTGTCATTCACATCAGAAACGTGTACAGTAATGACACTGGTGCTGGAGAGAGGAGGAGTCCCTTCATCAGTAGCTGTGATAGTCACCTTATACTCGGACGCGCGCTCTCTGTCTAAAGGTCCATCCACCACAAGAGAATAATAATTTTTGTAATTCGTCTCAAGTTTAAAAGGCACTTTGTTGGACACGACACAATGAACTACACCGTTTTTGCCGCCGTCCCTGTCTATCACTGACACGAGAGCTACAGCAGTGCTTACACTGGCGTCCTCTTTCACTGTATTTAGGAGTGAGGTCACGGTTATCTCGGGCTCATTGTCGTTAATATCCAGCACCTCCACCAGGACTTTGCAGTGCGTGGACATCGGAGGCTGTCCTTTATCACTGGCCTGTGCGCGGATCTCAAACGCATTGTTCTCCTCGAAATCTATATCGCCTTTAACTGTGATAACACCAGTATTCGGATCAATATCAAACATCTGCAGGATTTTATTCTGATCTCTTTTAATTATAGAATAAACAATATCTCCATTAGTTCCTTCATCCAGGTCTGTCGCATTTAACACTACAATTGTCGTTCCAATAGCCACATTTTCAAAAACAGTTGTTTTGTACAACGGCTTACTAAAAACGGGAGTGTTATCGTTATTGTCCAAAACTTTAATAATTATTAGAGATGTGCCTGTTTTAGAGGGTGCTCCTCCGTCTACGGCGGTCAGTGTGAGCTGTATAACAGGCTGTTTCTCTCGATCTAAAGCTTTCTGCAGCACTAACTCAGCAGACACACTCTGATCTCCTCCTTTGTGCACAGCTAATGAAAAATACTCGTTTGAGCTGAGCTTGTACGTGTTTATTGAATTTTTCCCAACATCCGCGTCTGTAGCGTGATGGAGAGAGAATCTAACACCAGGTAGGGTGCTTTCCGCAATGTCTAACGTTTGCGATTTCTCGCTAAAGGACGGAGAGTTATCATTTACATCCAGAATATTAATTTCTATTTGATAAAGCTTCAGTGGGTTGTTGATAACCGCTTCTACGCTGAGAGTACATTTAGATGCTTTGGCACAAAGCTCCTCTCGGTCTATTCTGTCGCTCACATAAAGAAATCCAGTTTTAAGATTTACCTCGAAATATTTTTTCTTGGATCCCGTGACAATCTGAAACACGCGCGACTCCAGTTCCTGAACATTAAGGTTTAGATCCTTAGCGATATTTCCCACCGATGTTCCCGGATTAAGCTCCTCTGAGACGGAATAAGAGAGCTGTCCTGAGACCGCGTCCCGACAGCACTCTAAAACAACGAGCACGACACACACCACGATAGATTTCCTTCTGCACGGCGAGAACATCGTTACATCCGGTGAATCCGTGCAATGATCCACGAAAGAGCAGTCTGTATTCCAGGTTCATCAACGTGAGTAAAGAAATAATGAACAATATTCCATTTTAGCGACAAAAAACAACCCGAGGCCCATGCGCACTCTCTTCTGCGTCCAGTCTCTCTGAAACAAAGCCATGAGAAAACTCCTCCCAGATAAAACCGGGAGGGGCTTCCAGACACTGGAGACAGCTCGAGATTCAACGGACTATAGCGACACCACGCGGATTTATACATTCATATCCATCAAAACCTTCATAAAAAAGACCATCTTATCAAATTGCTGTTATTTTTCATTTGAATTAATGCTAGAAGAAAATATATAAATATTTGGTGTATCCAGTATATTAGAGGACATGGGGCATTATAGCTATCAAAACACAAATTCTGTATTCATATTTCATGTTAAATATATATATATATAAACTTAACTACATTTCAACATGAGAAAAATGAAGTTCTATAGTATTAAAGTCCCTTGTAGTACGATAGGTTGACCAAATATAACCTAATGAATATATTAGCATTGTCATGAATTAATTGAAAGGAATGCGTGCAACAGTAATTAATTTGCACAGCATAGCTATAATTTTACATTTAAGCATGCTTGAAAATACAAATCTGGGCGCGTTTCCCAAAATGAACTATGGTTTCAAGTTTTTACTAATAGAGGTTATTGAAACTAATTACCATAGCTAGCATTGGTTTATGGAAATAAAGCATGGGAAATAAAAAAATTAGGAAGGAGAAAATAAAGGGAAGGCAGAAGTAGTTGTTGGATGTAAAAAGGTCAGGACCGGCTCAGAACCACGGACAGCTCCACAAACGTGCGAGAATTAATAATTAAACAACATATTAAACTATTCATTTAATTATGTTTATTTCAGGAAAAAAAAAAAAACACTATTCACCATTAAGCCACTTTTAACATTTTAATTCTCAGAAATAAGTAATGTCTGTCAATAAAAAGAGGTCAATGACAGAAAACTTTAAAAGTCCCACTAAGTGCCACAAAACTACAAAAAAAAATACCGAAATGAAAATCCTTCAGTTTCTTACCTTCTCTTTATTAGGAAGTGTTTGCGTTCTGGTAAAAGTGTCTCCTCCATTAATACTGATCAGTTCTGCATCTCCAGGAGGAAATGACGCAGGAAAAACCACTACGTCGTCACTTCAGCGTGTCCGAGCTAAAACACACGTCATACTGCTGAGTAGATTTGGAGTAAGACCAGCTCCCGTCAGGGTGAGTGGTGATCATCGGGGCGCTGTACCTGCCCAAACTACTGTCTGTCCTGTGACATTTTACAGCTATCAAACTGATGAGACTCAGGAAAAGATGACGGACACGCACACGATGGCGATCAGCAAATACAGATTTAAATCCGAGAAACTCTCCTCCTTTATCGGCGCGTGTCTGAACGGAGTCTGGACGTCACCTGCGTTTTCAACAACCACAACATCAATAGACACAGTCGCTGACAGTGAGGGCTCTCCGTTATCACAAACCAAAATGAGCAGCGGGTGAGTTTTCAGGTCATTGTCACTCATTCTCCTCTTAGTCCTGATCTCCCGCTGCTGCTTCCGATTCGGAACAGATTGTTTCCTTTGGGTTCAGAGATGTGGTAAGACAGCAGCGCGTTGTACCCAGAGTCTGCATCTACAGCCCTGATCTTGGCCACAAAGTAGCCCGCATCAGCAGAATAGGGAATGTTCTCGGTGTTCACGGAACCGAGCTCGGAATAGGGCGCCAGAATCCCGGGACTGTTGTCGTTCTCGTCCAGGATAAAAACATTGACGCTCACGTTACTGCTGAGCGGAGGAACACCAGAGTCTGTGGCCTGAACTTTAAACCCGAACGTTTTGGTCTCTTCGTAGTTAAACGACTGTAAACTGTGTATATCTCCACTGTCAGAGTTTATGTTGATCATGGATGTCACCGGGCCGCTTTTCGAGCTTTCTAGTAAAGAATATGTTATCCGAGCATTATCTCCTTCGTCGGGATCAAAAGCAGATACTGTATGAATAACAGCTCCGATCTGACTGTTCTCTTTCACATAAACATTAATGACGGGCTCTGGAAAGCGCGGCTCGTTGTCATTCACATCAGAAACGTGTACAGTAATGACACTGGTGCTGGAGAGAGGAGGAGTCCCTTCATCAGTAGCTGTGATAGTCACCTTATACTCGGACGCGCGCTCTCTGTCTAGAGGACCGTCTACAACCAGAGAATATTTATTTTTATACGTGTTTGTTAATACAAACGGAACAAGGTCAATTATTTTTAAATATACAGACCCATTTTCGCCAGAATCTTCATCTTTCACTGTAATTAGGCCGACCATTGTCCCCTTTGGTGAATCCTCCTTCACAATATTAACAAGAGAAGTTATAGATATTTCAGGAATGTTGTCATTGACGTCCAATATTTCCACCAATACTTTACAATGAGCTGTTCTTGGTGTCGAGCCTTTATCTCTCGCTTGAACCCGAATTTCTATAGCCTTTATTGACTCGTGATCTAATTTACCTTGAACTGTTATTTCACCAGATTTTTGACCGATTGCGAATGACTCGATATTTCTATCATTAACATGTTTAATAAAAGAATACTCAATTTCTCCGTTTAAACCAACATCTGCATCTCTCGCGTTTACAGTAACAACGGACGTTCCAATGGGAACATTTTCTGGAATTCGTGTTTTGTACAGCGACTTTGTGAAAACAGGAATATTATCGTTCACATCTATGATATTAATAATTAGACTTATCGCGCCTGATCTCGGAGGTTTTCCTCCGTCTACGGCGGTCAGTGTGAGCTGGATCACCGGCTGTTTTTCTCGATCTAAAGCTTTCTGCAGCACTAATTCAGCAGACACACTCTGATCTCCTCCGCTCTGAACATCCAGAGAAAAATGTTCGTTCGGGCTCAGCTTGTAGGTCTTTACTGAATTAATGCCCGCATCCGCGTCAAACGCATTCGGTAATGCATACCTCTCTCCTAAAAACGCGGCTTCAGATACATTTAATTGTAAAGATGAAGAGTGAAATGTGGGAGAATTGTCGTTTACATCCAACACATTCACTTCAAATCGGTACATGTTCAGTGGCGAATTAACAATGGCCTCCAATTCTAAAGTACATTTTAAGCTACGTCCACAAAGCTCCTCTCTGTCTACTCTGTCTTTAATTTGAAGTATTCCCGTTTTTCCATTTACATCGAAATACCTCTTGTTGGGTCCAGAAGCGATCTGAAATCCACGGTTTTCCAGTTCTTGCAAATTAAGGTTTAAATCTTTTACTATATTGCCAACCGTAGTCCCCGGACTGGCCTCCTCCAACACAGAATACGCAATCTGCCCGGAAGATATGCTCGGAAGGAAATGAAATACTGTCACATATATCCACAACGCATTCCTTTCTTTTAGTGAATTCCCCATGATCCGTCAGCATCACATCCACGGGAAATGTAAAAACATCCGTAAACCGTTGTAGCAAAATAAACCACGATCTGCTCTGCGATTCAGAAAACCTCCATTGTGGCTGGTCCCGAACAAAGCACTGCTCCAGCTCTGACGCCCTGCCCCAAAACGGGGAGGAGTCTCGCAGGGAATAATTATATTTAAAAAAAGATCATTTTAGCGCAGGTCGCTGATGACACCTTGTGGATATATATAGGTAGTATGAAACAGAAAATTCTATACTGAATATGTTTGGAGTGCAATGGAACTGTTTTAACACTCCACTGTCCAAATTCAGAAATAATAACTCAGTAAACTGAAGGATGAAGAAAACAATAAATAACTGTGAAATTGTTTAAAATTAATAATATGCGTTTCATTACTGAACAAAAATGTTTTCATGGGAAAATCTCTTTGACCCATCTTAAAAGCCAGTGAACACAATCGCTCGTGTATTTTAGAGACTGCAATTAAAACCACGTGAAGCGAAATTACTGCACAAAAGCAACAAATAACACTATCAAATAAAATCAAGTGGGTGTAAAATGCATTATTATAATGCTATCTATGATCAACGATATCAGCACCATGGACAGTAGACACTTTCAAACGGGACAGGAAGCACATGAACATGAAAAAAGAAATGTAGCTTATATTCTGAATGTAATTGAGACAAAAAGAGTCAAAAACCAACCTATAATTGTCAGCAATATAACTGAGGTTTTGAATGTCTTTTGGAATCAGAGTTTTCAGCACCATGGACAGAATACCAGTGCAGCATAGGGGAAATACATTTTAAAACTATAAGCGAAGGAAATAAAAATAGGCAATAAACGAAATGGCAAAGGTTATTTTCTTCTTTGTTTATATATTTGAACAGCAAGACAAATACAATGACAGCAAACAAAATAATGTCTTTAGCTTGCTTTTAATTTAATTATCTTACCTTCTCTTTATTAGGAAGTGTTTGTGTTCTGGTAAAAGTGTCTCCTCCGTTAATACTGATCAGTTCTGCATCTCCAGGAGGAAATGACGCAGGGAAAACCACTACGTCACTCTTCAGCGTGTCCGAGCTAAAACACACGTCATACTGCTGAGTAGATTTGGAGTAAGACCAGCTCCCGTCCAGGTGAGTGGTGATCATCGGGCGCTGTACCTGCCCAAACTACTGTCTGTCCTGTGACATTTTACAGCTATCAAACTGATGAGACTCAGGAAAAAGATGACGGACACGCACACGATGGCGATCAGCAAATACAGATTTAAATCCGAGAAACTCTCCTCCTTTATCGGGCGCGTGTCTGAACGGAGTCTGGACGTCACCTGCGTTTTCAACAACCACAACATCAATAGACACAGTCGCTGACAGTGAGGGCTCTCCGTTATCACAAACCAAAATGAGCAGCGGGTGAGTTTTCAGGTCATTGTCACTCATTCTCCTCTTAGTCCTGATCTCCCGCTGCTGCTTCCGATTCGAACAGATTGTTTCCTTTGGGTTCAGAGATGTGGTAAGACAGCAGCGCGTTGTACCCAGAGTCTGCATCTACAGCCCTGATCTTGGCCACAAAGTAGCCCGCATCAGCAGAATAGGGAATGTTCTCGGTGTTCACGGAACCGAGCTCGGAATAGGGCGCCAGAATCCCGGGACTGTTGTCGTTCTCGTCCAGGATAAAAACATTGACGCTCACGTTACTGCTGAGCGGAGGAACACCAGAGTCTGTGGCCTGAACTTTAAACCCGAACGTTTTGGTCTCTTCGTAGTTAAACGACTGTAAACTGTGTATATCTCCACTGTCAGAGTTTATGTTGATCATGGATGTCGTCGGGGCGCTTTTCGAGCTTTCTAGTAAAGAATATGTTATCCGAGCATTATCTCCTTCGTCGGGATCAAAGGCAGATACTGTATGAATAACAGCTCCGATCTGACTGTTCTCTTTCACATAAACATTAATGACGGGCTCTGGAAAGCGCGGCTCGTTGTCATTCACATCAGAAACGTGTACAGTAATGACACTGGTGCTGGAGAGAGGAGGAGTCCCTTCATCAGTAGCTGTGATAGTCACCTTATACTCGGACGCGCGCTCTCTGTCTAGAGGACCGTCTACAACCAGAGAGTAATAATTTTTGTAATTCGTCTCAAGTTTAAAAGGCACTTTGTTGGACCGCGACACAATGAACTACACCGTTTTTGCCGCCGTCCCTGTCGATCACTGACACGAGAGCTACAGCAGTGCTTACACTGGCGTCCTCTTTCACTGTATTTAGGAGTGAGGTCACGGTTATCTCGGGCTCATTGTCGTTAATATCCAGCACCTCCACCAGGACTTTGCAGTGCGTGGACATCGGAGGCTGTCCTTTATCACTGGCCTGTGCGCGGATCTCAAACGCATTGTTCTCCTCAAAATCTATATCGCCTTTAACTGTGATAACACCAGTATTCGGGTCAATATCAAACATCTGCAGGATTTTATTCTGATCTCTTTTAATTATAGAATAAACAATATCTCCATTAGTTCCTTCATCCAGGTCTGTCGCATTTAACACTACAATTGTCGTTCCAATAGCCACATTTTCAGATAAGGTTGTTTTATACAAGGACTTACTAAAAGCAGGAGCATTATCATTAATATCCAAAACTTTAATAATTATTAGAGATGTGCCTGTTTTAGAGGGTGCTCCTCCGTCTACGGCGGTCAGTGTGAGCTGGATCACCGGCTGTTTTTCTCGATCTAAAGCTTTCTGCAGCACTAACTCAGCAGACACACTCTGATCTCCTCCTTTGTGCACAGCTAATGAAAAATACTCGTTTGAGCTGAGCTTGTACGTGTTTATTGAATTTTTCCCAACATCCGCGTCTGTAGCGTGATGGAGCGGAAATCTAACACCGGGCAATGTGTTTTCAGCAATGTCTAGCGTTTGTGATTTCTCGCTAAAAGACGGAGAGTTATCATTTACATCCAGAATATTAATTTCTATTTGATAAAGCTTCAGTGGGTTGCTGATAACCGCTTCTACGCTGAGAGTACATTTAGATGCTTTGGCACAAAGCTCCTCTCGGTCTATTCTGTCGCTCACATAAAGAAATCCAGTTTTAAGATTTACCTCGAAATATTTTTTCTTGGATCCCGTGACAATCTGAAACACGCGCGACTCCAGTTCCTGAACATTAAGGTTTAGATCCTTAGCGATATTTCCCACCGATGTTCCCGGATTAAGCTCCTCTGAGACGGAATAAGAGAGCTGTCCTGAGACCGCGTCCCGACAGCACTCTAAAACAACGAGCACGACACACACCACGATAGATTTCCTTCTGCACGGCGAGAACATCGTTACATCCGGTGAATCCGTGCAATGATCCACGAAAGAGCAGTCTGTATTCCAGGTTCATCAACGTGAGTAAAGAAATAATGAACAATATTCCATTTTAGCGACAAAAAACAACCCGAGGCCCGCGCGCACTCTCTTCTGCGTCCAGTCTCTCTGAAACAAAGCCATGAGAAAACTCCTCCCAGATAAAACCGGGAGGGGCTTCCAGACGCTGGAGACAGCTCGAGATTCAACGGACTATAGCGACACCACGCGGATTTATACATTCATATCCATCAAAACCTTCATAAAAAGACCATCTTATCAAATTGCTGTTATTTTTCATTTGAATTAATGCTAGAAGAAAATATATAAATATTTGGTGTATCCAGTATATTAGAGGACATGGGGCATTATAGCTATCAAAACACAAATTCTGTATTCATATTTCATGTTAAATATATATATATATATATATATATATATATATATATATATATATATATATATATATATATATATATATATATATATATATAAACTTAACTACATTTCAACATGAGAAAAATGAAGTTCTATAGTATTAAAGTCCCTTGTAGTACGATAGGTTGACCAAATATAACCTAATGAATATATTAGCATTGTCATGAATTAATTGAAAGGAATGCGTGCAACAGTAATTAATTTGCACAGCATAGCTATAATTTTACATTTAAGCATGTTTGAAAATACAAATCTGGGCGCGTTTCCCAAAATGAACTATGGTTTCAAGTTTTTACTAATAGAGGTTATTGAAACTAATTACCATAGCTAGCATTGGTTTATGGAAATAAAGCATGGGAAATAAAAAAATTAGGAAGGAGAAAATAAAGGGAAGGCAGAAGTAGTTGTTGGATGTAAAAAGGTCAGGACCGGCTCAGAACCACGGACAGCTCCACAAACGTGCGAGAATTAATAATTAAACAACATATTAAACTATTCATTTAATTATGTTTATTTCAGGAAAAAAAACACTATTCACCATTAAGCCACTTTTAACATTTTAATTCTCAGAAATAAGTAATGTCTGTCAATAAAAAGAGGTCAATGACAGAAAACGTTAAAAGTCCCACTAAGTGCCACAAAACTACAAAAAAATACCGAAATGAAAATCCTTCAGTTTCTTACCTTCTCTTTATTAGGAAGTGTTTGCGTTCTGGTAAAAGTGTCTCCTCCATTAATACTGATCAGTTCTGCATCTCCAGGAGGAAATGACGCAGGGAAAACCACTACGCCACTCTTCAGCGTGTCCGAGCTAAAACACACGTCATACTGCTGAGTAGATTTGGAGTAAGACCAGCTCCCGTCAGGGTGAGTGGTGATCATCGGGGCGCTGTACCTGCCCAAACTACTGTCTGTCCTGTGACATTTTACAGCTATCAAACTGATGAGACTCAGGAAAAAGATGACGGACACGCACACGATGGCGATCAGCAAATACAGATTTAAATCCGAGAAACTCTCCTCCTTTATCGGCGCGTGTCTGAACGGAGTCTGGGCGCCACCTGCGTTTTCAACAACCACAACATCAATAGACACAGTCGCTGACAGTGAGGGCTCTCCGTTATCACAAACCAAAATGAGCAGCGGGTGAGTTTTCAGGTCATTGTCACTCATTCTCCTCTTAGTCCTGATCTCCCCGCTGCTGCTTCCGATTCGGAACAGATTGTTTCCTTTGGGTTCAGAGATGTGGTAAGACAGCAGCGCGTTGTACCCAGAGTCTGCATCTACAGCCCTGATCTTGGCCACAAAGTAGCCCGCATCAGCAGAATAGGGAATGTTCTCGGTGTTCACGGAACCGAGCTCGGAATAGGGCGCCAGAATCCCGGGACTGTTGTCGTTCTCGTCCAGGATAAAACATTGACGCTCACGTTACTGCTGAGCGGAGGAACACCAGAGTCTGTGGCCTGAACTTTAAACCCGAACGTTTTGGTCTCTTCGTAGTTAAACGACTGTAAACTGTGTATATCTCCACTGTCAGAGTTTATGTTGATCATGGATGTCACCGGCCGCTTTTTCGAGCTTTCTAGTAAAGAATATGTTATCCGAGCATTATCTCCTTCGTCGGGATCAAAAGCAGATACTGTATGAATAACAGCTCCGATCTGACTGTTCTCTTTCACATAAACATTAATGACGGGCTCTGGAAAGCGCGGCTCGTTGTCATTCACATCAGAAACGTGTACAGTAATGACACTGGTGCTGGAGAGAGGAGGAGTCCCTTCATCAGTAGCTGTGATAGTCACCTTATACTCGGACGCGCGCTCTCTGTCTAGAGGACCGTTAACCATTAAGGAATATCTGCTTTTGTAAGTATTTTCTAAGCTAAATGGCACAGAATCTATTATTTTAAGCTGCACAACACCATTTTTACCAGCGTCGCCATCTTTAACTGTGATTAATCCCACCATCGTACCTGGAGGCGAGTCCTCCTTATTTCATTAACCAAAGACATCATGCTTATTTCTGGTACGTTATCGTTTACGTCAATCACTTCGACTAAGACCTTACAATGTGATGCTCGCGGATTTGGACCCTTATCCTCTGCCTGAATACGAATCTCAATCGCAGCGGTTTCTTCATAATCTATACGACCTTTTATGATTATCTCGCCAGTAACTGTGTTGATAGAGAAAGCATTTACACTGTTATCATGATCATGATTTATAAAGGAGTACATGACTTCACCGTTGACACCCTCGTCTGCATCTTTCGCGTTCACCGTGATCACGGAAGCACCGGGTGGTGAATTTTCCGGTATGCGCACTTTATAAAGTGGCTTGTCGAACACAGGGATATTATCGTTCACATCTACTACATTAACTATGATCTGTGTCGTACCTGATCTCGGAGGTTTTCCTCCGTCTACGGCGGTCAGTGTGAGCTGGATCACCGGCTGTTTTTCTCGATCTAAAGCTTTCTGCAGCACTAACTCAGCAGACACACTCTGATCTCCTCCGCTCTGAACATCCAAAGAAAAATGCTCATTCGGACTCAGCTTATAGCTTTTTATCGAATTAACTCCAGCATCGAGATCGAAAGCGCTTGGTAATGTAAACCTCTGCCCAGGATATGTCTGCTCAGAAATATTAAGATACAGTTTTGAGGTGCGGAACGTCGGTGCATTGTCGTTAACATCTAAAATATTTACCTCGAATCTGTATATGTTCATCGGCGCATTAACAATGGCCTCCAACTCTAAAGAGCATTTCGAGCTCCTGCCGCAGAGCTCCTCTCGGTCTATTCTTTCCTGACAAAGAGAATCCCATTCTTTGCATGTAGATCAAAATATCTTTTGTTTGAACCCGTGACGATCTGAAATCCTCTCCTCTCGAGGTCTTGCACGTTCAAGTTCAGATCCTTTGCTAAATTTCCTACCGTGGTCCCAGTGTTCACCTCCTCCGATACGGAATACACAATCTGCCCGTTTGCGTAACTCCAGTTATTAAAGAAAAGCACGATAAAAATCCACTTAAATCCCCGGCAGCGTTCTGTCATGTCCATACTTCTTCAGGTTAGTAAAACTGTGGCTTAAACAAAAAAATATATATATATATAATTCACATATTCCGTAACACGCTTGCTGCTTTCGCAAAGACACCGAGATATCAACCCAAAGCGTCCCAGTCCTTTCAAACAAAGACCTCTGACGAGGCGAGGATCCCTGCCCAACGAAAGGAGGAGCTTTACCGAGATGCAGGACAATATTACACGGGTAGCCACTGACACCGTGTGGACAAACATGCTCTATACTTCAAAATACCCCGCATTTTTTTGGACATCAAACTTACGCAACATATTGAAAAGATAACGTAGGAAACAATCCACCATATCTTGATATATAAGACGCCACCTATCACAATCAGATGATCCAAGATATACTGGATAAAACAAGCAATACAACAGATGAAATCTAAAAAAATAGCCTACAGGAACCCGAACGATACACATCGTGTTGTTATGGAAACGTGCATTAATAATAAACATGCCAGTAATGATATTAATAATAACATATTGTTGAAAATATGTAAACTTTCGTTTATTAAAAGGAATAGTTTACACGAAAAATGAAAATTAGCTCATAATCTACTGACCCTCAAGCAATTCTAGGTGTTTTTGACTTTCGTCTTTCAGACAAAGTTTCAAAAAAAAAAAAAAAAAAAAAAAAAAAAAAAAATCCTGACTCTTCCGACCTTGATAATACTGGTGAACATTGGCCTTTACTTTAAAGCTCCATAAAATGGCATATATCCGTCGTAAAACGAACCGTTTTTTAACTTCTCCCGTTCGTTACCGGCGTTTAGTTCCGTTCGTCTATTCTCTTTTGAGTTTACTTTACGTAAAACAAGTTCAGAACCACGGACAGCTCTTCGCTCGTGTATTTTACAGACTGCAATTAAATCCACGCGAAGCGAAATTACTGCACAAAAGCAACAAATAACACTATCAAATAAATCAAGTGATTGTGATTATGATTGTGATTGTGATTGTGTTATTATAATGCTATCTATGCTATCTATAATGCTATCTATGATCAAGGCTATCAGCACCATGGACAGTAGACACTTTCAGACCGGGCAGGAAGCACATGAACATGAAAAATTTTTAGCTCATATTGTGAATGTAATTGAGACACAAATAGTCAAAAAGCAACCTATAATTGTCAGCAATATAACTGAGGTTTTGCATGTCTTTTAGCATCAGAGTTTTCAGCACCATGGACAGAATGCAGTTTAAAACTATAAGCGAAGGAAATAGGGTATAAACGAAACGAATGTTATTTTCTTCTTCGTTTATATATTTGAACAGCAAGACGAATACAAGAAAAATAAACAGCAGCACCAAACCACAGCAAACAAAATAATGTCTTTAGCTTGCTTTTAATTTAATTCTCTTACCTTCTCTTTATTAGGAAGTGTTTGCGTTCTGGTAAAAGTGTCTCCTCCATTAATACTGATCAGTTCTGCATCTCCAGGAGGAAATGACGCAGGGAAAACCACTACGTCACTCTTCAGCGTGTCCGAGCTAAAACACACGTCATACTGCTGAGTAGATTTGGAGTAAGACCAGCTCCCGTCAGGGTGAGTGGTGATCATCGGGGCGCTGTACCTGCCCAAACTACTGTCTGTCCTGTGACATTTTACAGCTATCAAACTGATGAGACTCAGGAAAAAGATGACGGACACGCACACGATGGCGATCAGCAAATACAGATTTAAATCCGAGAAACTCTCCTCCTTTATCGGCGCGTGTCTGAACGGAGTCTGGACGTCACCTGCGTTTTCAACAACCACAACATCAATAGACACAGTCGCTGACAGTGAGGGCTCTCCGTTATCACAAACCAAAATGAGCAGCGGGTGAGTTTTCAGGTCATTGTCACTCATTCTCCTCTTAGTCCTGATCTCCCGCTGCTGCTTCCGATTCGGAACAGATTGTTTCCTTTGGGTTCAGAGATGTGGTAAGACAGCAGCGCGTTGTACCCAGAGTCTGCATCTACAGCCCTGATCTTGGCCACAAAGTAGCCCGCATCAGCAGAATAGGGAATGTTCTCGGTGTTCACGGAACCGAGCTCGGAATAGGGCGCCAGAATCCCGGGACTGTTGTCGTTCTCGTCCAGGATAAAACATTAACGCTCACGTTACTGCTGAGCGGAGGAACACCAGAGTCTGTGGCCTGAACTTTAAACCCGAACGTTTTGGTCTCTTCGTAGTTAAACGACTGTAAACTGTGTATATCTCCACTGTCAGAGTTTATGTTGATCATGGATGTCACCGGGCCGCTTTTCGAGCTTTCTAGTAAAGAATATGTTATCCGAGCATTATCTCCTTCGTCGGGATCAAAAGCAGATACTGTATGAATAACAGCTCCGATCTGACTGTTCTTTCACATAAACATTAATGACGGGCTCTGGAAAGCGCGGCTCGTTGTCATTCACATCAGAAACGTGTACAGTAATGACACTGGTGCTGGAGAGAGGAGGAGTCCCTTCATCAGTAGCTGTGATAGTCACCTTATACTCGGACGCGCGCTCTCTGTCTAGAGGACCGTCTACAACCAGAGAGTAATAATTTTTGTAATTCGTCTCAAGTTTAAAAGGCACTTTGTTGGACACGACACAATGAACTACACCGTTTTTGCCGCCGTCCCTGTCGATCACTGACACGAGAGCTACAGCAGTGCTTACACTGGCGTCCTCTTTCACTGTATTTAGGAGTGAGGTCACGGTTATCTCGGGCTCATTGTCGTTAATATCCAGCACCTCCACCAGGACTTTGCAGTGCGTGGACATCGGAGGCTGTCCTTTATCACTGGCCTGTGCGCGGATCTCAAACGCATTGTTCTCCTCGAAATCTATATTGCCTTTGACTGTGATAACACCAGTATTCGGATCAATTTGAAAAATGTCTAAAATGTGATCTTGATCTGTCTCTCTAAGCGAATAGATAATCTCACTATTTGTTCCCTCATCTTTGTCTGTTGCGTTTAGAATTATTACAGTGGTACCAATCGGTACGTCTTCAACAAGATCAGCTTTATACAAGGAGCGACTAAACACAGGAGCGTTATCATTATTATCTAAAACTCTAATACTTATCTGAGACGTGCCTGATCTTGGTGGATTTCCTCCGTCTGCAGCGGTAAGAGTGAGCTGTATCACAGGCTGTTTCTCTCGGTCTAACGCTTTTTGTAAAACTAGCTCGGCAGAGACACTCTGCTCTCCTCCTTTGTGCACAGCTAAAGAGAAATACTCATTTTGGCTTAATTTATATGTGCTCACGGTATTTTTTCCTACATCCGCGTCAGACGCATACGAAAGAGGAAATTTTACTCCCGGTAAAGTGTTCTCAGCGACGTCTAAATACTGAGTTTTAGCAGTAAAGGACGGAGAGTTATCATTTACATCCAGAATATTAATTTCTATTTGATAAAGCTTCAGTGGGTTGTTGATAACCGCTTCTACGCTGAGAGTACATTTAGATGCTTTGGCACAAAGCTCCTCTCGGTCTATTCTGTCGCTCACATAAAGAAATCCAGTTTTAAGATTTACCTCGAAATATTTTTTCTTGGATCCCGTGACAATCTGAAACACGCGCGACTCCAGTTCCTGAACATTAAGGTTTAGATCCTTAGCGATATTTCCCACCGATGTTCCCGGATTAAGCTCCTCTGAGACGGAATAAGAGAGCTGTCCTGAGACCGCGTCCCGACAGCACTCTAAAACAACGAGCACGACACACACCACGATAGATTTCCTTCTGCACGGCGAGAACATCGTTACATCCGGTGAATCCCGTGCAATGATCCACGAAAGAGCAGTCTGTATTCCAGGTTCATCAACGTGAGTAAAGAAATAATGAACAATATTCCATTTTAGCGACAAAAACAACCCGAGGCCCGCGCGCACTCTCTTCTGCGTCCAGTCTCTCTGAAACAAAGCCATGAGAAAACTCCTCCCAGATAAAACCGGGAGGGCTTCCAGACGCTGGAGACAGCTCGAGATTCAACGGACTATAGCGACACCACGCGGATTTATACATTCATATCCATCAAAACCTTCATAAAAAAGACCATCTTATCAAATTGCTGTTATTTGTCATTTGTAATTAATGCTAGAAGAAAATAAATAAATATTTGGTGTATCCAGTATATTAGAGGACATGGGGCATTATAGCTATCAAAACACAAATTCTGTATTCATATTTCATGTTAAATATATATATATATATATATATATATATATATATATATATATATATATATATATATATATATAAACTTAACTACATTTCAACATGAGAAAAATGAAGTTCTATAGTATTAAAGTCCCTTGTAGTACGATAGGTTGACCAAATATAACCTAATGAATATATTAGCATTGTCATGAATTAATTGAAAGGAATGCGTGCAACAGTAATTAATTTGCACAGCATAGCTATAATTTTACATTTAAGCATGTTTGAAAATACAAATCTGGGCATGTTTCCCAAAATGAACTATGGTTTCAAGTTTTTACTAATAGAGGTTATTGAAACTAATTACCATAGCTAGCATTGGTTTATGGAAATAAAGCATGGTAAATAAAAAAATTAGGAAGGAGAAAATAAAGGGAAGGCAGAAGTAGTTGTTGGATGTAAAAGGTCAGGACAGGCTCAGAACCACGGACAGCTCCACAAACGTGCGAGAATTAATAATTAAACAACATATTAAACTATTCATTTAATTATGTTTATTTCAGGAAAAAAAAAAAAACACTATTCACCATTAAGCCACTTTTAACATTTTAATTCTCAGAAATAAGTAATGTCTGTCAATAAAAAGAGGTCAATGACAGAAAACTTTAAAAGTCCCACTAAGTGCCACAAAACTACAAAAAAATACCGAAATGAAAATCCTTCAGTTTCTTACCTTCTCTTTATTAGGAAGTGTTTGCGTTCTGGTAAAAGTGTCTCCTCCATTAATACTGATCAGTTCTGCATCTCCAGGAGGAAATGACGCAGGGAAAACCACTACGTCACTCTTCAGCGTGTCCGAGCTAAAACACACGTCATACTGCTGAGTAGATTTGGAGTAAGACCAGCTCCCGTCAGGGTGAGTGGTGATCATCGGGGCGCTGTACCTGCCCAAACTACTGTCTGTCCTGTGACATTTTACAGCTATCAAACTGATGAGACTCAGGAAAAAGATGACGGACACGCACACGATGGCGATCAGCAAATACAGATTTAAATCCGAGAAACTCTCCTCCTTTATCGGCGCGTGTCTGAACGGAGTCTGGACGTCACCTGCGTTTTCAACAACCACAACATCAATAGACACAGTCGCTGACAGTGAGGGCTCTCCGTTATCACAAACCAAAATGAGCAGCGGGTGAGTTTTCAGGTCATTGTCACTCATTCTCCTCTTAGTCCTGATCTCCCCGCTGCTGCTTCCGATTCGGAACAGATTGTTTCCTTTGGGTTCAGAGATGTGGTAAGACAGCAGCGCGTTGTACCCAGAGTCTGCATCTACAGCCCTGATCTTGGCCACAAAGTAGCCCGCATCAGCAGAATAGGGAATGTTCTCGGTGTTCACGGAACCGAGCTCGGAATAGGGCGCCAGAATCCCGGGACTGTTGTCGTTCTCGTCCAGGATAAAACATTGACGCTCACGTTACTGCTGAGCGGAGGAACACCAGAGTCTGTGGCCTGAACTTTGAACCCGAACGTTTTGGTCTCTTCGTAGTTAAACGACTGTAAACTGTGTATATCTCCACTGTCAGAGTTTATGTTGATCATGGATGTCACCGGGCCGCTTTTCGAGCTTTCTAGTAAAGAATATGTTATCCGAGCATTATCTCCTTCGTCGGGATCAAAAGCAGATACTGTATGAATAACAGCTCCGATCTGACTGTTCTCTTTCACATAAACATTAATGACGGGCTCTGGAAAGCGCGGCTCGTTGTCATTCACATCAGAAACGTGTACAGTAATGACACTGGTGCTGGAGAGAGGAGGAGTCCCTTCATCAGTAGCTGTGATAGTCACCTTATACTCGGACGCGCGCTCTCTGTCTAGAGGACCGTTAACCATTAAGGAATATCTGCTTTTGTAAGTATTTTCTAAGCTAAATGGCACAGAATCTATTATTTTAAGCTGCACAACACCATTTTTACCAGCGTCGCCATCTTTAACTGTGATTAATCCCACCATCGTACCTGGAGGCGAGTCCTCCCTTATTTCATTAACCAAAGACATCATGCTTATTTCTGGTACGTTATCGTTTACGTCAATCACTTCGACTAAGACCTTACAATGTGATGCTCGCGGATTTGGACCCTTATCCTCTGCCTGAATACGAATCTCAATCGCAGCGGTTTCTTCATAATCTATACGACCTTTTATGATTATCTCGCCAGTAACTGTGTTGATAGAGAAAGCATTTACACTGTTATCATGATCATGATTTATAAAGGAGTACATGACTTCACCGTTGACACCCTCGTCTGCATCTTTCGCGTTCACCGTGATCACGGAAGCACCGGGTGGTGAATTTTCCGGTATGCGCACTTTATAAAGTGGCTTGTCGAACACAGGGATATTATCGTTCACATCTACTACATTAACTATGATCTGTGTCGTACCTGATCTCGGAGGTTTTCCTCCGTCTACGGCGGTCAGTGTGAGCTGGATCACCGGCTGTTTTTCTCGATCTAAAGCTTTCTGCAGCACTAACTCAGCAGACACACTCTGATCTCCTCCGCTCTGAACATCCAAAGAAAAATGCTCATTCGGACTCAGCTTATAGCTTTTTATCGAATTAACTCCAGCATCGAGATCGAAAGCGCTTGGTAATGTAAACCTCTGCCCAGGATATGTCTGCTCAGAAATATTAAGATACAGTTTTGAGGTGCGGAACGTCGGTGCATTGTCGTTAACATCTAAAATATTTACCTCGAATCTGTATATGTTCATCGGCGCATTAACAATGGCCTCCAACTCTAAAGAGCATTTCGAGCTCCTGCCGCAGAGCTCCTCTCGGTCTATTCTTTCCCTGACAAAGAGAATCCCATTCTTTGCATGTAGATCAAAATATCTTTTGTTTGAACCCGTGACGATCTGAAATCCTCTCCTCTCGAGGTCTTGCACGTTCAAGTTCAGATCCTTTGCTAAATTTCCTACCGTGGTCCCAGTGTTCACCTCCTCCGATACGGAATACACAATCTGCCCGTTTGCGTAACTCCAGTTATTAAAGAAAAGCACGATAAAAATCCACTTAAATCCCCGGCAGCGTTCTGTCATGTCCATACTTCCTCAGGTTAGTAAAACTGTGGCTTAAACAAAAAAAAATATATATATATATATAATTCACATATTCCGTAACACGCTTGCTGCTTTCTTTCAAAACACCGAGATATCAACCCAAAGCGTCCCAGTCCTTTCAAACAAAGACCTCTGACGAGGCGAGGATCCCTGCCCAACGAAAGGAGGAGCTTTACCGAGATGCAGGACAATATTACACGGGTAGCCACTGACACCGTGTGGACAAACATGCTCTATACTTCAAAATACCCCGCATTTTTTTGGACATCAAACTTACGCAACATATTGAAAAGATAACGTAGGAACCAATCCGCCATATCTTGATATATAAGACGCCACTGATCACAATCAGATGATCCAAGATATACTGGATAAAACAAGCAATACAACAGATGAAATCTAAAAAATAGCCTACAGGAACCCGAACGATACACATCGTGTTGTTATGGAAAGGTGCATTAATAATAAACATGCCAGTAATGATATTAATAATAACATATTGTTGAAAATATGTAAACTTTCGTTTATTAAAAGGAATAGTTTACACGAAAAATGAAAATTAGCTCATAATCTACTGACCCTCAAGCCATTCTAGGTGTTTTTGACTTTCGTCTTTCAGACAAAGTTTCAAAAAAAAAAAAAAAAAAAAAAAAAAAAAAAAAAATCCTGACTCTTCCGACCTTGATAATACTGGTGAACATTGGCCTTTATTTTAAAGCTCCATAAAATGGCATATATCCGTCGTAAAACGAACCGTTTTTTAACTTCTCCCGTTCGTTACCGGCGTTTAGTTCCGTTCGTCTATTCTCTTTTGAGTTTACTTTACGTAAAACAAGTTCAGAACCACGGACAGCTCTTCGCTCGTGTATTTTACAGACTGCAATTAAATCCACGCGAAGCGAAATTACTGCACAAAAGCAACAAATAACACTATCAAATAAATCAAGTGATTGTGATTATGATTGTGATTGTGATTGTGTTATTATAATGCTATCTATGCTATCTATAATGCTATCTATGATCAAGGCTATCAGCACCATGGACAGTAGACACTTTCAGACCGGGCAGGAAGCACATGAACATGAAAAATTTTTAGCTCATATTGTGAATGTAATTGAGACACAAATAGTCAAAAAGCAACCTATAATTGTCAGCAATATAACTAAGGTTTTGCATGTCTTTTAGCATCAGAGTTTTCAGCACCATGGACAGAATGCAGTTTAAAACTATAAGCGAAGGAAATAGGGAATAAACGAAACGAATGTTATTTTCTTCTTCGTTTATATATTTGAACAGCAAGACGAATACAAGAAAAATAAACAGCAGCACCAAACCACAGCAAACAAAATAATGTCTTTAGCTTGCTTTTAATTTAATTATCTTACCTTCTCTTTATTAGGAAGTGTTTGCGTTCTGGTAAAAGTGTCTCCTCCATTAATACTGATCAGTTCTGCATCTCCAGGAGGAAATGACGCAGGAAAACCACTACGTCACTCTTCAGCGTGTCCGAGCTAAAACACACGTCATACTGCTGAGTAGATTTGGAGTAAGACCAGCTCCCGTCAGGGTGAGTGGTGATCATCGGGGCGCTGTACCTGCCCAAACTACTGTCTGTCCTGTGACATTTTACAGCTATCAAACTGATGAGACTCAGGAAAAAGATGACGGACACGCACACGATGGCGATCAGCAAATACAGATTTAAATCCGAGAAACTCTCCTCCTTTATCGGCGCGTGTCTGAACGGAGTCTGGACGTCACCTGCGTTTTCAACAACCACAACATCAATAGACACAGTCGCTGACAGTGAGGGCTCTCCGTTATCACAAACCAAAATGAGCAGCGGGTGAGTTTTCAGGTCATTGTCACTCATTCTCCTCTTAGTCCTGATCTCCCCGCTGCTGCTTCCGATTCGGAACAGATTGTTTCCTTTGGGTTCAGAGATGTGGTAAGACAGCAGCGCGTTGTACCCAGAGTCTGCATCTACAGCCCTGATCTTGGCCACAAAGTAGCCCGCATCAGCAGAATAGGGAATGTTCTCGGTGTTCACGGAACCGAGCTCGGAATAGGGCGCCAGAATCCCGGGACTGTTGTCGTTCTCGTCCAGGATAAAAACATTGACGCTCACGTTACTGCTGAGCGGAGGAACACCAGAGTCTGTGGCCTGAACTTTAAACCCGAACGTTTTGGTCTCTTCGTAGTTAAACGACTGTAAACTGTGTATATCTCCACTGTCAGAGTTTATGTTGATCATGGATGTCACCGGGCCGCTTTTCGAGCTTTCTAGTAAAGAATATGTTATCCGAGCATTATCTCCTTCGTCGGGATCAAAAGCAGATACTGTATGAATAACAGCTCCGATCTGACTGTTCTCTTTCACATAAACATTAATGACGGGCTCTGGAAAGCGCGGCTCGTTGTCATTCACATCAGAAACGTGTACAGTAATGACACTGGTGCTGGAGAGGAGGAGTCCCTTCATCAGTAGCTGTGATAGTCACCTTATACTCGGACGCGCGCTCTCTGTCTAGAGGACCGTCTACAACCAGAGAGTAATAATTTTTGTAATTCGTCTCAAGTTTAAAAGGCACTTTGTTGGACACGACACAATGAACTACACCGTTTTTGCCGCCGTCCCTGTCGATCACTGACACGAGAGCTACAGCAGTGCTTACACTGGCGTCCTCTTTCACTGTATTTAGGAGTGAGGTCACGGTTATCTCGGGCTCATTGTCGTTAATATCCAGCACCTCCACCAGGACTTTGCAGTGCGTGGACATCGGAGGCTGTCCTTTATCACTGGCCTGTGCGCGGATCTCAAACGCATTGTTCTCCTCGAAATCTATATTGCCTTTGACTGTGATAACACCAGTATTCGGATCAATTTGAAAAATGTCTAAAATGTGATCTTGATCTGTCTCTCTAAGCGAATAGATAATCTCACTATTTGTTCCCTCATCTTTGTCTGTTGCGTTTAGAATTATTACAGTGGTACCAATCGGTACGTCTTCAACAAGATCAGCTTTATACAAGGAGCGACTAAACACAGGAGCGTTATCATTATTATCTAAAACTCTAATACTTATCTGAGACGTGCCTGATCTTGGTGGATTTCCTCCGTCTGCAGCGGTAAGAGTGAGCTGTATCACAGGCTGTTTCTCTCGGTCTAACGCTTTTTGTAAAACTAGCTCGGCAGAGACACTCTGCTCTCCTCCTTTGTGCACAGCTAAAGAGAAATACTCATTTTGGCTTAATTTATATGTGCTCACGGTATTTTTTCCTACATCCGCGTCAGACGCATACGAAAGAGGAAATTTTACTCCCGGTAAAGTGTTCTCAGCGACGTCTAAATACTGAGTTTTAGCAGTAAAGGACGGAGAGTTATCATTTACATCCAGAATATTAATTTCTATTTGATAAAGCTTCAGTGGGTTGTTGATAACCGCTTCTACGCTGAGAGTACATTTAGATGCTTTGGCACAAAGCTCCTCTCGGTCTATTCTGTCGCTCACATAAAGAAATCCAGTTTTTAGATTTACCTCGAAATATTTTTTCTTGGATCCCGTGACAATCTGAAACACGCGCGACTCCAGTTCCTGAACATTAAGGTTTAGATCCTTAGCGATATTTCCCACCGATGTTCCCGGATTAAGCTCCTCTGAGACGGAATAAGAGAGCTGTCCTGATACCGCGTCCCGACAGCACTCTAAAACAACGAGCACGACACACACCACGATAGATTTCCTTCTGCACGGCGAGAACATCGTTACATCCGGTGAATCCCGTGCAATGATCCACGAAAGAGCAGTCTGTATTCCAGGTTCATCAACGTGAGTAAAGAAATAATGAACAATATTCCATTTTAGCGACAAAAAACAACCCGAGGCCCGCGCGCACTCTCTTCTGCGTCCAGTCTCTCTGAAACAAAGCCATGAGAAAACTCCTCCCAGATAAAACCGGGAGGGGCTTCCAGACACTGGAGACAGCTCGAGATTCAACGGACTATAGCGACACCACGCGGATTTATGCATTCATATGCACAACCCTCTTTAAATGATCCCAAACAAATAATCATATACTATTGAAGTTAATTGTCTTTTCTAACTATTACTACAATACTTTGACTGCGTGCGCGTACCTACTTAACCATATTCTGGGGACCAAACTGTAGCCAAAGGGAGGTAAACTTGATAAAATCTCCAAAAGAAAACCTTCATTTGCAAAACTGGTTCCTAAATAGACTAAACAAGGTTTTTTATTTTTTATGTTCATTTATTTATTTTCTTGAGAAATGAAAAATAAATAGGTTTAGGGTTGGTGCAGTGCAAAAGCACACAGATTGTACAGTATAAAAACCTTTACGCCAATGGAATGTCTCCATTTAGTCAGTATATGTAAATGTATATATTGGACACACACATACATTATATATACAGGAGAAACAGAGAAAGTTGTGAAAAGACCACAAGTTCAGAACCACGGACAGCTCCACAAAGCGCAAGGTTTTGGTCTTACGGTGTAATTCTGATATTAAGTCATTCCTATAAGTTTGTTTACTTTAGCAAAACATTATTAAGCATTAATCCAGTTTTAACAATTACATCTCAGAAATTTGTAATAAAACTGTCTTTCAGTGAAACCTAGTCAATTATATTAGATGCCCCGCTAATTAAAATAACTAAATAAAAGTAATTGCAATGAAACACTTTAATACCTTACCTTTTCTTTATTAGGAAGTGTTTGAGTTCTGGTAAAAGTGTCTCCTCCATTAATACTGATCAGTTCTGCATCTCCAGGAGGAAATGACGCAGGGAAAACCACTACGTCACTCTTCAGCGTGTCCGAGCTAAAACACACGTCATACTGCTGAGTAGATTTGGAGTAAGACCAGCTCCCGTCAGGGTGAGTGGTGATCATCGGGGCGCTGTACCTGCCCAAACTACTGTCTGTCCTGTGACATTTTACAGCTATCAAACTGATGAGACTCAGGAAAAAGATGACGGACACGCACACGATGGCGATCAGCAAATACAGATTTAAATCCGAGAAACTCTCCTCCTTTATCGGCGCGTGTCTGAACGGAGTCTGGACGTCACCTGCGTTTTCAACAACCACAACATCAATAGACACAGTCGCTGACAGTGAGGGCTCTCCGTTATCACAAACCAAAATGAGCAGCGGGTGAGTTTTCAGGTCATTGTCACTCATTCTCCTCTTAGTCCTGATCTCCCCGCTGCTGCTTCCGATTCGGAACAGATTGTTTCCTTTGGGTTCAGAGATGTGGTAAGACAGCAGCGCGTTGTACCCAGAGTCTGCATCTACAGCCCTGATCTTGGCCACAAAGTAGCCCGCATCAGCAGAATAGGGAATGTTCTCGGTGTTCACGGAACCGAGCTCGGAATAGGGCGCCAGAATCCCGGGACTGTTGTCGTTCTCGTCCAGGATAAAAACATTGACGCTCACGTTACTGCTGAGCGGAGGAACACCAGAGTCTGTGGCCTGAACTTTAAACTCAAACGTTTTTATTTCCTCATAGTTAAACGACTGCATGCTCTCGATCTCTCCTGTCATTGAGTTTACTTTAAGGAGCGCTGAAACAGGTGTACCAGTGACAGAACTTTGCAGTAAAGAGTACGTTATATGTGCATTCTCCATGGCATCCGCGTCAGAGGCAGTCAATGTGGATATAATGGAGCCAACTTTGCTGTTTTCGCGCAGATATGCATAAACTACAGAATTTGGGAAGCGAGGCGCATTGTCATTCACATCAGAGACCTGCACTTGTATTACTTTCGCTCTGGACATTGGCGGCGACCCTTCGTCTTCAGCAATGACTGTAATGTTATACTCTGTGACGTTTTCCCGATCCAATACGCCATTTAAAACCAACGAATAGTAATTCTGAAAAGACGACTGTAGTTTAAATGGATTGGAGTTGGCAAGGCGAACGTGCACTGCTCCGTTTTTACCCGAGTCTAGATCTGATACCGTCATTAGGGCTATTACCGTTCCTTTTCCTGCATTTTCATCTACAGGGCTAAGAAGTGACGTCACACTCACGTCCGGGGGGTTATCATTAATGTCTAGCACCTCTATTAAAAGCTTAGTATGACCCGACATAGTCACTGGACCTTTATCGGTGGCTTGGACTCGGATTTCAAAAGCGCCGTTCTCCTCATAATCAACATCACCCTTAATTCTGACATCGCCACTTTGCGCGTCAATTTCAAACTTCTCCAAAATATTTTGGGGTGTCCGACTAATAAATGAGTAAACTATCTCCGCATTCAATCCTTCATCTAGATCTCGAGCCTGTAGTCTGATTACCGTGGTGCCAGTTGGCGCGTGCTCGGCTATGGAGACTTTATATAACGGTTTACTAAAAACGGGAGCGTTGTCGTTTGTATCTATTACGTTGACTTCGATCGTTACGGTTCCAGTCCTGGCAGGGGATCCGCCATCTACCGCAGTCACTGTGAACTCGAGTCGCGGCGTCTTCTCTCTGTCCAAAGCCTTCTGAAGCACTAACTCGGCGGAGATCGTTTTATCACTATGCGTTTGTACATCTAACGTGAAAAAATCGTTAGGTGTAAGTTTATACGTTTTTACTGAATTCACTCCAATATCGGCGTCATGCGCGCTCTCCAATGGAAAGCGCACACCGGGCGCGGTGCTTTCACTAACGTTAATCACTACAGAGCTCATGGGAAACACTGGAGAGTTGTCATTAATATCAAGAACGTTAATTCTTACCCGGTAGAGCTGAAGTGGACCGTTCACTACGATTTCCAGATTAACGGAGCACGAGATTACGCTTGAGCAAAGCTCCTCTCGATCGATCCTTTCGCTCACCTGCAAAGCTCCCGTCTCTGCATTCAAGCTAAAATACTGCTTTTTAGAAGCCGACACGATACGGAAGCCTCTGGATTGCAGATCTTTTACTGAAAGGTTCATGTCTTTAGCTACATTACCGGCTGTGGTTCCCTGTTTCACCTCCTCCGACACGCTGTATGAGATCTGGCCGGTTACAGCCTTTAAGAAATGACAGGTCAAAGCAAATGAGAAGCAGGCTAGCAAATACCTCTGTGAAGATGTAAACATCTTTGCTTATTTTGCCTCCACAGTAATTCTGAAAATCGCCATCAAAACGAATGAGAGTTGAGGAAAGGATCTGTTCCGGGCCACCACAGACAAAAGGAAACAGCCGTGTATTTTCTTTTATCCTCAGGACAAACCCATAAATCCAAAAGCATGGAAGTTTTGCATCCGTCAGAAATCCTCAAAGCCAGCCCAAATCAGCATACAATATTCCATAAATGCCTAGATGGTTTTTCGCATCTAAATCCGACGTTCTATAGCGAAGAGGTTTAATACAAGAGATACACGAAGGAGATGGTGAGAGAATCAGAGAGCGAAGACAGACAGAGAAAGAGAGAGAGAGAGAGAGAAGGGGGCTGGTCATGATTAGGAGGAGGAGGAGGAGGAGGAGAGACACACCTTTAACACAGCTAGTGGAACAAGAGCGACACATAGTGGCTTCTACATTAACTGCAGTTTATGGGGTTTAAAATACTTGAAGAATTATACTGATATACAAGGGTTAAGTGTACTAGGCCTACTGCAACTAAATATGTTTATCTTACTTTACATTACCAAGACAAAATAATCAGTTTTACTCTTTACATTTCACATAGACATTTCACATTGCACCCTATTTTCACGGCTTTTCCCAGAAAGCTACATAGCCTTACATAAAGCTAAATGTAATTAAATTAGATAAAAGGTTTGCAAGTCATTTGTAAAAAGCCCTCGAGAAATCCTCATCTGTTCCTTGATTTAGTATGTATAGTCAGGAAAAGTTTACCGTTTACTTTTAAACTCTTACTAACCAAGTGCTTGAAATAAATCCAGAAATCTGCATAAGCACGTTCCTTTCCGCTAAACATTAGCTGAAGAACTAATCAGAAAAATAAATAAACCCTTTTAAAACTGATATGCGTATTTCCTGACACCCAAACATCACCAAACAGAATTATATATATAAAAATTGTTTTCAAACAACATAATCAAACGGCAGTAGCAAACAAGGTAGGTTATTTCATATAGTATAAGGATAAAAAAAAAAAAAAAAATATTATTATATATATATAGCAAAATACTTATTAATCTACAGGGAGGCTTAATTTTTTCTACAAAGGTTGGCGCTTAATGTGTTACTGTTGTAAGATGCTAAGAATAATAAATATTAAATGTTACAATAATGCATTATATCAATATTCATAATATTAATAATGGTGTAAAATATACATATTAACTTAGCAAAGAGCAAGCTTACCTGTCGAGAAGAACCTCTGCTCTTATGTATATGGGTGTCACCACACATTAAATTAAGATAAGAGAAAGTTAAAAAGAAAATATGCACTTCTGATTTAAGTTACTAACTTATATAAAGGATTCACTTGAATGTCATTTAAATTGAAGCGTATAGTCAAACCGGTTAGACTTTCTGTAACTCAAAAACAAACAAGCAAACAAAAATGTATTTAAGAATATATAAAGAGTGCAGAGAAAATTTTTGTTTTTGTTGCAGTTAGACATTATTCTATCAAAAAAAGGTATGATTGTCGATGCATTTAATTACAAAGTATAAAAGCAAGCGTCTGTATACTGCCCGAGATTTATTTTTGAATAACGAGTGTGTGTAGTTAGACTGAGCGTGTTGGAGCCGCATGATTTTAAAAGAATATAGAATTTTTAAATACCCACACACGCAAATAATCTCCTCATTTCTTGCTTTTTCCTATACGAACGAGACGCTTTATAAACGAGAGCGCATGTGAGAGAAATAAATCACGTAAAAGTGGGGCATTCTTAATATTTCACCGCATGTTTCCTGAAGATGTGTGTGACCGAGGCAGGAGAGATAGAGAGAGATAAATAGAGATGGAATTTACGTTCAAATTCTGTGTAATCCAGGGATTAGGTTCCGCTAGCAGCCTCAAATGCCCTATTTCTATTCCCTCAAAATGATTTCAAATATTAATAATCATAATCCCCTGCACTGGTAACAAAAAATATGAAGGCACATCACACTAGGCCATAGAAATAGCAAGTCTTCTCAGACAATAGAGTAATGTAGCAAATAAACAATAGCACCGGCCCAAAAATGTTACAGAATCCTTTCTGAAAATTGACTACACTTTTCTTTATTTTAGCAAATATTATAAAGAAGTCTCACTGATAAGAACAAGTCTGTTTGCACATTTACAAATAATAATAGTGATTAACGTAGCTTATTGTAAACATAGCCCTAATTTATTTATCTTTTAATATAGCGGGAAACGCTATACACATCCTATATCCTTTTCATTTAATATGTAAAATGATATATAGTTATTAGGGAACTCTGAATAAAGAATAAAAAATCTTGATGAAAAAAAAATGGGAAAGCTTACTTTTAGATATGCACCGAGTTATTAGTCTCAATAACCGCTGTTTAATTTGCACTAAAATGAGCCTATGATCAATAACAGCATTCAAAATATGATGCTTGAACGTGCATGTGTAGAAACATTATTGAAATGAAGCATACTGAATGAATGCAACAGAATTCTTACTATGGCATATTCATTAACCAGAGGCTGGATCTGACCTTTCTGTGTCTGCGTGCATGCGTGAGGGTAAAAAAAAAGCCTGAGGATGCGTGGAAGCACTGTGAACACCAGAGGGGGCGGTTGGATAGTGTGTGTGATATCATCAAGGGTGGGGCTGCCACTAGAGATGTGTGAGGAAGGGTCTTTAATATCTCACTGTGGTAATCTGATCTGATATCTGATTGATTATAGAGAGACGGAAAGAGTGGATGCTCTGTGAACCGTTATATTTATCAGAGAATCAGGATTTAGTAAGAGAAAAGGTTAGTATGGCTATATAGGCGCATACGTTGTACGTACATATGTCCCTGGGAAAGAGAGAGAGAGAGGAGAAAGGGGGAGGGGTGATGTTGTCAGGCAGCAGAAGATCCCGCTCCGCAGAGTACGCCTGTTGCCACGGAAACCGCATTACAGCAGGAGGGGGATTTTTCCGAGACCCCATTCTGCTTTAAGTGAGAGTGAGGCGATACTAAAGACAATTGATCAAATGAGCTGTAAATCACGGTGTTTCATTACTATCTCATGAATATTAACATTAAAAGCGAGTCATCCATCTGACAGACAGGATGAGGAAATTATAATCTTTCTCATCTGCATCTCTCTCTGTCTCTCTGTCTCTCTCTCTCTCTCTCTCTCTCTCTCTCTCTCTCTCACACACACACACACACAGGTCAGCTCAAGCAGTGATGTGTTGCAACAGCAGCATAGAGACACGGTCCTGCTGACTCCTATCACCTCCCCCACAAACACGCTTCTGCTACGAGCCAAAAACACTGCTAACACACCCTACTGCGCATTAAACATTCAACAGATTACAGCATTGTTACACCTGACATTTGCCATCTACATAAAGAAATCAAAATAACACCACACCAGAAACAAGACAAAAGAAAATACAACTGCAGCCCTTATACTTTAAAATGCCATGTTTGTAATTATTTGTAACATTTATTAGCGATTTCTGAGTGAAAAAGGACCCAGCATGGAATAAGAATTAACCCGGTTTATGTTACTGGATCACATGTGAATTTTTTATTTTATATATATATATATATATATATATATATATATATATATATATATATATATATATATATATATATATATATATATATATATGTAATTAAAAAGATGGGAATATGTGCTAGACGTAGACAAAAGAATATATGAAAAAATGTGCTGCAAAATTATGTGTTTCTCCTGATTAAGTGTTTGACTTTAAGAGGATGTAATCTTTCAGTAAAAAGCTGGTACTTACACACAAAATATGACAAGACTACAGGTTCTTAGAAAGAGACAAATGCAGCTGCCTTCTCAATGACATATAGACAGATCTGCGAGGAGAAGGAAATGCTTCAGTGTGTAAGATTAATAAGCAGACAAGCTGGATGAAATTGTGACTAACACTTAGATCTGTTACAAGCTATATTTTAAGTTGGAAATCCGTTGGCTGAAAAACCATCCCTCCCGTAGGCCACACGCATTTTACAACCCATTTCATGCCTTTGCCCTCTGTTTCTGTGCTTCTTTTACATTCGAATTGCGCCATAAGCAATCAAATATTTCAGATTAAATTCTGGTTTTGATACATTTTTAATCAAAAGCAAATTAATTCCACCATGTGTTAATATTAACTGAGCAGATGCCATCAAACACACACACACACAAGTGCGAATCTTGAGAAAGATGAAACTCTGAGAGAATTTTAATCCAACTAGAGTTTAATCTTTCATTTCTAAATCTGTGCTCAGATTGCTTTCCACAGTTGCTCTGACGGAAATGGGACAGGGCAGGACGGGTCTGTCAAAGAGACAGTAACAAGGCCAGGCACATACAGTACATGCACATTAACCTCCAATTCATAAAGCTGCACTTTAACAAATACTGATACATTTAATAAAGGGACAGAAATGACGTTTTATTCATTAACAATAACGATTACTGTAGATGCTCACCACAATTCGGCTCAAAGCCCGAAACTCATATGCACCAGAATTCAATCATCTCTAATTCACTTGAAAAAGGTTAGACGGCCAAATGAGACAGATAAAAGCCCAAATCATTTCATCTGTCACAATGCACTGCTCAGTAAGTCTAGGCATAAGGGTAATTTATTTGATATTTATTTGAAATCTAAAAGCTGAATAAATGCGCTTTTTGCTGATCTATGGTTTATTATGATAGGACAATATATGCCTGCGCTATTTATGACTGGTTTTGTGGTCCGGGGTCACATATTGCTAAAACACAACAGTGATATATTCCATACAAAAATATATTTAAAAAAAAAGAAAAGAAAAAGCATATACATTGATATAAAGAATATATACATTTATGGAATTTATGCAATTCAAATGAATAATTTTAATGGGACATCGTCATATAAACCTTATATTACAATGAAAGGAGATTTAAAATATACATTTATACTTCTAGTTTAAAAGAATGAGCTTCGATGTTTGTGAGTTTGGTATGAAACGAAGGAACATAAAGAGAAAAAATGTTTTGTTTGCGCATGAAAAATAAAATCCCCTTCAATCCCATAAATAGGCTTTTTAGGTAATAAGGCTAAAGCAGCATGTGACGAAACGGCTTCTGCTGAGAGATGCTCTGGCTGCTCACACTGACCAAAAGCTCTGATTGGCTCCTGACACGCACTGCAACAGCTATTTCATTACCTGATTGGTTAAGTGCACTCTGTTTGATGCTCCTGGCTATTTGATTGGCCGAGGTGTTACCGTGCACAGCTATGCTGGTGAGAATGGTGATTGAAACTGATTTATGCGTGTAAGGCTCTCAGGAGAATAATCGACCAATGAGGTCGGAGTATTGATTTACATTTTGCCTGGTTTTGTTCACAGATGTGTGAGCCACGCCCTCAGAAAAACCAATGAGGAGAGAGTGTTTCACAAGGACAGATGATGCGTAAATCACACACACACACACACACACACACAAACGAACAATCTGATGTAAATAGGTCATCACCTATTAAACCAAATCAATTCTGACACACTAACACATATTGAAACAGAAAGAATGAATGACGTATTGACAAACACTGCTAAAGTGTAAACTGGTGGCAGCGTTTTGTATACAAAAGCTAGTGCAAGCACACACAAACACACACACAGACATTTACATGCACCCAAAACACACAATAAATCATTACACTGATCCGCCACCAGGTGGAGATTTTCATTTGTGAGTCAGTTGTGGAACAAAGAAACCAAAGCTCTTTCACACACACACACACACACACACTCTCTCTTACACTCCATGTCAGAGGAAATGAAAATGCAGCTGGCATAATGTTAAGACAGAAAGGAATCCACTCAGCAAAGGCAGAGCAATCTGATAACACACATATCACAAATCTAGACTGTAATATTTATTATATTGTGCATGATTTGTACAGCATTGCAGTGTTATTCAGTTGCCTATTGTGCGTTGTATTCATGCAACTAATAAAATTTGTTCTAATAAAATTTGTTTCAGATTTAGGATGATTTCACTAGAACAATTTGTAGTCACTCACATACATACAGACAGACAAAGAGAGAAAAATGTGATGGCATACAGTGACATACATTATGTTGGATATCTTTTTTTTTTTTTTTTTTTTCAAATCTTGGTCACCAAACTATACAGCATATAATCATGTAAGTAACCCACACACATTGTAGTAATCTAGTGACCTGCTGTTGTAATAAACACGTTTGACCCCTATTCCCCTATAATCCATTAACCTGGAAAAAAAACGTGCACAAAAAATATAATCCAGCTGCTCCCCACGCATGCGACCTAATTATTTACTTACTTGTAAATACTATTGTTTATAAACTCAAAAACATTATTTGTATCCTCGGTGGTTTATGCTTCGTGTGTGTGACTGTCGATTGTGTGTAAACGGTGCGGTGCAGATTTCGGTGCAGAGGAATAGATAGAGAATAGATAGATGGAGTGGTGCTGCAGGCGACTGTGTGCTGGGGTACTGCAGAATGACATCAGCAAGAACGCTTATGGGACGTTTCAAGTGGACAGAAACAGAACCTAGTGTTCCCAAAGTTCTGTTCTATATTCAACCTTCTCTCTCTCCTGCACACACACACACACACACACACACACACACACACACACACACACAAGCCAAACTTCTTTCACTCTCCTCATCAAAACTTAATTTCACTTGGTCTCATGCATTATCAAGAACTTCACATCCTAATTCTTTTATAACCACTTTAGCTATTTTTCTATCTACTTCAAAAAAAAAAAAAAAGAAAAAGTAGTCGTCGTCATGGTCTTACCTTGAGTGTGCTCTGGGGACGCAGCATACGCATGGAGGTTGCGATGAAAAAGAGAGAAGAAGAGAAAGGAGCAGAGGTTAGTACTTTACTTTTGTTAAAGCGTCGACTTGAAATGCACACGTTTCAAACTCAAACAGATGTGATATCCGGTCAGAGGCCCGGCTGTGCTGAGACACAAAGATGGACATTTGGAGTTTTCCTGAAAAAGACCTACGGTTGCTTATTGTATATGGATTAAATAGGGGTTAAAATACCTGTAAAACCAACTTAAACACTGAAATATAAGTCAATGCGGCCACCATGTACTTACCATTGTTATTTTACGTCCATAAATATCGTTCCATCGTATGTTTTTTTTTTGTTATGGATTCAGATTTTATATGTAAATTTAATAAATGTATTTGAGATGAGCATGCAGAAGTTTTACATTTCTAGACTATTGGGAAAGCATTTATAAAAGGTCAAAGCATCAAGACATGCCAAAAAGACACTAAACATGCCAAACCTTTATATAAACACACACACACGCATTTCAGCCTTCTAGCCTCTAGAAGCCTCTTCTACTTCTTGCAAAGTAAATATCTTTGTAAACATAATTGCAGCAGATAAGGTCTGCAAACCTGAAAACACGCTAGTGCACTTTTTGGCCCGAAAACCAAATATGCATTATAACAATAATCCATGACAGTGACCAAAACCACTTTTAAGGCCAAAGAGCAAGCGCATCATCAATATTAATGCCTGTGACTCTCAAAGATAAACTATGCGTGAAAAAAAACAACTAAAAAAATCCAAGGCCAGGGAGAGAGAGAGACGTGATTAACAGCGTGACGAAAGGAGGCAGTGAAAATGGAGCAAAAACAGCAAAAGCATAAGAGAGCGAGCAGACCGGTCACGCAGACAAGAAAAAAAAAGAAGAGCAGCATGAAAGAATGAGGTTAGTGAGGGAGTGAATTAAAGAAAGATAAAGGCAAATTAAACCGGGATTAAGAGGTGGAGAAAAAGTGAGGGGAAAACAAGATAAAAGAAGTGTGTGAGAACCAAATTAGACAGGAAATTAATGTTACAGTTTTTAGTGGCTCCCGATGGACTAAATGTGTGTGCATTGCACGTGTGAATGACAGGTCTTTTGCATGCTGGATAAAGTTCTCTCCCCCTTCAGACCGCTGTAAAGCTGATGACTTTCCTCTGTAATCCCATTAGAAAGCTCGTAGTTGGATTACCGTCTCCCCGGTTATGCTGACAGGCCTAATACAACAGCACACATCAACACCACCGGAACCACAAGCTCGTTGGACCAGATTAACCTCAAAACACCTGAGCTGCACAGACTCAGCCGAGAAGACTCTCTCCAAAGCCAATCTGAAAATATCAATATCAACACTCACGGCGTGGCAGAGCGATTCTGAAGAGCGCAAGGTCACTGCTAACTTGAGTATTCCCTAACGACTGTTCAAGAGCGATCAACACAATTAGTCACATCGGTGTTCATTATTAACTGACGGAATGGATGAAATGCTTTTCCGTCTTCTTGGTTATGTTTAATAAAACATCGCTACAGTGTTCACTGCATCTTATTTACGTTTAACAGAAAACACAGAAAGAGTATGAGGCATGAGACCAGACATTTTCAGCCTTTATAAACCCAACAGATTATCAGTGAAATGGAAACATCCAGACAATCTAATATTTTATAAATCGCGTACAGATCCCAGATGGTTTACAGACCTAGTCAGCGCTTTCAATCTTTTGCACGCAAAACTAATCGTACAGGAAAAAAAAAAAATAAAAAAATCATGTCACTGACAAAGATAGCACCTTCACATGTACTAGCATTATACTGTTTGTCAGTGACCTTTACCGAAGGTAATCAGCAATCACACAAACACGTACAGATAATAAACCATTAAAGGTATTGTGTGCATTCATAATTATTTGGAAAAGTGAGAGAGAATGAGATCGAGGCATAAAAAAAACCACACATCAAACTGTTATGAGCAAATATTATATGCAGTTATAAAATGTGTCTCTCACACACACACACACACACACACTTGAGGTGTGTGAAGTTTATACACCATGAATATTACAATGAGCGCAATGAGAAGGAACAGCAGGATGACGAGTGTTGAAATGAACAAGAGATGGAAAAAAGATGAAGGAAAAGATAACGGACAAAAGCAAATCTGACACCGATTCAGAACCTGAGTTAATCTGAACGTCTTTCACGGCTGACACACACTGCTCTCTTTCAGAGAGAGCAGCTGCAGAAGGATGTGGCTGGAATCGCTCTTAGATGTAATGAACACACACACACACACACACACACACACACACACACACACACACACATCCAGAGAGCAGCAGAAACACAGGAAAACCATGTTAATTCCCTGCACCTGCATGCCAACCACCATTATTCTCAAAAATAAACCACAAGCAAACACGGCTTTGTATAACCAGGCTAATATGGACATAAAACCTAAGCTCTATTAATTTGAGCAAAAATAACTTACTACAATTAATGTTTCACATCCCTAGTGCTCATTAAAATATTAAAAGATATTTGCAATATTAAAAGCAGACAAAAAAAAAAGTATTTTTAACCATTTACCAGAACTAAAATTAAATTGTATTAATGCAAAATAACAATAAACATTTAAAAATAAATAGTTGCATCACGAAAAAATCCATTATTAATCCACGATAGTCCATTATAATCAAACTGAGATTTATTAATGTATTAATGCAACCTCTTAACTCTAGTCAGTGTAAACAAAAACTATGCATGCAAAACAAACAGAACAATTAAAGAAAGACTACAGAATAAATTAAGAGACGGAGCTTTCAAGGTTATCCACACAAAACCTCTTTTTAAAAAAAGAAAGGAGAGAATTCAGCCATATTTAAGCTGCAGTCAGTGAACAGACTAAATTATTCACATCGTGCTGGCCTACATCTTCCAGGCAAATGTCTGTGTGTGTGTGTGTTCATGTGTGAGGGATGCAAGGATGCTGTTCGGACTCAAACATGCTCCG
Source organism: Puntigrus tetrazona (assembly GCF_018831695.1). Taxonomy (NCBI): domain Eukaryota; kingdom Metazoa; phylum Chordata; class Actinopteri; order Cypriniformes; family Cyprinidae; genus Puntigrus; species Puntigrus tetrazona. Next base: position 8,169,767 of record NC_056712.1, read on the forward strand.
AAATTCACAGCGACATTAAAAGCTTCTGTGAAATCCCCAAAAGAACGACTCTCACTAGAGAGGTCACTGTGATAGAGAATGAAAACTGAAGCTAGAAATTTACAGAGCAGACCATTAGCACAAGTAGAGTGTATATGCCCAGTTTTATACATGATGACATTCTGTTACAGGAGAAGAGATCTTCCTCATGTTCATGGATTGACCGATACACACCCACACACACACACACACACACAAGGCTTGTATCTGACATGCATGCATGAGTCACTGTCCAAATGTCTTTGCCACTCACAAAAGACACATACCCAGATGACCACGCAAACAGCACTGGCTGCCATTTTTACATGTTTTTCATTTGTATGCAGAACCTGAGGTTAACACTGGGTAAGCTCCAAAATAAGAGAAAAAATGTATTGGTGAGTATATTATTGCAACAGTGTTGGCTGAGTACTTTACCAGGATGAATAATAAACATTAGAAATAAACATCACTCACTTATTTTCTCTCCACTTTCTTCTCTCTGTGTGTGTGTGTGTGTGTGTGTGTGTGTGTGTGTGTGTGTGTTTGTGTGTTTCTAAGTTCCTTTGTGCATTAAGAATTTACAGTATGAGTCTAAATCTAGTTGAATGCACTCATGCATGTTCACAAGCACACAATTCACATTTGTTTCTTCGGGTATTTGCTCCAAAGCCCCTCCCTCAGGGCAGAAATCCAATCACAGAGACACACACACACACACACACACAGAAGGATCCTGTTTGAATGGAACTGTAGGAGAACATATAGCATGCTTAAAAGACTGCGTCTGCATGGAAACAGCTTGCCATATAAAACACTGACTGCCTGTTACCTAATTTTTAACATGTTTGGCATGATATCTGTATACTACGGAAAAATAGACCATGATACAGACACTTTATAATTATAGGTTGCTATCTCCTATAATTAAAGCATACCTTGTTGTCCTATGAATACTTTCAAAATGGCTGCTGTCTCTAAAGAACACACATATATGAACGCATGCACAGAGACACACACACAAGTGGAGATGAGTCACTGTTCCTCCTCCTCCTCCTCCTCCTCCATGCTTTTACGTCAAGGCTCTCTCATCATCCTGAACAAAACTAAATATACTGAGCTTCCAAACAAAACATTAAAAATGTCATTAATTCACCTTCATGTTCTGGATGCCAAAGAAAAGGAAACAAAATACTTTTTAAATCAAAACACATTTGGATTTGAGCTAGGCCATATGGAAGTGCGATACATAGACTCACACACACACACACACACACATTGGGTTTCATGGTTTATGGGGACTTTCCATAGATGTAATGGTTTTTATACTGTAGGTGTTATTGTCATACACCAACACTACACCTAACCCTACCCATTACAGGAAACTATTGGCAAATTCATATTCAAAAAAATTAATTCTGTATAAGCTTGTTTCCTCATGGGGACCTAAAAAATGTCCCCACAAGGTCAAAATTGACTGTATTGCTATCCTTGTGGGGACATTTGGTCCCCATAACGTGATACATACCAGGTGCACACACACATATATACACATATACATGTATAATAGTTAATATATGTAAAGATATATGCACACATATTTGTTATTCCAATATTTGATGGAGACATATATGATAAAAGTGTATGAACAAACATGTGAGGAACATTTACCTTTTAATTAGATTTTTTTTTTTTAAAGTTTACATGCAGGTAATATTGTAACCTATTAACAAAAAATGAAAAGGCACTTAAGTATAGTTAACACTTAATTGCACTCAAAAACTGCATCTTGCAATGATATATTAATTAATAATTAATAGCTAATTAATTGTGCATTTAAAATAATTTAGAAGTGGCAGTATTACTTTTGTTTAAATATTTGAAATCTGTTTATTGTATAACAGTTAGGCTACTAGGCTATATACTGCATCCACTTGTGTCGTTTATGAGAGCAAGTACTGTGTTTAGAATAAAAACTGCATGCACATCATTTAAAAGCATAAAGTAAAGGTATGCAAAATGTCTTTAATTAGTCGTGTTTGATATTTAGTTGTAAAGCACTTAAAACATGTGCTTCATTTAGGTTTCGTGGAACTTAACATCCCGTTTATGCATTAGGCCATGAGAGTGGGAATTGTTTTACGAGCGCTAATCAATTTAGAACTTAAAAGATAAATGAACTGAAGGACAATATGGAGTTTGTTCATTAGTACATAAGCAAATCAAGCCTTCGTAAAAAACGTACATAGCTGTATGTCTGTACATAACTTAGCATTAATGTTTGCTGTTTGATATTCTTTTTTTCTGTGTGTATGTATGATTAGTTGAATCGTTTAAAATCATGTTGTTGTTGTTGTTTTTTTCATTTGTGTATTGTTTACTTCACTGTTTTTATCATTATAACAAGGAGGACATCCACACCAGGTATATCACTGTTCTTCATGTCCTTTCTGTGTCTGTGCTCAGTGGTGTGAAGATTCTGCATTAGTTATTTTTTTAAGTAATTGACAGCATGTTAAACTCATGTTAAAAGGAAAGTTCACCCAGAAATTAAAATATGTTTAATGAAACCTTTTCTGTCCCTCCAGCTGAAGTACATGCAAATAGAAAAAAAGGCCATAAATGTGTTGTATAACCGATCCATGCGAACGGAGAGGTATAATCCAAGTCTAGAATTAATAGATAGAATTAATTTTACTTGCATGCATCTATATTGTTTGTTCCACCTACTATAAAAACTGTTTGATACAAAACCTTTTTTTCAAAATATCCTTTCTGTTCAGCAGGAAAAAAAACTTTATTTTTGGATGAACTATCCTTTAAATACATTTTAAATAACTTGAAAACCTGCTATTGTCTAATAATATTAGCATATCTCAAACTGTATTGTACAGCACGGTATGAACTAAACTAATACTGTATTGTAATAACGAATAATTAACAAAAAAATGAAACCATAACTTTTCTGTGTTTAATTGCAACTTATATTTCAACATATTTTTTAAATATTTGAAAACCATGTTTAATTTAAATATACATATATGGGTCAAAGATTTTAAGGGTTTAACCATAATAAATAAAATACTGCTTTAAATTGTTGTTGGCAGAAAAACTTACTTGAAACCTTAAAAGTACTTAAATTTAATGTACTTTCTATGGACATAAAAATAATGTTCTTATGATGCAGACATGTTGACGTCTTTGGCATATATTTGTTATCAATAAAAAAATTGCTATATGTGCTATACCTGTACATTTATGCTATATTTGTGTATTAAGGAATATATATATATATATATATATATATATATATATATATATATATATATATATATATATATATATATGCATCAGTCAATGTGAAGTAGTCTTCACTTTAGGGGCAAACTTTGCGCTATGAAAGTTAGTTATAAATATAAATAAGAATGTTTAATGTAAAATACTATCACCAATTCTATTTAAATCTGGAATTATTGAATAATTACCATATTAATAACAATATGTATTAAACAGAAAAAAAATTACATTCACTAGTAACAACAATGCAATTCTGTGAGACCATCTTGCCTCTAACTGCAAAACAAAAAGTATAAATCCAATCATTAACCAACAGACACACACACACCTCAAAAACCTTATTTTCCACCAAAATACAATGTCACAGATTTGCCAAAGACACGAAAGTCAAAGATCCGATAACCTGAAACACCCCATAAAACCATGTTCTTCTTTGACCTCAATTTTTTTTTTCTGCACATCCTGCCCTGTATTTTCACATGAATTCATGTTTCTTTGTTACTCTCAAGTTTAAATGACGCAGAACAGGCCCCTGAAACTGTTTTCAGTGCAAGCAAGAACTTCGGAAAAATGCTGACTTGCAAAACATTTAATTTTTCAGATGATTGAATATTACCCAGAATGCCAAGTAGTGCAGAGACCACAGGGAAGATATGACCTAACAGCTCAGGACTCCAGAGACCATCTATAAATATGCCTGAACCATACCATACCATTCCTCGCAGCATGGTTTTAACCCAATTTAATTTAGGATTTACACATCATAATACTTCTACACTACTACTAAATCTCACATATAAGACAAGCAGCACAGGCTTTCTAAAAATAGCACTCATATCCCTGACTCCACCCACATTCAGTACACAGCTATGCTTTCAGCCTGAGATCTCTTGTGGGCATTGTAGCGCTCCAGCAATCACAAACGGAAGCTTTAAAACTGTGTCAGAATCATCTATGTTACAGTCATCAAGCAGTGCGTTTGGAATAGCATGCTAACTCTTTCTGCAGCAGATAGTATGAATACTGTACACAGGAATTGATTTTTCTTATATATATATATATATATATATATATATATATATATATATATATATATATGCATGCAATATGCAATGGGTATGCAATAAGAGCACAATGCACAGAAAAATGTATCTCACGATACACTTAAATTAATCTTAAGTGATATAAACTATCTGTTAGATCAAACTTTAAAGACTCCAAGACATTTTATACACATCTGTATTCAAAAACACAACAGATAGATAGTAACAGAGCAACACCGGCAGTCATAAACATGTAATGTGAAAAAGTCTTGTGCCTGTATAACGTAGGGCTATTTGTAATGTGAAGCATCTGACACTCACTTGCAGAAGGAAATATGCTAAAGTATGTACTATATAAATTATTCTAATGCTAGCAAATGAACAAAGACGAACAATAAAGACTTTATACATATCATTAAAGACCAACGCGTCTAATAATAATAAATTAAACACACTTCTAAACCGTTTCTACGACCATTAGGAGAGTGAGAGAGCTCAGAAGATAAATGAAGACTTAAAGTCAAAGATTATATAAACGAGAGAGAGATACACTTGAGACCAGCTGCAGACAGAGATATAGAGGACAGTGCTACTTATAACCGCATGAACCAAAAGCAGAACTGATGTGACCCACTAAAGTACTGAACCACTGCAGAATGGACCTGACCTGCTCTCATGCACAGAACTGTCTGCCCTGTCATTGCCACGTTTCCTGCTCAAGCCTTTTGTGCATTTATATATGCACAGAGCATTTTGTGTTCTACCAACCTGTAGCGTGTTGCAGTTGCCTCAAAGCTCATCTGCGCTGACCTGCCGGAGCTATAACAACATATGTTAGCGCACGGACCTAACCCGACCCATTAAACGATCTGTCATGTGCAAATGCCTCGGGCAATTCTGTTCTGCATTAAGCGAGAGAGAGAGAGAGATCCTGGACGATCTGTCAACACGAACAGGGCAAAGTGACTTTTTAGATTTGAAAAATGACACAAACAAACCACATTTCTTTAAAATAACACGCATCGTTTATATGACACAAATATGCATATGCATCAAAAAGATAAAACGCAGGCAGCAGAGTGGGGATTAGATCCAAATCGCATACAGGTAACTACAAAACCACACTTGTCCAGCTAACAGACAAACAAACAAAGCTTAATTATTTCAGTTTAAATGCAATTGTGAAAATAGATAAACAAATAAAAATAAAAGCTTCAAAAAAATCTTTCTGTCACCTAAGCAACCGGAATCAGTAAACAAAGAAAGTGTTCTGGCTCTTCTGTTACCATAGCAACTGGGGTGGGCAAAAAAAGGTCTAAATGTCTGCCTTTTCTATTACAAAAACAATATAATATTGTGAAATTATTTTCGTACAGGCTGAATGTCAAAGCACCGATAAATCAACTGCAATGCTAAATGGTTTAACGGTGTGAATTTATTTGAACTGAAATCTGAACCAACAACGCGAGCTTGAAACTGAGACCGCCTGAATAGATTTACACTGTTATAAAATCCAAGGTTTTTAATTCAGACACAACACAAAGACTTCGGATAGCAGATGCTGCAGCGGCTTAATGAGATGCTGAGCTGCACCCTAGCAGGGCTGGTCTATGATGAGTGTGTGTGTGTGTGTGTGTTTTTGCTTGACCAGACTCAATATTTTGCTGATCTCTGCAATACTTGACTAGACCTGCAGTTCCTGCGCAGCAGAACAGTGGATTTCATCATTCACGCAAAACGCATTTAAGAACCTGACTCATCCCAGCATTCTGTATAAAATACTGATTTAATTGGACACATTAATTGCTTGAATAGTATACAACAGTTTGTCTAAATTAATAGTAATAACAATACAGGTGATACGGATAGATATATAACTAAATTTAAGACTTGCATTTTATATGTAGGGGAAAAAGCATAAACCACCACACTAAATCCTCATCATCAATCAATCAATCAATCGGATAGATAGATAGATAGATAGATAGATAGATAGATAGATAGATAGATAGATGAAAAAATTACAAGGGAAACAAAAAGATGAGGAGAGTGAGGAAAGATAGAACAGGAAAAAAAACTCTTCAGAAGAGAGATGAAAGCTCTGTGGCTAAGGGAGCACTGTGTGTGTTCAACAACATGGAACAAGGCCAATCCTGTCTGCTTGATGGACTAAAATATACTAGAGTAACAGCCTGAGGTGTTCAGTACATAAATAACTCTCCAACAGATAAAAAAAAAATCTGCTGTCATCGGAGTGCTACATTAAAACAAGCAACCTCATTAATATGATGTTTATTTGCACAGAAACAATCTTATTAAGACAAGCATGACAACACAACCCACTACACACACGTCCGAGAGAACACGCGACCGAGACTGCCTCCCACAATCAAACACACGACTCCGTGTCCTCTTCACAGGGGGCTGAATCTGTTGACACCATCTGCTGACTAAATTGCAGCATCGACTTCTCCATCTAAATCCATTTCAAGCAATATAGCCAATTGTTTATGACCCAGCAAGGTGATCAACGAATGTATTCTGTTAATCTTTTTCTGTTTGTCTCCATTTACTGTTCATACTCCCTTTTCTCTGGGTAAGGAGTGTGTTGCCATGGATACCAGACAGAGACCGAATGGGAATCAGAATGTGCCATATGATGGAATGCTAATGATGACAGAATTTGTTGTCACATCTGCAAGCATATGGCGAATGAGACACACATTAGATAAGCTAAATTCTCAAATACAGATAAGGTCAGGGGAAATAAATGCTACAAGCGAATAAGTCAGTGAGTTAGTGAGAGAGAAAAAGAGTGATGGAGAGAGAGAGAGAGTTTTTTTATATTATGTTTGTAAATTTGGAAGACGAAATCCTTTAAAACATTATAAACATTAAAAATTAAAAATCAAATATATCATTGCATCTTTGCAGCAGCAGTTATTGAAATAATATTGAGATTTACTTTCAACAGAGTGTAACTAACACTATATCACATACCAGAGGTCCCCCAACCCCGTTCCTAAAGGCCCCTCTCTTCTTTGTCTAACACACGCATTTCAGGTCTTGGAGTCTCTACTAATGAGCTGATTATCTGAATCAGGTGTGTTTATATAGAAAATATGCAGTGTTGGGGTGGGCCTCCAAGAACGTGGTTGGGAAACACTGACATAAACAGATAATACATAAACACATACATATGTTCAATCAATTGGTCTGAAACTCAACAGCCATTGCAGATCACAAATTTACCTCTCCAGACTCTCTCCTCCTTCGATCTGGTATCACCAGAGTGTTTCTATTACTGCCTGGTGCTATAGTAGAGCCGATACTCATTCTGGGTCCAACTAACATGTACCGTTTGTCTCCAGATCTGTACTGGATGCTGTGACACAGAGTCCCGTCGTAATTTGTATCCTGTAAATACTTGGACGAATAGTCTGTGGATTTAGAGCACTGCATTACAATCAACACGATGATGCTGATGACAAAAAGCACCGAAACCGAGCCCAAAGTGAGGATCAAATAAAATGTCACGTTGTTTTCCTCCTCGTCTTTTACTGCGTTTTTCACGTCAGAAGCTGCAAAAGCCTCTTTGGGCTCCACAACTTTGACAATCACAGTCGCTGTTGCTGAGAGAGAAACGTTCCCATTGTCTTTGACCAGTATGATCAGTTTATGCTGGGCCTCGTCTGTTTCTGTGAACGAGCGAAGGGTCCTTATCTGTCCTGTATAGCGGTCCAAACCAAAGAGACTGTGCTCACTAACTTCCTGCAGTGAAAATAATAACCAGCCGTTGTATCCTATATCTGCGTCATAGGCTCTGACTTTAGTCACCAAATGACCTGCGTTCACATTACGAGGAATCTCTTCCACACCCTCAGCAGAACCGTTAGCGCTGACTGGATAGAAGATCACTGGAACGTTGTCGTTCTGATCCAGAATGAACACGTTCACTGTCACGTTACTGCTCAGAGACGGAGCTCCAGAGTCTGTGGCGAGGACGTGGAACTGGAACGTTTTAACAGTTTCAAAGTCAAAGCTCTTTAGAGCATAAATCTCCCCATTTTCAGAGTTAATGTTAATGAAAGACGTATATTTGTTTTCTTCTCCAGGGTCTCTCCAAATGTTATAGTGTACAACAGCATTTTCATCTAAGTCACGATCAGAAGCTACTACAGAAAACAAAGATTTTCCCGGAATATTGTTTTCCATGACATAAAAAGCATAGGGTGAAAGTGAAAATGCTGGACTATTGTCATTCACATCTGATATCTGCACAGTTATAGTTTTGACTGAAGACAGAGGTGGCTGTCCAGCATCTTTGGCTACTAATGTGATTTCGTAGCGAGGTACAGATTCTCTATCAAGAGATGAGGCTGTAACCAGTGCGTAAATGTTATCTTGGGATGATGCTGTTAGCCTGAAAGGTACTTCTTCGGTTATGTAACACAATACTTTCCCATTTACACCAGAATCCAAATCACTAACGCTGATTAAAGCCACTGTGGTTCCAATTTTAGAGTCCTCAGGTACTGCACTTGAAAATGATGTGACTTCTATCTCGGGCACATTGTCATTTACATCAATGATTTTAATGGTTATGCTCTTATCTGATGTGAGAGGAACACTTCCTTTGTCTGAAGCTTGGATATCTATTTCAAAGTTATTCATCTTTTCAAAATCTATTGGGCCAATCACAGTCATTTCTCCAGTCCTGGGGTTTAAATCAAAAAGATTTGTAAGCTTATTATCTATATCCTTACCAAACGAATAAAAAACGTCTCCATTTGGCCCATCGTCCATGTCAGTAGCATTAACCTGTATAACAGTTGTGCCCACAGGTACATTTTCTCGAAGCGTTACAGAGTAAACGTCTTGTGTGAAAACTGGCATATTGTCATTAACATCCAAAACATCAACTATTATATCCATTGTTCCAGACTTTGGGGGTCGCCCTCCATCAAGCGCAGTGAGGACCAGCTTGTGTCTACGGCTTGTTTCTCTATCCAAAGGCTTTTGTAGAATTAAAAAGGGCATTTTGCGGTCTTCTCCGCGATCTTTAACCTCTATGCGGAAATGATCGTTATGACTGAGTTTATATTGTTGAACAGAGTTCATTCCGCCATCGGGATCCCGCGCCGCCTGTAACTGAAACCGAGCTCCAGGTAGAGCAGATTCAGATATTTCCAATCGCTTTTCTTTTTCTGGGAATGTCGGAAAATGATCATTGACGTCCACGATTTCTATCGACACGTAGTGAATCTCCAAAGGGTTTTCTAACGCGATTTTTAGATTGACGACACACGATCCGCTTTTCTCGCACACCTCCTCGCGATCTATTTTCCCATTTACGCTCAAAATCCCGTCGTTCTGATTTACCGTGAACAGCGAGTCGCCTGAGGTTGAAACGATCCGAAATCCTCTCTCCTTTAACGTTCTGGAATCCAGACCTAAATCCTTCGCAAGGTTTCCGACCACAGATCCTTCTTTCTGCTCCTCAGAAAGAGAATATCGTATCTGTGCGCGTACCTCTCTCCAAAGCAGCATCCCCAGCGCCATGAACACAAGTCTGCGGCGCCATGAAGAACGCGCCCTTTGTTGCATTTTGCAGGAAATTAAAACGACGTTTAAAGATGCTCCGCTCGAAAATGTTGAAACGAACTTAAAAACAGACCACGAAAATCATGATTTATGCTAGAAAATCCTTACGATGGAAAGCAGGTAGCTCTTGGCGAACGTGAAAGCGATGTCCGCGGCGTTCTTTACGAACTGATGGAGAAAGAGAACGAAACCGCCAACACGCGACACCAAGTCAGGTCCGTATTTTTGGTGTCTACTGACACCACGCGAATTTATTTTTCACTGCAAACGAACGTAACTAAAAAGCTTAAAACAATAGACAAGCTAAGTAAAAAAATGGTTTATCTGACAAAATCATATACATAAAAAAAAGAACATAAACCGGAATATCATGAACTTAAAATAAGTCATATTTAGGACAAGAGATGTATGTCCAAACGGCGCACAGAAGTGTTTAGCAGCATAAGAGTTTCATTTTTCACACAAACCAAAACAATCCACTTTTATAGCCCAGACCTACCATCATGAACGTTAACTTGTTGTCTTTTAAACAAGCTATATGGCATCAGAAAGGAGTTCAAAGACATGGAAAGGAAGTTGGCTGTATCTCACATACTGGTAGAAGCTGGATCACTGTCTCTCAGTAATTATGTGAATTGAAGCTCATCATCAAACATTCTAATTGAAAACTAACATTCTAAAACCACCATAGAATGACACAGAGTTCACAAAACAGGATGTGTAAGGCCAGTAATAGTCAGATTAGGGACTACTGTGTGACGTCCTTCCTTTACTAATAGCTGTAGTACTAGGGTTGTATAACATTATGACTTATTTTTAAATAGAACTAAATTTAAAACTTGCATTTTATATGGTGGGGAAAAAAGCTCAAACCACTGCACTAAAAAAATCACCATTGTCTTTAACAATCAATGAAAAGTATAGATAGATAGATAGATAGATAGATAGATAGATAGATAGATAGATAGATAGATAGATAGATAGATAGATAGATAGATAGGTAGATAGGTAGATTTCGGCAAAGTTTACTAGTTTAATCTGACCATGAATTTATCAAACTGCACCATGAAATAAAATGTCTGTCAATTGAATGAAACTATGTAATATAGAATATGTAATGTCCACATGCTACAAATAATTGTAATAAATATTAACTAATTGTAATGTATAATAAAAGAAAGCCAGAAAAGATACACTGTAATAGCATTTTTAGGCATATTTAGTAAAGCAGCACCATTGTATTTATGCAGCGGCCCACAATCTTAGAACAGGATCCATGCTTCAGCACAATAGCAACTACAAATATAGCAACAACATAAACTCTTCTAAATATGAACAAATTAAACACTAGCGAGTATGTCCCGCACTTGGTAACATCAACATTACTATTGTGATTCAATCCCATGCAAAGTACATTTGGACCCAGAAATCCACTCAGATCTAGTAATGTATGTCTAAAGGTTTGATGGAACTCTTTAACTATGATCTGTATCTCAATGGTAATGAGCAGAACAATACATGTAAAAATTAATGTATATATCTATATCATACCGTAATGTTTCTTACCTCCCCAGACTCTCTCCTCCTTCGATCTGGTATCACCAGAGTGTTTCTATTACTGCCTGGTGCTATAGTAGAGCCGATACTCATTCTGGGTCCAACTAACATGTACCGTTTGTCTCCAGATCTGTACTGGATGCTGTGACACAGAGTCCCGTCGTAATTTGTATCCTGTAAATACTTGGACGAATAGTCTGTGGATTTAGAGCACTGCATTACAATCAACACGATGATGCTGATGACAAAAAGCACCGAAACCGAGCCCAAAGTGAGGATCAAATAAAATGTCACGTTGTTTTCCTCCTCGTCTTTTACTGCGTTTTTCACGTCAGAAGCTGCAAAAGCCTCTTTGGGCTCCACAACTTTGACAATCACAGTCGCTGTTGCTGAGAGAAAACGTTCCCATTGTCTTTGACCAGTATGATCAGTTTATGCTGGGCCTCGTCTGTTTCTGTGAACGAGCGAAGGGTCCTTATCTGTCCTGTATAGCGGTCCAAACCAAAGAGACTGTGCTCACTAACTTCCTGCAGTGAAAATAATAACCAGCCGTTGTATCCTATATCTGCGTCATAGGCTCTGACTTTAGTCACCAAATGACCTGCGTTCACATTACGAGGAATCTCTTCCACACCCTCAGCAGAACCGTTAGCGCTGACTGGATAGAAGATCACTGGAACGTTGTCGTTCTGATCCAGAATGAACACGTTCACTGTCACGTTACTGCTCAGAGACGGAGATCCAGAGTCTGTGGCGAGGACGTGGAACTGGAAAGTTTTAACGGTTTCAAAGTCAAAGCTCTTTAGAGCATAAATCTCCCCATTTTCAGAATTAATGTTAATGAAAGATGCATATTTGTTCTCAGCACCATCTCTCCATATGTGATAACTCACTGCACTGTTTTCACTTGTGTCTTTGTCAGACGCAGACACAGAAAATAAAGATTTGCCTGGCGCATTATTCTCTATCACATAAAATGTATAAGGAGAAAAAGAAAACTCTGGGCTATTGTCATTAACATCTGATACATGGACAGTTATAGATCTAACAGAAGACAGTGGTGGCTGACCAGCGTCTTTGGCTTCTAAAGTGATGTCATAGCTAGAAATTGTCTCTCTATCAAGAGATGAAGTTGTCACTAAAGAGTATGCATTTTCTTGTGATGACGGCATTAGTTTGAAAGGTATGTCCTCAGGTAAAGTGCAGGTGACTCTCCCATTTATATCAGAATCTAAATCAGATACACTTATTAAAGCCACCGTCGTGCCAGGTTTGGAGTCTTCAGGAATGGCATTGGAGAATGATGTCACTTCTATCTGAGGGGCATTATCATTTACATCAGCAATTTTTATAGTTAAACTTTTATCTGTTGTTAGAGGAACAGTTCCTTTGTCTGATGCTTGAATATCAATCTCATATTTATCTTTAACTTCAAAATCCAAAAGACCGGTCACAACGATTTCTCCTGTGATTGGATTAACGTTAAAAAGCTTGCGCAGTTTATCGTTTACTTCATGCCCTAATGAATAAACTATTTCGCTGTTCTGACCTTCATCCGAATCAGTCGCGTTCACCCTAAAAATGGTCGTGCCAACGGGTGTGTTTTCATTTAGCATTACAATGTAAGCCTCCTTGGTGAAAACAGGTGCATTGTCGTTTATGTCTAACACATCTATCGTTATTTCCATAGTTCCGGATTTTGGAGGTCTGCCTCCATCTAAAGCAGTCAGCTGCAATTTCATATTTTTTGTGACCTCTCGGTCGAGTGGCTTTAGTAATATCAGCACGGGAGCTTTGCCGTCTTCATCACGATCTTTAATGTCGATACGGAAATGATCGGTGTGGCTCAGTTTGTAAGTCTGAACTGAATTGCTGCCGCTGTCTGGATCGCGCGCTGCCTGAAGTTGGAAACGCGCACCGGGAAGCACCGTTTCACTTATTTCTAAATGCTTTTCCTGATCTTGGAAGCTCGGAGCGTGGTCATTCACGTCTATTACGTCAACAGTCACGTAATGAATCTCGAGAGGGTTTTCTAATGCGATTTTTAGATTTATTAAACACGGGGTGCTTCTGTCGCAAACCGCCTCTCTGTCTAATTTACCGTTTACATACAAGACGCCGTCATTCTGATTCACACTGAAGATTGACTCGCCTGAGGTCGAGACGATGCGAAATCCACGTTCCTTTAAGGTTCTGTAATCAATTCCCAGATCCTTTGCAACATTTCCCACAGCAGCTCCGTCCTTTTGCTCTTCAGAAATCGAGTAGCGTAATTGCGCCCAAACCGTTCTGCCACAAAGAAGCGATATAACAATGAAAACGATTTTCACATGCCGCTCAGGCCACTGCTCAAGTCTTCTTTGTCCCATTTTTGTAACGTATTGGTTCCACAGCAATTTCTCTACGAATGTCCAAATATTAGTCTAATGAACACATGAAAGGTTCTTTAATCCTCGAAAGATCACAAATAAAGATGAAGAATAAAACCATCGACCAAGCCACGCCGCTGATGAACAAGAGAGAGATATACAAATCTAAATGATGACAAAAAAAAAAAGGAGGAGGTACTCCTACGATTTGAGATTCACTTCAGGTTTACACTGACACCTAGTGCTCTATCGTTGCAATGTTATTTATTAAAATCTACAAGTACATAATGAAACTAATAAACAATTTTTAATCTCTTGGAGCTCATCTTATGCACCTAAAAAGTGTATTAGAAATAGGAAAATTACATAAAATACGTAGAGCAGAAAGCTGCATTATGTATTCAGCACCAAGGACAGAGACTCTCGCTCTTCACAGTTTGCTCAGTCATTTACACACAGGAATAATTCCAGGAATAACATGCATGTGTAGCTATAAAAATGAAGATAGAATATTTGTTCAAATATATATACAAGAATATATACATATTGAACGTATATAAATACTTATAAGTTCAATTCTGGCCATGAAGTACAATAAAGCTAGTAAATGTTTTTTCTTACCTCCCCAGACTCTCTCCTCCTGCGATCTGGTATCACCAGAGTGTTTCTATTACTGCCTGGTGCTATAGTAGAGCCGATACTCATTCTGGGTCCAACTAACATGTACCGTTTGTCTCCAGATCTGTACTGGATGCTGTGACACAGAGTCCCGTCGTAATTTGTATCCTGTAAATACTTGGACGAATAGTCTGTGGATTTAGAGCACTGCATTACAATCAACACGATGATGCTGATGACAAAAAGCACCGAAACCGAGCCCAAAGTGAGGATCAAATAAAATGTCACGTTGTTTTCCTCCTCGTCTTTTACTGCGTTTTTCACGTCAGAAGCTGCAAAAGCCTCTTTGGGCTCCACAACTTTGACAATCACAGTCGCTGTTGCTGAGAGAGAAACGTTCCCATTGTCTTTGACCAGTATGATCAGTTTATGCTGGGCCTCGTCTGTTTCTGTGAACGAGCGAAGGGTCCTTATCTGTCCTGTATAGCGGTCCAAACCAAAGAGACTGTGCTCACTAACTTCCTGCAGTGAAAATAATAACCAGCCGTTGTATCCTATATCTGCGTCATAGGCTCTGACTTTAGTCACCAAATGACCTGCGTTCACATTACGAGGAATCTCTTCCACACCCTCAGCAGAACCGTTAGCGCTGACTGGATAGAAGATCACTGGAACGTTGTCGTTCTGATCCAGAATGAACACGTTCACTGTCACGTTACTGCTCAGAGACGGAGCTCCAGAGTCTGTGGCGAGGACGTGGAACTGGAACTTTTTAACAGACTCAAAGTCAAAGCTCTTTAGAGCATAAATCTCCCCATTTTCAGAGTTAATGTTAATGAAGGATGTATATTTGTTTTCCTCACTACCTTCTCTCCATATTTGATAGCTAACTATAGCATTTTCATTTGAGTCTTTGTCAGTCGCAGACACAGAAAATAAAAATTTGCCTGGGACATTGTTTTCCATCACATAAAACTCATATGGGGAATATAAGAATGCTGGACTATTATCGTTTACATCTGATATCAGAACAGTTATAGATTTAACTGAAGACAGTGATGGCTGTCCCGTATCTTTTGCAACTAATGTGATGTCATACTGAAATTGTGTTTCTCTGTCTAAAGGTGAGGTGGTAACTAATGAATATGTGCTATGCTGCGAAGAAGGTACTAGTTTGAAAGGCATGTTATCTTCTAAAGAACAAGTGACTTTTCCATTGAGTCCAGAGTCTAAATCAGAGATGCTAATCAAAGCCACTGTAGTCCCAGGTCTAGAATCCTCTGGAATGGAGTTTGAAAATGACGTGACTTCTATTTCTGGAGCATTATCGTTTACATCAACTATCTTTATCATTATACTCTTATCTGTTGTATGGGGAACTGTTCCTTTGTCAGACGCTTGGACATCAATCTCATAGCTGTCTTTGTCCTCATAATCTAATAGCCCCTTAACAGTTATCTCACCAGTGATGGTGTTAATATCAAAATGTTTCGTACTTTACTGTTAACATTTTTACCAAATGAATAAACAACCTCACCATTTGGGCCTTCGTCAAAATCTGTGGCGTTGACCTGTATCACAGCTGTACCTATAGGTACATTTTCATTAAGCGTGACTGAATAAGTATCTCTGGTGAAAACGGGAATATTATCATTAATATCGATCACGTTAATCATTATATCCATTGTCCCTGATTTGGCAGGCTTTCCTCCATCGAGAGCTGTTAACTGTAAGATAATATTTCTAATAACCTCTCGGTCTAAAGGTTTTTGTAAAATCAAGATGGGGATTTTACCGTCTTCTCCGCGATCTTTGACTTCAAGGCGGAAATGATCGTTATGACTGAGTTTGTATTGATGCACGGAATTACTTCCACTATCGGGATCGCGCGCTGCCTCGAGCTGAAATCGCGCGCCGGGAAGGGCAGATTCTCCGATCTCTAACTGCATCTGACTTTCAGGAAAACTCGGTGCGTGGTCGTTTACGTCCAAAATCTCAACAATTACGTAATGAATTTCCAGCGGGTTTTCTAGAGCAATTTTCAGGTTGATTAAACACGGAGCGCTTCTCTCGCACACCTCCTCTCTGTCTATTTTACCGTCCACATACAACACACCGTCATTCTGATTCACACTGAACATGGACTCGCCTGAAGTCGACACGATCCGAAATCCTCGCTCTTTTAAGCTTCTATGATCTAAACCCAAATCCTTCGCGATATTTCCCACAGCGGCTCCGTCCTTCTGCTCCTCGGAGACCGAGTACTGGATTTGCGCTCGTCCCACCGAACCAAACACAAGCAGTGCAGTCAACAGACTCAGTTTCGTGTGCTCCATCACCCATTGAGAGTATCTTCTTTGTTCCATTTTGCAGATAATACCAGCAGGTTCTACGACAGTTCCTTTAATTCACTTCCTCGACTAGATTAACCATTTCTTTAACATCTAAACGTTGACATTCACTGCAGAAAAAAAAGAAACGGACCGCTTAATGGCAAAAGCAAGAAAACAATAAATCCCATCGACCAGTAGGAAGGACGAGCAGTAAATGAAAAGGGGAGGAAAAACAGTAGGCTATTTGACGTCACGAGCCGTACTACAGGATTACACTGACATCTCGCGATCTTACAGCTGAAGTGCATTGCATTCTGTTGCAAAGTTGTACTTCAAATGAATCAAATACTACATTAGGCTGTGCGTACTCATAGATACACATACATACTGCACCAATACAGAAAACAACATAAAGTAACAAAACAAATCAATATCAGCACCACAGAAAGCGATCCGCCTCTTTCCTATGTTCAGAAACTCAATTCAGTTACTGTTTTTATACCAGCTGAACAATACGTTTCTTATCATAGAGTCTAAAGATATATGTCTTAAAAACTGCAGAGGAAAATAATGAAAGGATTCTGTATAATTTATGTTATGATTTTGAAATCTGCTTACCTCCCCAGACTCTCTCCTCCTTCGATCTGGTATCACCAGAGTGTTTCTATTACTGCCTGGTGCTATAGTAGAGCCGATACTCATTCTGGGTCCAACTAACATGTACCGTTTGTCTCCAGATCTGTACTGGATGCTGTGACACAGAGTCCCGTCGTAATTTGTATCCTGTAAATACTTGGACGAATAGTCTGTGGATTTAGAGCACTGCATTACAATCAACACGATGATGCTGATGACAAAAAGCACCGAAACCGAGCCCAAAGTGAGGATCAAATAAAATGTCACGTTGTTTTCCTCCTCGTCTTTTACTGCGTTTTTCACGTCAGAAGCTGCAAAAGCCTCTTTGGGCTCCACAACTTTGACAATCACAGTCGCTGTTGCTGAGAGAGAAACGTTCCCATTGTCTTTGACCAGTATGATCAGTTTATGCTGGGCCTCGTCTGTTTCTGTGAACGAGCGAAGGGTCCTTATCTGTCCTGTATAGCGGTCCAAACCAAAGAGACTGTGCTCACTAACTTCCTGCAGTGAAAATAATAACCAGCCGTTGTATCCTATATCTGCGTCATAGGCTCTGACTTTAGTCACCAAATGACCTGCGTTCACATTACGAGGAATCTCTTCCACACCCTCAGCAGAACCGTTAGCGCTGACTGGATAGAAGATCACTGGAACGTTGTCGTTCTGATCCAGAATGAACACGTTCACTGTCACGTTACTGCTCAGAGACGGAGCTCCAGAGTCTGTGGCGAGGACGTGGAACTGGAACTTTTTAACAGACTCAAAGTCAAAGCTCTTTAGAGCATAAATCTCCCCATTTTCAGAGTTAATGTTAATGAAGGATGTATATTTGTTTTCCTCACTACCTTCTCTCCATATTTGATAGCTGACTATAGCATTTTCATTTGAGTCTTTGTCAGTCGCAGACACAGAAAATAAAAATTTGCCTGGGACATTGTTTTCCGTAACATAAAACTCATATGGAGAAAATGAGAATGTTGGACTATTATCGTTTACATCTGATATCAGAACAGTTATAGATTTAACAGAAGACAGTGATGGTTGTCCCATATCTTTTGCACTTAATGTGATGTCATACTGAATCGTGGTTTCTCTGTCTAGTGATCCAGAAGTAACTAAAGAATAAATATTATCGTGTGATGACGGCATTAATTTAAAAGGTATATCATCAGATATTGAACAGGAGATTTTTCCATTGAGTCCAGAGTCTAAATCAGTGATGCTAATCAAAGCCACTGTAGTCCCAGGTCTAGAATCTTCTGGAATGGCGCTTGAAAATGATGTCACCTCTATTTCCGGTGCATTATCATTTACATCAACTATTTTTATGATTACACTTTTATCCGTCGCAAGAGGAACAATTCCTTTGTCAGACGCCTCAATGTCAATCTCATATTTATCCTTGACCTCAAAATCCAAACGATCTGTCAAAATAATGTCCCCAGTTATTTCATTAACTTTAAAAAGCCTGCGTAAATTATTGTTGACATTATTTCCCAATGCATAAATTACTTCTCCATTTTGACCCTCGTCCAAATCAGTGGCATTGACCTGCACAACTGTTGTGCCCACGGGTGCGTTTTCCTTCAGTGTCACTGTGTAAGCGTCCTTCGTAAAAACAGGCGCATTATCATTAATATCCAGCACATCAATAAATATTTCTACTGAGCCAGACTTAGGAGGTCTCCCTCCATCTAAAGCAGTCAATACTAATTTGATGTTTTTCGTCACTTCCCTGTCAAGAGACTTGTGTAAAATCAGAATAGGAATTTTACCATCTTCTTCTCTGTCTTTAATCTCAAGACGGAAATGCTCGTTATGACTGAGTTTGTATGTCTGAACCGAATTACTTCCACTATCAGGATCACGCGCTGCCTGTAGAGGATATCGCGCGCCTGGCAGAACAGATTCCCCGATTTCTAGCCGCTTTTCAGTCTCAGGAAACCGTGGGCTGTGATCGTTCACATCTAGTATCTCTACAATGACATAGTGAATTTCCAGCGGGTTTTCTAGAGCGATTTTCAGGTTGATTAAACACGGAGCGCTTCTCTCGCACACCTCCTCTCTGTCTAGTTTACCGTTCACATAAAGGACGCCGTCATTCTGATTCAAACTGAACATGGACTCGCCTGAGGTCGACACGATGCGAAATCCTCTTTCCTTCAGTGTTCTGTGATCAATACCTAAATCCTTCGCGATATTTCCCACAGCAACCCCGTCCTTCTGCTCCTCCGAGATCGAGTACCGTATTTGCGCCCAAACCGTTCTTCCAAACAACAACCAGACAGCAATAAAAGCGAGTTTGGCGTTCAGCTCCGGCCGACGAGAGCGTCTTCTTTGTTCCATTTTTGATTTTTTTGTTCCAAATTAATTTCACGATCAGTCTACAAATATTTGTTGAATAGTTCCATCGTTGCTCACATTTACGACGAAAGCCTGTCAGGCGATACAAAAACGCTGTACTCAATCTGGACAAAATCTAACAGCACCGGAGCTAAAAATGAGAAAACACAAGAATGAACAGAGAGGGCGGATCAAGAAAAAAACCCTTAGCCTTATGACGTCACGAGTCTTTCTCTAGGTTACACTGACATCTTTCGAGCTAAAGCGTTAGTTACATTGCAGCGTCTAAAAATACTGTACTGGTCTCAGATGCATGCAGTTTTGTCCTCAAAAAATCTATAAATCCATATAAACCGTGATATAAGATGTGCTGAAATACCAAATAGAATTACACAAGATCGAAAATATTGTTTAGGAAAACAAGTGAGTGAATGAAAGGAAAAGAAAAAAGAAGGGAAGTTCTGAAAAAGACTCTGCTTCCAATACCAACTTTATAACTAAAAATTGAACAGTATGCCGTTAACACACATTTAGAACTGCACAAACTTTAGAATAAAGATCAGCAGTACAGAAAACATCAAAGCTGCAAACAATCTGGGGACAAGGCATTAGGAGTATTATACTTTGGAGAAGATTGTTAATTTACATTTCAATCAGATTACGTCCGAAAACAATCCAGTCAGTTAAAACAAACAAACAAAAAACATCACACTCTGTAGATATGTGATATGGGGTCCATTCACAGACCACTTTCTCTAAAAGGACAAACATCATTAGAGACTGCAAGCAGAGTTCAGCACACAATCCACATAATGCCTTCAAGAGCAGAATACAATGAAAACACACAAATAATTGTAATATTTCTAACATTAAATTCCATGACCAAAATAATAGTTATAATCATGGGCTTTGGTAGTGTAAAATTGTAAGTCTAAGTCATATAAAGTCTGATTTTAAGAAAAGAAAAGAAAAGAAAACTGTGTTCTTTTTAAAAATATCAGTACTGCAGTGGTTTCCAGTGTTCCCGGGGGCCTGGATCTCTCCTTTCTCTGATACAACCATTTCAGGTCTTGGAGTCTCTACTAATGAGCTGATTAGCTGAATCAGGTGTGTTTGATTAAGGAGACATGGAAAACATTGCAGAGTTGGAGGGCATCTAGAAACGGGATTGGGAGCCACTTCAGTAGTGGACTGATTAGGTTCAGTACCATGGAGAGCAGCCAACTCATGACTTAAGATTGTTTTCAACAATACACAGATGCATTGGCCAATTGCTTACCTCTCCAGACTCTCTCCTCCTTCGATCTGGTATCACCAGAGTGTTTCTATTACTGCCTGGTGCTATAGTAGAGCCGATACTCATTCTGGGTCCAACTAACATGTACCGTTTGTCTCCAGATCTGTACTGGATGCTGTGACACAGAGTCCCGTCGTAATTTGTATCCTGTAAATACTTGGACGAATAGTCTGTGGATTTAGAGCACTGCATTACAATCAACACGATGATGCTGATGACAAAAAGCACCGAAACCGAGCCCAAAGTGAGGATCAAATAAAATGTCACGTTGTTTTCCTCCTCGTCTTTTACTGCGTTTTTCACGTCAGAAGCTGCAAAAGCCTCTTTGGGCTCCACAACTTTGACAATCACAGTCGCTGTTGCTGAGAGAGAAACGTTCCCATTGTCTTTGACCAGTATGATCAGTTTATGCTGGGCCTCGTCTGTTTCTGTGAACGAGCGAAGGGTCCTTATCTGTCCTGTATAGCGGTCCAAACCAAAGAGACTGTGCTCACTAACTTCCTGCAGTGAAAATAATAACCAGCCGTTGTATCCTATATCTCGCGCATAGGCTCTGACTTTAGTCACCAAATGACCTGCGTTCACATTACGAGGAATCTCTTCCACACCCTCAGCAGAACCGTTAGCGCTGACTGGATAGAAGATCACTGGAACGTTGTCGTTCTGATCCAGAATGAACACGTTCACTGTCACGTTACTGCTCAGAGACGGAGCTCCAGAGTCTGTGGCGAGGACGTGGAACTGGAACTTTTAACAGACTCAAAGTCAAAGCTCTTTAGAGCATAAATCTCCCATTTTCAGAGTTAATGTTAATGAAGGACGTATATTTGTTTTCTCTCACTACCTTCTCTCCATATTTGATAGCTAACTATAGCATTTTCATTTGAGTCTTTGTCAGTCGCAGACACAGAAAATAAAAATTTGCCTGGGACATTATTTTCCGTAACATAAAACTCATATGGAGAAAATGAGAATGCTGGACTATTATCGTTTACATCTGATATCAGAACAGTTATAGATTTAACAGAAGACAGTGATGGTTGTCCCATATCTTTTGCACTTAATGTGATGTCATACTGAATCGTGGTTTCTCTGTCTAGTGATCCAGAAGTAACTAAAGAATAAATATTATCGTGTGATGACGGCATTAATTTAAAAGGTATATCATCAGATATTGAACAGGAGATTTTTCCATTGAGTCCAGAGTCTAAATCAGTGATGCTAATCAAAGCCACTGTAGTCCCAGGTCTAGAATCTTCTGGAATGGCGCTTGAAAATGATGTGACTTCTATTTCCGGTGCATTATCATTTACATCAACTATTTTTATGATTACACTTTTATCCGTCGCAAGAGGAACAGTTCCTTTGTCAGACGCCTGAATATCAATCTCATATATATCTTTGACCTCAAAATCTAAAAGGCCATTCAAAATAATTTCTCCAGTAATTTCATTAACTTTAAAAAGTTCACGTAAATTATTGTCAACATTATTTCCCAATGCATAAATTACTTCTCCATTTTGACCCTCGTCCAAATCAGTGGCATTGACCTGCACAACTGTTGTGCCCACGGCTGCGTTTTCATTCAGTGTCACAGTGTAAGTTTCTTTCAGTGAATACAGGCACATTATCATTAATATCCAGCACATCAATAAATATTTCTACTGAGCCAGACTTAGGAGGTCTCCCTCCATCTAAAGCAGTTAATACTAATTTGATGTTTTTCATCACTTCCTGTCAAGAGACTTGTGCAAAATCAGAATAGGAATTTTACCATCTTCTTCTCTGTCTTTAATCTCAAGACGGAAATGCTCGTTTTGACTGAGTTTGTATGTCTGAACCGAATTACTTCCACTATCAGGATCACGCGCTGCCTGTAGAGGATATCGCGCGCCTGGCGCGAACAGATTCCCGATTTCTAGCCGCTTTTCAGACTCAGGAAACCGTGGACTGTGATCGTTCACATCTAGTATCTCTACAATGACATAGTGAATTTCCAGCGGGTTTTCTAGAGCGATTTTCAGGTTGATTAAACACGGAGCGCTTCTCTCGCACACCTCCTCTCTGTCTAGTTTACCGTTCACATAAAGGACGCCGTCATTCTGATTCAAACTGAACATGGACTCGCCTGAGGTCGACACGATGCGAAATCCTCTTTCCTTCAGTGTTCTGTGATCAATACCTAAATCCTTCGCGATATTTCCCACAGCAACCCCGTCCTTCTGCTCCTCCGAGATCGAGTACCGTATTTGCGCCCAAACCGTTCTTCCAAACAACAACCAGACAGCAATAAAAGCGAGTTTGGCGTTCAGCTCCGGCCGACGAGAGCGTCTTCTTTGTTCCATTTTTTTTCTGATATCACAAAGATCCAAATTAATTTCAAGATCAATCTGCAAATGTTTGTTGAATAGATTCATCTTTGCTCGACATTTTGCGACGAAAGCCTGTCAGCAATGCAAAAACGATGTACTCAATCTTGACAAATCTAACAGCTCCTGTGCTGAAAATGAGAAAACGCACGAATAAACCGAGAAGGCGGAAAAAAACCCACATGAGCAACCGTTTGACGTCACGAGTCTTTCTCTAGGTTTACACTGACATCTCGCGATCTAAAATGTTAGTTGCATTGCAGCTTCCAAAAACATTTAACTGGTCTGAGATGCATGCATTTTTGTCCTTAAAAAAAATAAATCCACAAAAACTGTGATTTAAGATGTGCTAAATACTCAATATTCTACATTAGACTGACCTAAATATTTTTAGGAAAACAAGTGAGTAAAAAGGAAAAAGAAAAAGAGAAGATCTGGGACAAAAAAATCAGCTTCCTAGACCAACTTTACAAACTTTAAATTGAATCAGTATGCCTTTAGAACAAGCTTAGAAAAACAACTTTGGAATAAACATCAGTAACACAGAAAACATCAAATGGCTGCAAACAAGAGTTTTGTATTGCTAAAAGAAATGAACATTACAAACAGAATCTGGCTAAACAATTCAGTCAATTACAACAACCATCATGCTCCATGAACATGTGATTTGGATGCAGTCACAGACCAAACAGTTAAACACAGGACAAACACCATTAAATAAACAAGCAAGCAGAGTTCTGATCATGTACAAACCAATTAAACACCCTTGCCAGAGGATGAATACACAGGCAAAACAAACACATATAATTGTAACACTAAATTAAATAGAAACAGAAATGTTTAACAACATGACTCAAATATAATAGCATATAATAATGGGCTTTGGTACTTCACCACCCACCACAATACCTTTAATCAGACAGAGAAAAGATCCCATTTTATCGAAATTCAGAGAAACTAAAACCTGGTTGTGGCAAAACATATCATGTACTGCACAGCAATACAGTCATGAGGTAGGATATTCTCAAAATGCATGAAAAGAAAATAGAATTTCAAGTCTTGAGTCTCTTGTTTTATTAGCTAATTACTGAATTTTATTTAAATAATTTGAATAAATCATTATACAATTAATATACCTGTGCTTTGGTAATGTAAATCCTAAGTTTAAATCTTAATAAAATATGAATCTATGGACATTACTTCAGTATTTGAAAAACATCCTGAGCAGGTTCAGTACCATGGAGAGCAGCCAATTTCTGCCTTAAGATTGTTTCATAACTAATACACAGATGCATTGGTCAATTGCTTACCTCTCCAGACTCTCTCCTCCTTCGATCTGGTATCACCAGAGTGTTTCTATTACTGCCTGGTGCTATAGTAGAGCCGATACTCATTCTGGGTCCAACTAACATGTACCGTTTGTCTCCAGATCTGTACTGGATGCTGTGACACAGAGTCCCGTCGTAATTTGTATCCTGTAAATACTTGGACGAATAGTCTGTGGATTTAGAGCACTGCATTACAATCAACACGATGATGCTGATGACAAAAAGCACCGAAACCGAGCCCAAAGTGAGGATCAAATAAAATGTCACGTTGTTTTCCTCCTCGTCTTTTACTGCGTTTTTCACGTCAGAAGCTGCAAAAGCCTCTTTGGGCTCCACAACTTTGACAATCACAGTCGCTGTTGCTGAGAGAAAACGTTCCCATTGTCTTTGACCAGTATGATCAGTTTATGCTGGGCCTCGTCTGTTTCTGTGAACGCAGCGAAGGGTCCTTATCTGTCCTGTATAGCGGTCCAAACCAAAGAGACTGTGCTCACTAACTTCCTGCAGTGAAAATAATAACCAGCCGTTGTATCCTATATCTGCGTCATAGGCTCTGACTTTAGTCACCAAATGACCTGCGTTCACATTACGAGGAATCTCTTCCACACCCTCAGCAGAACCGTTAGCGCTGACTGGATAGAAGATCACTGGAACGTTGTCGTTCTGATCCAGAATGAACACGTTCACTGTCACGTTACTGCTCAGAGACGGAGCTCCAGAGTCTGTGGCGAGGACGTGGAACTGGAACTTTTTAACAGACTCAAAGTCAAAGCTCTTTAGAGCATAAATCTCCCCATTTTCAGAGTTAATGTTAATGAAGGACGTATATTTGTTTTCCTCACTACCTTCTCTCCATATTTGATAGCTGACTATAGCATTTTCATTTGAGTCTTTGTCAGTCGCAGACACAGAAAATAAAAATTTGCCTGGGACATTGTTTTCCATCACATAAAACTCATATGGGGAATATAAGAATGCTGGACTATTATCGTTTACATCTGATATCAGAACAGTTATAGATTTAACTGAAGACAGTGATGGCTGTCCCGTATCTTTTGCAACTAATGTGATGTCATACTGAAATGTGGTTTCTCTGTCTAAAGGTGAGGTGTAACTAAAGAATAAATATTATATGCTGTGAAGAAGGTACTTAGTTTGAAAGGCATGTTATCTTCTAAATTGAACAAGTACACTTTTCCATTGAGTCCAGAGTCTAAATCAGAGATACTAATCAAAGCCACTGTAGTCCCAGGTCTAGAATCCTCTGGAATGGAGTTTGAAAATGACGTGACTTCTATTTCTGGAGCATTATCGTTTACATCAACTATCTTTATGGTCACACTCTTGTCAGTAATCATAGGAATTAGCTCCTTTGTCAGACGCTTGGACATCAATCTCATAGCTGTCTTTGTCCTCATAATCTAATAATCCCATTCAACAATTATTTCACCAGTGATGGAATTAATATGAAAAAGTTCACGTAAGCTGTTAACATTTTTACCAAATGAATAAACTATCTCACCATTTGGGCCTTCGTCCAAATCTGTGGCGTTGACCTGTATCACAGCTGTACCTATAGGTGCATTTTCATGTAGCATGACTGAATAAACATCTTTTGTAAATATTGGCACATTATCATTTATATCCAACACATCAATAAATATTTCTACTGAGCTGATTTGGCAGGCTTTCCTCCATCGAGAGCTGTTAACAATACTAATTTGATGTTTTCGTAACTTCTCGGTCTAAAGGTTTTGTAAAATCAAGATGGGGATTTTACCGTCTTCTCCGCGATCTTTAATCTCAAGACGGAAATGCTCGTTATGACTGAGTTTGTATTGATGAACCGGAATTACTTCCACTATCAGGATCGCGCGCTGCCTGAGCTGAAATCGCGCGCCTGAAGGGCAGATTCTCCGATCTCTAGCTGCATCTGACTTTCAGGAAAACTCGGACTGTGATCGTTTACATCTAAAATCTCTACAATTACGTAGTGAATTTCCAGTGGGTTTTCTAGAGCGATTTTCAGGTTGATTAAACACGGAGCGCTCCTCTCGCACACCTCCTCTCTGTCTATTTTACCGTCCACATACAACACACCGTCATTCTGATTCACACTGAACATGGACTCGCCTGAAGTCGACACGATCCGAAATCCTCGCTCTTTTAAGCTTCTATGATCTAAACCCAAATCCTTCGCGATATTTCCCACAGCGGCTCCGTCCTTCTGCTCCTCGGAGACCGAGTACTGGATTTGCGCTCGTCCCACCGAACCAAACACAAGCAGTGCAGTCAACAGACTCAGTTTCGTGTGCTCCATCACCCATAGAGAGTATCTTCTTTGTTCCATTTTGCAGATAATACCAGCAGCTTCTACGACAATTCCTTTAATTCACTTCCTCGACTAGATTAACCATTTCTTTAACATCTAAACGTTGACATTCACTGCAGAAAAAAAGAAACGAACCGCTCAACGGCAAAAGCAAGAAAACAATAAATCCCATCGACCAGTAGGAAGGACGAGCAGTAAATGAAAAGGGGAGGAAAAACAGTAGGCTATTTGACGTCACGAGCCGTACTACAGGATTACACTGACATCTCGCGATCTTACAGCTGAAGTGCATTGCATTCTGTTGCAAAGTTATACATCAAATGAATCAAATACTACATTAGGCTGCGCGTACTCATAGATACACATACATACTGCACCAATACAGAAAACAACATAAAGTAACAAAACAAATCAATATCAGCACAACGGAAAGTGATCCACCTCTTTCCCATGTTCAGAAACTCAATTCAGTTACTGTTTTTATACCAGCTGAACAATACGTTTCTTATCATAGAGTCTAAAGATATATGTCTTAAAAACTGCAGAGGGAAATAAAAAGGATTCTGGATAATTTATGTTAATATGATTTTGAAATCTGCTTACCTCCCAGACTCTCTCCTCCTTCGATCTGGTATCACCAGAGTGTTTCTATTACTGCCTGGTGCTATAGTAGAGCCGATACTCATTCTGGGTCCAACTAACATGTACCGTTTGTCTCCAGATCTGTACTGGATGCTGTGACACAGAGTCCCGTCGTAATTTGTATCCTGTAAATACTTGGACGAATAGTCTGTGGATTTAGAGCACTGCATTACAATCAACACGATGATGCTGATGACAAAAGCACCGAAACCGAGCCCAAAGTGAGGATCAAATAAAATGTCACGTTGTTTTCCTCCTCGTCTTTTACTGCGTTTTTCACGTCAGAAGCTGCAAAAGCCTCTTTGGGCTCCACAACTTTGACAATCACAGTCGCTGTTGCTGAGAGAGAAACGTTCCCATTGTCTTTGACCAGTATGATCAGTTTATGCTGGGCCTCGTCTGTTTCTGTGAACGAGCGAAGGGTCCTTATCTGTCCTGTATAGCGGTCCAAACCAAAGAGACTGTGCTCACTAACTTCCTGCAGTGAAAATAATAACCAGCCGTTGTATCCTATATCTGCGTCATAGGCTCTGACTTTAGTCACCAAATGACCTGCGTTCACATTACGAGGAATCTCTTCCACACCCTCAGCAGAACCGTTAGCGCTGACTGGATAGAAGATCACTGGAACGTTGTCGTTCTGATCCAGAATGAACACGTTCACTGTCACGTTACTGCTCAGAGACGGAGCTCCAGAGTCTGTGGCGAGGACGTGGAACTGGAACTTTTTCACAGACTCAAAGTCAAAGCTCTTTAGAGCATAAATCTCCCCATTTTCAGAGTTAATGTTAATGAAGGACGTATATTTGTTTTCATCACTACCTTCTCTCCATATTTGATAGCTGACTATAGCATTTTCATTTGAGTCTTTGTCAGTCGCAGACACAGAAAATAAAAATTTGCCTGGGACATTATTTTCTGTAACATAAAACTCATATGGAGAAAATGAGAATGCTGGACTATTATCGTTTACATCTGATATCAGAACAGTTATAGATTTAACTGAAGACAGTGATGGTTGTCCCATATCTTTTGCACTTAATGTGATGTCATACTGAATCGTGGTTTCTCTGTCTAGTGATCCAGAAGTAACTAAAGAATAAATATTATCGTGTGATGACGGCGTTAGTTTAAAAGGTATATCATCAGATATTGAACAGGAGATTTTTCCATTGAGTCCAGAGTCTAAATCAGTGATGCTAATCAAAGCCACTGTAGTCCCAGGTCTAGAATCTTCTGGAATGGCGCTTGAAAATGATGTCACCTCTATTTCCGGTGCATTATCATTTACATCAACTATTTTTATGATTACACTTTTATCCGTCGCAAGAGGAACAATTCCTTTGTCAGACGCCTCAATGTCAATCTCATATTTATCCTTGACCTCAAAATCCAAACGATCTGTCAAAATAATGTCCCCAGTGATTTCATTAACTTTAAAAATTTTGCGTAAATTATTGTTGACATTATTTCCCAATGCATAAATTACTTCTCCATTTTGACCCTCGTCCAAATCAGTGGCATTGACCTGCACAACTGTTGTGCCCACGGGTGCGTTTTCATTCAGTGTCACTGTGTAAGCGTCCTTCGTAAAAACAGGCGCATTATCATTAATATCCAGCACATCAATAAATATTTCTACTGAGCCAGACTTAGGAGGTCTCCCTCCATCTAAAGCAGTTAATACTAATTTGATGTTTTTCGTCACTTCCCTGTCAAGAGACTTGTGTAAAACCAGAATAGGAATTTTACCATCTTCTTCTCTGTCTTTAATCTCAAGACGGAAATGCTCGTTATGACTGAGTTTGTATGTCTGAACCGAATTACTTCCACTATCAGGATCACGCGCTGCCTGTAGAGGATATCGCGCGCCTGGCAGAACAGATTCCCAAATTTCTAGCCGCTTTTCAGACTCAGGAAACCGTGGACTGTGATCGTTCACATCTAGTATCTCTACAATGACATAGTGAATTTCCAGCGGGTTTTCTAGAGCGATTTTCAGGTTGATTAAACACGGAGCGCTTCTCTCGCACACCTCCTCTCTGTCTAGTTTACCGTTCACATAAAGGACGCCGTCATTCTGATTCAAACTGAACATGGACTCGCCTGAGGTCGACACGATGCGAAATCCTCTTTCCTTCAGTGTTCTGTGATCAATACCTAAATCCTTCGCGATATTTCCCACAGCAACCCCGTCCTTCTGCTCCTCCGAGATCGAGTACCGTATTTGCGCCCAAACCGTTCTTCCAAACAACAACCAGACAGCAATAAAAGCGAGTTTGGCGTTCAGCTCCGGCCGACGAGAGCGTCTTCTTTGTTCCATTTTTTTCTGATATCACAAAGATCCCGTGCAATTAATTTCAAGATCAATCTACTAATGTTTGTTGAATAGATTCATCTTCGTTGCGACACATTTGCGGCGTAAATGTCAGCAATGCAAAAACGATGTACTCAATCTTGACAAATCTAACAACACCGGTGCTAAAAATGAGAAAACACAAGAATGAACAGAGAAGGTGGATGAACAAAAAACCCGTGAGAAAGCGTTTGACGTCACGAGTCTTTCTCTAGGTTTACGCTGACATCTCGCGATCTAAAGGTTAGTAGTTGCACTGCAGGTTCAATATTTAACTGGTGTCAAATACACATAGATTTTTTGTGAACTTAAAAAAATCTATAAATCCTACAAAAACTGATATAATTTAAGAGGTTTAAATACTCAATATTCTACCATTAGATCGGACCTATTGTTTTATTAAAACAAGTGAGTAAAAAGGAAAAGAAAAAGAGAAGTTCTGGGACAAAAAAATCAGCTACCTAGACCAACCTTATAACAAAAATTAAAGCAATCATGCCTTTAGAACAAGCTCAGAAAAACAACTTTGGAATAAACATCAGCAACACAGAAAACATCAAAGCTGCCAGTCAATCTTTTGTATTGGCAAAAGAAATGAACATTACAAACAGAATCTGGCTAAAACAATTACAATTACAACAACCATCATGCTCCATGAACATGTGATTTGGTGCAGTCACAAACCAAACAGTTAAACACAGGACCAACTCTGTAGATAAATAAACAAGTAAAAGTTCTGATCATGTACAAACCAATTAAACAACTTGCCACGGGATGAACATCACTGACAGGCTGCAACAAACTAAATACTAAACTTAGTCCACACTAATTAAATAGAGAGCAGAAATGTTTAACAACATGCCTCAAATATACATACAGCATGTATTAAAACACCCTGTTCCTTACTTCACCACCCACCACAATACCTTTAATCAGACAGAGAAAAAGATCCCATTTTCATCGTCATTCAGAGATACTAAAACCTGGTTGTGGCAAAACATGGTAACATGACAACCACAGCAATACAGTCATGAGGTGGATATTGTGCAAAATGCATGAAAGGAAAATAGAATGGCAAGCTGTTGATTCGGGCTTGTTTCTCTCCTTAGTATAATGACAATAATTTTATTTAAATAATTTTAATAAATCATTATACATTTAATATACCTGTGCTTTGGTAATGTAAATCATGGTTTAAATCATTGCAGAAATGGAGGAATCTATGAAGATATTACAGTGTTTCATTTGAAAACATCCTAAGGTTCAGTACCATGGAGAGCAGCCAACTCTGCCTTAAGATTGTTTCATAACTAATACACAGATGCATTAGTCATTGTCTTACCTCCCCAGACTCTCTCCTCCTTCGATCTGGTATCACCAGAGTGTTTCTATTACTGCCTGGTGCTATAGTAGAGCCGATACTCATTCTGGGTCCAACTAACATGTACCGTTTGTCTCCAGATCTGTACTGGATGCTGTGACACAGAGTCCCGTCGTAATTTGTATCCTGTAAATACTTGGACGAATAGTCTGTGGATTTAGAGCACTGCATTACAATCAACACGATGATGCTGATGACAAAAGCACCGAAACCGAGCCCAAAGTGAGGATCAAATAAAATGTCACGTTGTTTTCCTCCTCGTCTTTTACTGCGTTTTTCACGTCAGAAGCTGCAAAAGCCTCTTTGGGCTCCACAACTTTGACAATCACAGTCGCTGTTGCTGAGAGAGAAACGTTCCCATTGTCTTTGACCAGTATGATCAGTTTATGCTGGGCCTCGTCTGTTTCTGTGAACGAGCGAAGGGTCCTTATCTGTCCTGTATAGCGGTCCAAACCAAAGAGACTGTGCTCACTAACTTCCTGCAGTGAAAATAATAACCAGCCGTTGTATCCTATATCTGCGTCATAGGCTCTGACTTTAGTCACCAAATGACCTGCGTTCACATTACGAGGAATCTCTTCCACACCCTCAGCAGAACCGTTAGCGCTGACTGGATAGAAGATCACTGGAACGTTGTCGTTCTGATCCAGAATGAACACGTTCACTGTCACGTTACTGCTCAGAGACGGAGCTCCAGAGTCTGTGGCGAGGACGTGGAACTGAAACTTTTTAACAGACTCAAAGTCAAAGCTCTTTAGAGCATAAATCTCCCCATTTTCAGAGTTAATATTAATGAAGGACGTATATTTGTTTTCATCACTACCTTCTCTCCATATTTGATAGCTAACTATGGCATTTTCATTTGAGTCTTTGTCAGTCGCAGACACAGAAAATAAAAATTTGCCTGGGACATTATTTTCTGTAACATAAAACTCATATGGAGAAAATGAGAATGCTGGACTATTATCGTTTACATCTGATATCAGAACAGTTATAGATTTAACTGAAGACAGTGATGGTTGTCCCATATCTTTTGCACTTAATGTGATGTCATACTGAATCGTGGTTTCTCTGTCTAGTGATCCAGAAGTAACTAAAGAATAAATATTATCGTGTGATGACGGCATTAGTTTAAAAGGTATATCATCAGATATTGAACAGGAGATTTTTCCATTGAGTCCAGAGTCTAAATCAGTGATGCTAATCAAAGCCACTGTAGTCCCAGGTCTAGAATCTTCTGGAATGGCGCTTGAAAATGATGTCACCTCTATTTCCGGTGCATTATCATTTACATCAACTATTTTTATGATTACACTTTTATCCGTCGCAAAGAGGAACAGTTCCTTTGTCAGACGCCTGAATATCAATCTCATATTTATCCTTGACCTCAAAATCCAAACGATCTGTCAAAATAATGTCCCCAGTGATTTCATTAACTTTAAAAAGTTCACGTAAATTATTGTCAACATTATTTCCCAATGCATAAATTACTTCTCCATTTTGACCCTCGTCCAAATCAGTGGCATTGACCTGCACAACTGTTGTGCCCACGGCTGCGTTTTCATTCAGTGTCACTGTGTAAGTGTCCTTCGTAAAAACAGGCACATTATCATTAATATCCAGCACATCAATAAATATTTCTACTGAGCCAGACTTAGGAGGTCTCCCTCCATCTAAAGCAGTTAATACTAATTTGATGTTTTTCGTCACTTCCCTGTCAAGAGACTTGTGCAAAATCAAAATAGGAATTTTACCATCTTCTTCTCTGTCTTTAATCTCAAGACGGAAATGCTCGTTATGACTGAGTTTGTATGTCTGAACCGAATTACTTCCACTATCAGGATCACGCGCTGCCTGTAGAGGATATCGCGCGCCTGGCGCGGCAGACTCCCAAATTTCTAGCCGCTTTTCAGACTCAGGAAACCGTGGACTGTGATCGTTCACATCTAGTATCTCTACAATGACATAGTGAATTTCCAGCGGGTTTTCTAGAGCGATTTTCAGGTTGATTAAACACGGAGCGCTTCTCTCGCACACCTCCTCTCTGTCTAGTTTACCGTTCACATAAAGGACGCCGTCATTCTGATTCAAACTGAACATGGACTCGCCTGAGGTCGACACGATGCGAAATCCTCTTTCCTTCAGTGTTCTGTGATCAATACCTAAATCCTTCGCGATATTTCCCACAGCAACCCCGTCCTTCTGCTCCTCCGAGATCGAGTACCGTATTTGCGCCCAAACCGTTCTTCCAAACAACAACCAGACAGCAATAAAAGCGAGTTTGGCGTTCAGCTCCGGCCGACGAGAGCGTCTTCTTTGTTCCATTTTTTTCTGATATCACAAAGATCCCGTGCAACAGAATTTCAAGATCAATCTGCTAATGTTTGTTGCGTAGATTCATCTTCGTCCGACTGGTTTGCGGCGTAAATGTGAGCAATGCAAAAACGATGTACTCAATCTTGACAAATCTAACAACACCGGTGCTACAAATGAGAAAACACACGAATAAACCGAGAAGGTGGATGAACAAAAAACCCACGTGAGAAAGCGTTTGACGTCACGGGTCTTTCTCTAGGTTTACGCTGACATCTCGCGATCTAAAGGAGTAGTTGCACTGCAGGTTCACATTTAACTGGTGTCAAATACACATAGATTTTTCAGTGAACTAAAAAAAAACATCTACAAAAACTATGATTTAAGAGGTTTAAATACACAATATTCTACCATTAGACTGGACCTACTGTTTTATTAAAACAAGTGAGTAAAAAGGAAAAAGAGAAAGAGAGAAAAAATCAGCTACCTAGACCAACCTTACAAATTTAAAGCAATCAATGCCTTTAGAACAAGCTCAGAAAAACAACTTTGGAATAAACATCAGCAACACAGAAAACCTAAACATGGCTGCCAGTCAAGAGTTTTGTATTGCTAAAAAGAAATGAACATTACAAACAGAATCTGGCTAAAACAATTCGGTCAATTACAACAACCATCATGCTCCATGAACATGTGATTTGGATGCAGTCACAAACCAAACAGTTAAACACAGGACCAACCCTGAAGTAAATAAACAAGTAAAAAGTTCTGATCATGTACAAACCAATTAAACACAACCTTGCCACGGGGATGAACAGGCACTGACAGGCAAAACAAACTAAATACTAAACTTAGTGCACACTAAATTAAATAGAAACAGAAATGTTTAACAACATGCCTCAAATATACATACAGCATGTATTAAAACAGAATACAATTAAAACACACCACCACCACAATACCTTTAATCAGACAAAGAAAAAAGATCCCATTTCAAAATAAAATTCAGAGATACTAAAACCTGGTTGTGGCAAAACATGGTAAGTCTAACATGACAACCACAGCAATACAGTCATGAGGAAGGATATTGTGTAAAATGCATGAAAGGAAAATAGAATGGCAAGCTGCTTGATTCGGGTCTTGTTTATTAGTATAATGACAATAATTTTATTTAAATAATTTTAATAAATCATTATACATTTAATATACCTGTGCTTTGGTAATGTAAATCCTAAGTTTAAATCATTAATAAAATATGAATCTATGAAGATATTACCAGTGTTTCATTTGAAAAACATCCTAAGCAGCTTCAGTACCATGGAGAGCAGCCAG
Organism: Puntigrus tetrazona; assembly: GCF_018831695.1. NCBI lineage: Eukaryota > Metazoa > Chordata > Actinopteri > Cypriniformes > Cyprinidae > Puntigrus > Puntigrus tetrazona. The sequence goes on from NC_056712.1 coordinate 8,204,935, forward strand.
ATTCTGCCTTAAGATTGTTTCATAACTAATACACAGATGCACAAGTCATTGTCTTACCTCCCCAGACTCTCTCCTCCTTCGATCTGGTATCACCAGAGTGTTTCTATTACTGCCTGGTGCTATAGTAGAGCCGATACTCATTCTGGGTCCAACTAACATGTACCGTTTGTCTCCAGATCTGTACTGGATGCTGTGACACAGAGTCCCGTCGTAATTTGTATCCTGTAAATACTTGGACGAATAGTCTGTGGATTTAGAGCACTGCATTACAATCAACACGATGATGCTGATGACAAAAAGCACCGAAACCGAGCCCAAAGTGAGGATCAAATAAAATGTCACGTTGTTTTCCTCCTCGTCTTTTACTGCGTTTTTCACGTCAGAAGCTGCAAAAGCCTCTTTGGGCTCCACAACTTTGACAATCACAGTCGCTGTTGCTGAGAGAGAAACGTTCCCATTGTCTTTGACCAGTATGATCAGTTTATGCTGGGCCTCGTCTGTTTCTGTGAACGAGCGAAGGGTCCTTATCTGTCCTGTATAGCGGTCCAAACCAAAGAGACTGTGCTCACTAACTTCCTGCAGTGAAAATAATAACCAGCCGTTGTATCCTATATCTGCGTCATAGGCTCTGACTTTAGTCACCAAATGACCTCATGTTCACATTACGAGGAATCTCTTCCACACCCTCAGCAGAACCGTTAGCGCTGACTGGATAGAAGATCACTGGACGTTGTCGTTCTGATCCAGAATGAACACGTTCACTGTCACGTTACTGCTCAGAGACGGAGCTCCAGAGTCTGTGGCGAGGACGTGGAACTGAAACTTTTTCACAGACTCAAAGTCAAAGCTCTTTAGAGCATAAATCTCCCCATTTTCAGAGTTAATGTTAATGAAGGACGTATATTTGTTTTCCTCACTACCTTCTCTCCATATTTGATAGCTAACTATAGCATTTTCATTTGAGTCTTTGTCAGTCGCAGACAGAAAATAAAAATTTGCCTGGGACATTATTTTCTGTAACATAAAACTCATATGGAGAAAATGAGAATTGGACTATTATCATTTACATCTGATATCAGAACAGTTATAGATTTAACTGAAGACAGTGATGGTTGTCCCATATCTTTTGCACTTAATGTGATGTCATACTGAATCGTGGTTTCTCTGTCTAGTGATCCAGAAGTAACTAAAGAATAAATATTATCGTGTGATGACGGCATTAGTTTAAAAGGTATATCATCAGATATTGAACAGGAGATTTTTCCATTGAGTCCAGAGTCTAAATCAGTGATGCTAATCAAAGCCACTGTAGTCCCAGGTCTAGAATCTTCTGGAATGGCGCTTGAAAATGATGTCACCTCTATTTCCGGTGCATTATCATTTACATCAACTATTTTTATGATTACACTTTTATCCGTCGCAAGAGGAACAGTTCCTTTGTCAGACGCCTGAATATCAATTTCATATATATCTTTTACCTCAAAATCTAAAAGGCCATTCACAATAATTTCTCCAGTGAGTGAATTAACTTGAAAAAGTTCACGTAAATTATCATCAACATTATTTCCCAATGCATAAACTACTTCTCCATTTTGACCCTCGTCCAAATCAGTGGCATTGACCTGCACAACTGTTGTGCCCACGGCTGCGTTTTCATTCAGTACAACAGTGTAAGTTTCTTTTGTGAATACAGGCACATTATCATTAATATCCAGCACATCAATAAATATTTCTACTGAGCCAGACTTAGGAGGTCTCCCTCCATCTAAAGCAGTTAATACTAATTTGATGTTTTTCGTCACTTCCCTGTCAAGAGACTTGTGCAAAATCAAAATAGGAATTTTAACATTTTCTCTGTCTTTAATCTCAAGACGGAAATGCTCGTTATGACTGAGTTTGTATGTCTGAACCGAATTACTTCCACTATCAGGATCACGCGCTGCCTGTAGAGGATATCGCGCGCCTGGCAGAACAGATTCCCCGATTTCTAGCCGCTTTTCAGACTCAGGAAACCGTGGGCTGTGATCGTTCACATCTAGTATCTCTACAATGACATAGTGAATTTCCAGCGGGTTTTCTAGAGCGATTTTCAGGTTGATTAAACACGGAGCGCTTCTCTCGCACACCTCCTCTCTGTCTAGTTTACCGTTCACATAAAGGACGCCGTCATTCTGATTCAAACTGAACATGGACTCGCCTGAGGTCGACACGATGCGAAATCCTCTTTCCTTCAGTGTTCTGTGATCAATACCTAAATCCTTCGCGATATTTCCCACAGCAACCCCGTCCTTCTGCTCCTCCGAGATCGAGTACCGTATTTGCGCCCAAACCGTTCTTCTTCAAACAACAACCAGACAGCAATAAAAGCGAGTTTGGCGTTCAGCTCCGGCCGACGAGAGCGTCTTCTTTGTTCCATTTTTGATTTTTTTTTGTTCCAAATTAATTTCACGATCAGTCTACAAATATTTGTTGAATAGTTCCATCGTTGCTCACATTTACGACGAAAGCCTGTCAGGCGATACAAAAACGCTGTACTCAATCTGGACAAAATCTAACAGCACCGGAGCTAAAAATGAGAAAACACAAGAATGAACAGAGAGGGCGGATCAAGAAAACCCTTAGCCTTATGACGTCACGAGTCTTTCTCTAGGTTACACTGACATCTTTCGAGCTAAAGCGTTAGTTACATTGCAGCGTCTAAAAATACTGTACTGGTCTCAGATGCATGCAGTTTTGTCCTCAAAAAATCTATAAATCCATATAAACCGTGATATAAGATGTGCTGAAATACCAAATAGAATTACACAAGATCGAAAAATATCGTTTAGGAAAACAAGTGAGTGAATGAAAGGAAAAGAAAAAGAAGGGAAGTTCTGAAAAGACTCTGCTTCCAATACCAACTTTATAACTAAAAATTGAACAGTATGCCGTTAACACACATTTAGAACTGCACAAACTTTAGAATAAAGATCAGCAGTACAGAAAACATCAAAGCTGCAAACAATCTGGGGACAAGGCATTAGAGTATTATACTTTGGAGAAGATTGTTAATTTACATTTCAATCAGATTACGTCCGAAAACAATCCAGTCAGTTAAAACAAACAAACAAAAAAACATCACACTCTGTAGATATGTGATATGGGGTCCATTCACAGACCACTTTCTCTAAAAGGACAAACATCATTAGAGACTGCAAGCAGAGTTCAGCACACAATCCACATAATGCCTTCAAGAGCAGAATACAATGAAAACACACAAATTATTGTAATATTTCTAACATTAAATTCCATGACCAAAATAAAAGTTATAATCATGGGCTTTGGTAGTGTAAAATTGTAAGTCTAAGTCATATAAAGTCTGATTTTAAGAAAAGAAAAGAAAAGAAAACTGTGTTCTTTTTAAAATATCAGTACTGCAGTGGTTTCCCGTGTTCCCGGGGCCTGGATCTCTCCTTTCTCTGATACAACCATTTCAGGTCTTGCAGTCTCTAATAATGAGCTGATTAGCTGAATCAGGTGTGTTTGATTAAGGAGACATGGAAAACATTGCAGAGTTGGAGGGCATCTAGAAACGGGATTGGGAGCCACTTCAGTAGTGGACTGATTAGGTTCAGTACCATGGAGAGCAGCCAACTCATGACTTAAGATTGTTTTCAACAATACACAGATGCATTGGCCGATTGCTTAACACCCATTTTCAGGCTTGGACCTCTGTTTCTATTACTGCCTGGTGCTATAGTAGAGCCGATACTCATTCTGGGTCCAACTAACATGTACCGTTTGTCTCCAGATCTGTACTGGATGCTGTGACACAGAGTCCCGTCGTAATTTGTATCCTGTAAATACTTGGACGAATAGTCTGTGGATTTAGAGCACTGCATTACAATCAACACGATGATGCTGATGACAAAAAGCACCGAAACCGAGCCCAAAGTGAGGATCAAATAAAATGTCACGTTGTTTTCCTCCTCGTCTTTTACTGCGTTTTTCACGTCAGAAGCTGCAAAAGCCTCTTTGGGCTCCACAACTTTGACAATCACAGTCGCTGTTGCTGAGAGAGAAACGTTCCCATTGTCTTTGACCAGTATGATCAGTTTATGCTGGGCCTCGTCTGTTTCTGTGAACGAGCGAAGGGTCCTTATCTGTCCTGTATAGCGGTCCAAACCAAAGAGACTGTGCTCACTAACTTCCTGCAGTGAAAATAATAACCAGCCGTTGTATCCTATATCTGCGTCATAGGCTCTGACTTTAGTCACCAAATGACCTGCGTTCACATTACGAGGAATCTCTTCCACACCCTCAGCAGAACCGTTAGCGCTGACTGGATAGAAGATCACTGGAACGTTGTCGTTCTGATCCAGAATGAACACGTTCACTGTCACGTTACTGCTCAGAGACGGAGCTCCAGAGTCTGTGGCGAGGACGTGGAACTGGAACTTTTTAACAGACTCAAAGTCAAAACTTTTCAGAGCACTAATTACGCCTGTCTCAGAATTGATGTTAAGGAATAAAGTCATGTCGCTCTGTGTCTGATCGCCTCTTATAATATGATATGTTACATGAGCATTTTCATTTTTATCTTTATCAGTGGCGCTCACAGAAAATATAGACTGTCCGGGTGGATTATTTTCAAACAGGTAAATCTCAAGAGGGCTGTGGGGGAATTGCGGTGTATTATCGTTAACATCGGACACCTCTATGCTCAGAGATTTTGAAGATGAAAGAGCTGGGTTTCCTAAATCAGTAGCTGTTACTGTGATGTCATAATGCGACGCGATTTCTCGATCTAAATTCTCTTTGGTTACAAGAGAATACATGTTCTGCTGAACATATGGTTTCAACTCAAAAGGTATATTTTTTGACAAGCTGCAAACGACTTTACCATTAATCCCTGAGTCTTTGTCTGTTATGCTAATTAGAGAAATGACTGTCCCGGGTTTTGAGTCTTCAGAAACAATGTTAGAAAGCGATGTGACTTCAATCTCAGGTTCATTATCATTAAGATCAATAATTTTAATTATAACTCGGCAGTCGGTATCCATTGGAGGTAGTCCCTTATCAGAAGCCATTATGTTCAGACTAAAAATTTCATTCTCTTCAAAATCGATTTTGCCTTTGACACGTATCTCACCTGTCACTTTATCCAACTCAAATATATCATGTACTTTTCTCTGCACGTTTCTACCGTAAGTATATTCAACTTCTCCATTAACGCCCTCGTCTGGGTCAGTTGCATTAACAAATGTTACAGTAAAACCAGGAGAAGCGTTCTCATTTAACATAATAGTGTATGTATCTCTGTTGCATACTGGACGGTTGTCGTTAACATCGAGGACGGTGATAGTTATATTTAAGATGCCTGATTTTGGTGGATTTCCACCATCGATGGCAGTCAAAGATAAGATGTGTTTGTCTTGACTCTCCCTGTCTAAAGGTTTTTGTAAAAGCAGAAAAGGACTTTTTTCTCTGTATTCACTGTCCCTTACCTCTATTTCAAAATGGTCGTTTTGTCCGAGCCGATAGAAACGAACAGAATTAACGCCAACGTCTAAATCTCTAGCGGTTGGAAGACCAAAGCGAGTTCCCTTCAAAGTGCTTTCCGCTATTTTAATTTGCAAGTCTTTTTCTGGAAAAGATGGGAAGTGATCGTTAACGTCTGTTATTTCGACCTCGACGTAATGAACTTCGAGTGGATTTTCAACCGCAATCTTTAAGTTTAACAAGCACGCGCCATTCCCATCACAAATCTCCTCTCGGTCGATTTTCTTATTAATGTACAAGATGCCATTGTTTTGGTTTACCTCGAAAAAACCGTCCTTAGATCCAGAAACGACACGAAACCGTCTGTGCTCTAACACACCGACATCGAGACCGAGATCCTTAGCGATATTTCCCACTTGCGATCCCTCTTTGACCTCCTCCGGAACAGAATATCTGATCTGTGCTGAAACAGGCTGATCACAACCCATCAGCAAACACAAAGCAGTCCACCAGTATCCCCATCTGCGCCTTTGTCCATCCTTATCCATCGCGAGCAAATTAAACAAAAGTATTCCAGAAAAAGACATGTGCTCTCCTTGACTGCTCCCACCAAGATGATCCGCGTAGCGCCAGGAATCAGGAGATAACTCAAATTAAATAAAACGTCGCATCGTCAGTCCACCGCAAGCACTATATTTTTCCTCTATTCACAGTGGTTCCTAAAACGTACAGATCAATGTAGCACTGCGCATGTCACAATTTAAGGCAGGGCATAGTTTCTCCATCATATCACAGTGCAATACTGACACCGAGCGGTCTACTGTTCGTTTCAAACACTCTCTAAAAAATTCTGAAGGGCTTAGTAACTCTATATCGTGAACAGCGAAGTGCTACATCACCTGTCCAAACTATTACACAAATTAAAATACCATTACATTTTTTTATTTCTCTGTGAATATGTACTGAAAATAAAACAATTTTAACCTATTATACACATAAATGCATTCAAATTCATTACATATTGAAGTAAAAATGTGTGCACATAAAATTAGCTAAAATAAGCAACATGAAATCCACACCTGAAAGCGCGAGAGAGAGTGAGAGTGAGAGAGATAGATGGAGAGAGAGAGAGAGAGACAGAGAGAGAGAGAGAGAGAGAGAGAGAGAGACCAGAGAGACCGAGAGAAGAGAAAGAGAGAGAAACAGAAGAGAGAGAGAGAGAGAGAGAGAGAGAGAGAGAGAGAGAGAGAGAGAGAGAGACCATTGTTGGAATTAAGTTTACATTCTTTCAGTCATTTTCGATCACTGATATTGTTTTTGTTTGCAAGTTTCTTTTATGGAAAAATAACACTAAATTAAAGAGTTCATTTCAGCACCAACACAATGAACAGCTCCCTGCAATCAACGTTTTTTTTTTACAACACAATTAAACAATAAAAGCTGTCAGACAAAGTAAGCTACTGAAAATGATTCTGTCCTGTAAAATCATTGCTACTTTAAATATTAAAGTAAAACGTTGTAGCTTAAATATAATTATTCCATTATTCTTACCTCCCCAGACTCTCTCCTCCTTCGATCTGGTATCACCAGAGTGTTTCTATTACTGCCTGGTGCTATAGTAGAGCCGATACTCATTCTGGGTCCAACTAACATGTACCGTTTGTCTCCAGATCTGTACTGGATGCTGTGACACAGAGTCCCGTCGTAATTTGTATCCTGTAAATACTTGGACGAATAGTCTGTGGATTTAGAGCACTGCATTACAATCAACACGATGATGCTGATGACAAAAAGCACCGAAACCGAGCCCAAAGTGAGGATCAAATAAAATGTCACGTTGTTTTCCTCCTCGTCTTTTACTGCGTTTTTCACGTCAGAAGCTGCAAAAGCCTCTTTGGGCTCCACAACTTTGACAATCACAGTCGCTGTTGCTGAGAGAGAAACGTTCCCATTGTCTTTGACCAGTATGATCAGTTTATGCTGGGCCTCGTCTGTTTCTGTGAACGAGCGAAGGGTCCTTATCTGTCCTGTATAGCGGTCCAAACCAAAGAGACTGTGCTCACTAACTTCCTGCAGTGAAAATAATAACCAGCCGTTGTATCCTATATCTGCGTCATAGGCTCTGACTTTAGTCACCAAATGACCTGCGTTCACATTACGAGGAATCTCTTCCACACCCTCAGCAGAACCGTTAGCGCTGACTGGATAGAAGATCACTGGAACGTTGTCGTTCTGATCCAGAATGAACACGTTCACTGTCACGTTACTGCTCAGAGACGGAGCTCCAGAGTCTGTGGCGAGGACGTGGAACTGAAACGTTTTAGCGGTTTCAAAGTCAAAACTTTTCAGTGAATAAACGACACCTGTCTCGGGGTTTATGTTTAAGAAAGATGACAAATCATTCTGTGTGCCATCACCTCTAATTATGTGATAGGATATCGCAGCATTTTCAGCCGAGTCTCTATCAGAAGCGCTTACTGAAATGATGGAAGAACCGGCTGCATTGTTTTCTATTAAGTAGAGATCTACGGGATTTATTAAAAATTGCGGAGCGTTATCATTTACATCAGAGATCTGAACGCTTAAAGTGGTCGACGCGGTCAAAGACGGCTGCCCTAAATCAGAAGCAGTTATTGTAATTTCATATTGTGAGTTCGTTTCTCTATCTAGCCGATCTTTTGTTACTAAAGAGTACATATTGTCTTTGAAAGAAGGCTTTAACTCGAAGGGAATGTTTTTGTTTAAGTGACAGATGACTTTACCGTTGATCCCTGCGTCTTTATCAGTGACACTGATGAGAGAGATTACTGTTCCAGGTTTAGAATCTTCAGGGATGTTCTTAGAAAGGGATGTGATCTCAATTTCAGGTCTGTTGTCATTCACATCAATAATCTTAACGACAACTCTACAGTTTGCAGACATTGGTGGATGCCCTTTATCTGATGCCTGAATATCGAGTTTGTAAACTTCTGCATCTTCAAAATCAACTTTACCCTTAACAATTATTTCACCTGTGGTTTCATCGAGTTCAAAAACCTCGTGCACTTTGCTATTTAACGTTGCAAAACTGTATTCAATATCACTATTAGAGCCTTCATCCATATCAGTCGCATTCACTCTGATAACCACAGTGCCAGTAATACAGTTCTCCTGCAATGTTACGGAGTATGACTCTCGACTAAACACAGGGTGATTATCATTTATATCTAAAATAGTTATAGTAATATTAAGAGTACCAGATCTCGGAGGACTCCCGCCGTCAATAGCTGTTAAAAGCAGCTTGTATGTAGTTGTGATCTCCCTATCAACAGCCTTCTTAAGGACTAAAAATGGCATTTTATCCTCATCACTTTCTCTGACTCGAATTTCAAAATGATCATTAGGACTTAACTTATAGGACCGGATTGAATTCGTTCCAGTATCTGGATCTCTGGCAGCCTGTAACTGATAATTAACGCCAGGGAGTATATTTTCATAAATTCGCAAGCGCTGCTCTTTTTCGGGAAAACTAGGAGCATTATCATTTATATCTAATATTTCCACTTCTACGTAATGGATCTCGAGAGGATTTTCAATAACGGTTTTTACGTTTATCATGCAAACCCCGCTGCCGGAACACAAAGACTCTCTGTCGATTTTCTTATGAACGAACAAAACGCCATTTTCCTGATTTATCTGAAAAAGCTCCTCCTTAGATCCCGAAACGATTCGAAACTGCCTGTCCACCAAACTACTTACTTCAAGACCCAAATCCTTAGCAACATTTCCCACAGCGGTTCCTTCTTTCGCTTCTTCTGGAATAGAGTATCTTATCTGAGCCGAGGCTTGCTGTCCGATGCAGAGAAGAACAGAAATACACAAAGAAATCCAGCAGTATTCCCGTCTGAGCCTTTGTCCTCCGACTTCCATCACGAGCGATCAGCAAACTGTTTCTCTAGCACCAAATGTATATATCCTCGATTAGTGAAGGATGCTTATGGCAAGTACATAATGAGAAAATAAAACACGGAATTAGTCCTATCAAGCACCGTCAGCACGTCCATGCACCCAAAGCCTTTTCAGTGTGTGTGGAGAAAGAAAAAAAACACAGCCCTATACCCGCGTCATCTTTAGGGGCAGGACTCAATATTTTGAACAAATCCTGGAGCAACACCGACACCAAGTGGATTAAAAACTCTAAAATATATTGAAATAAACCACCGTCTTTCATAAAAGCACTGAAAAGATGTAAACAACTTAACATTTTAAAACGCACCAATGTTAGTCCTCAAAAACACTGAAGAGTTGTACACTTAAATATTATGTTTTAATGCAACACAAAAAAATTGTATTATCCATGATTACTCTTAACCAGATAATCAATGCAGTGACAGAAACCGAGAAACAGTTAAAATTAGGTCCTTCTAAAACGTATAGAGCAATGTAGCATTTCGCATGTCACCAAGTAGGGCATAATCTTTCAATCCGATCACAGTGCAATACTGGTACCGACTTGCCTGCTAGTCATTTCAAACAACAATCACTAAAATATTATTATTCTATTATTATTATTATTCTGAAGGATTTCACAATATGGTTGTAGGCACAGAAGCACACGAAGATGATAGATCACAACAGTCTTTAATAGACCACAAAAGGGGAAGCTCAAGCTGACAGCAACCACACGCATACAACAACGAGATCAGACAAACTTACACTGAACGAACATGAACTTATAATGGGCAGGTAACGACTTAATTAAAGGACACGCACCTGAACATAATGACATTAACAAAGAACAGAAACTGTGTCACACAGAGCACATGGGGAATACAAACAAACACAAAAAAGACTGAAAGTGTGACAGTTTGTGATTGCCAAGGAATGCAATGTGCAATGCAAAGATTAAGTTAACAGTATAAACAGGTACATCTGAAAAAACACACACAAACACACTTACATGCATAGGTTTATATGCTTTCAGTAACTCTCAATCATGGACAGTGTTTTTATAATGAAGAAAAAAAAGATCAGCACCAAAGCAATGAACAGCTCCTTGCCATCTTGCTGTGGTTTCTTACAATTCATCAGACAATAAAAGACTAATGAAAAGGAATTTGATCTGTAAAATCATAACAACAGTCAGGCATAATATATTGCATGAAGAAATATTAGGTTTAACGATACCCAGGACGTGCTCCTTTCATGGGTACTTTGAAAGGGGACGCCGTTTGTAGGGACGTTCCAAACGAAAGTGAGCAGCTGAATCCTTCCAGACCTCTACTAGCGAAGAGAACATGCGATGATCACTTCACGGAAATGATTTGTTTGTGATCATGTGATCTTCAGTTAGGAGCTCTTGCGATGCTTTTTAAATTTTGACCATATACAAACGTAAGTAGCATAGGCTGATTAAAGTTGTCTTAATTTTAATGTGATTCAAAATAGTTTTGTCAGAAATATGATTTAAGCCAGGTATAAGCAAGCTGAAGCACATTTAGTTTTAAAAAAGGCATAGTAAATAAAACACAGCGAGTCATTATTTAAATGAAATAATAATGAGAAAGTAATATTAATTTGCAACAAATGGGAGTGCTGAATAAGATATTGTATGCACGCGCATATCGTTCCCTTCACCAAGATGCTCCAAATGCTTATACGAAACAGATATGTCTTACGCCCTTAAAAAGAACTTCAAGGGCTCTACCGTTCGAATGAAGTATGGCTTAAGGATGCACACTTCTGTTTGGAATTCGCCCCAAAGCAAAACAGTGATCTAATTAGTATTATTCCGTTATTCTTACCTCTCCAGACTCTCTCCTCCTTCGATCTGGTATCACCAGAGTGTTTCTATTACTGCCTGGTGCTATAGTAGAGCCGATACTCATTCTGGGTCCAACTAACATGTACCGTTTGTCTCCAGATCTGTACTGGATGCTGTGACACAGAGTCCCGTCGTAATTTGTATCCTGTAAATACTTGGACGAATAGTCTGTGGATTTAGAGCACTGCATTACAATCAACACGATGATGCTGATGACAAAAAGCACCGAAACCGAGCCCAAAGTGAGGATCAAATAAAATGTCACGTTGTTTTCCTCCTCGTCTTTTACTGCGTTTTTCACGTCAGAAGCTGCAAAAGCCTCTTTGGGCTCCACAACTTTGACAATCACAGTCGCTGTTGCTGAGAGAGAAACGTTCCCATTGTCTTTGACCAGTATGATCAGTTTATGCTGGGCCTCGTCTGTTTCTGTGAACGAGCGAAGGGTCCTTATCTGTCCTGTATAGCGGTCCAAACCAAAGAGACTGTGCTCACTAACTTCCTGCAGTGAAAATAATAACCAGCCGTTGTATCCTATATCTGCGTCATAGGCTCTGACTTTAGTCACCAAATGACCTGCGTTCACATTACGAGGAATCTCTTCCACACCCTCAGCAGAACCGTTAGCGCTGACTGGATAGAAGATCACTGGAACGTTGTCGTTCTGATCCAGAATGAACACGTTCACTGTCACGTTACTGCTCAGAGACGGAGCTCCAGAGTCTGTGGCGAGGACGTGGAACTGGAACTTTTTAACAGACTCAAAGTCAAAGCTCTTTAGCGCATGAACAACACCAGTTTCAGAATTTATGTTTATGGCAGATGCCATGTCGTTCTGTATCCCTCCACCTCTAATAATATTATAAGTTATGGCAGCATTTCCATCTATATCTTTATCTGAGGCACTGACAGAAAATATAGAAGCGCCTGGAGAATTGTTTTCAGTTAAATAAAGTTCTAAAGGATTGGACGAAAATTCTGGGATATTGTCGTTTACATCTGACACCTGTACAAGCATAGTTTTATAAGCTGACAGAGAAGGGTTGCCTAAATCTGTTGCTGTTATTTTGATGTTATATTCGGACACTAGCTCTCTGTCTAAGCGTTCTTTCGTTACAAGGGAATACATATTATCTTGAACGGACGGCTTCAACTCAAATGGCACGTTGTCAGAAAGTCTGCAAACAACTTTTCCATTGATTCCAGAATCTTTATCGCTTACGCTTATCAGAGAAATGACAGTTCCAGTTTTTGCGTCCTCCGACACCACATTAGAAAGAGATGTTACTTGTATTTCGGGATGGTTGTCATTTACATCTTCAACTTTAATGATGAGCTGACAGTCTGTGTTAGTAGGAGGAATTCCTTTGTCTGATGCCCTTATTATTAAACTGTAGATTTCATTTTCTTCAAAGTCAATTAAGCCTTTAACACGTATTTCACCAGTCGCCATATCTAATTTAAATATTTCAAGTACTTTTGGTTTCATGTTTCTGCCGTATGTATATTCCACCTCCCCATTTAGACCACTGTCGGCATCACTTGCATTTATAATTGTCACTACAGTGTCAATAACTGAATTTTCCCGCAGTGTTATTGTTAAAGTATCACTACTGCATATGGGTCGGTTATCATTTACATCCAGAACCAAGACAGTAATATTAAGAGTGCCTGATTTTGGTGGATTTCCGCCATCTACTGCAGTTAGTAGTAACCTGTGTATTTCCATTGTTTCTCTATCTAATGGTTTCTGTAATATTAGGAAAGGGGTTTTATCTCCATATACACTGTCTTTAATTTCCAAATCAAAATGCGCATTCTTGCTCAGCTGGTAATGTCGAATTGAATTAACTCCCACATCCAGATCCCGAGCAGTTTGAAGTTCAAATCGTGTTCCAGTTACAGTGTTTTCCGCGACCTCTATATAGAAGTCTTTGTCGTGGAAAGAAGGCGAGTGATCGTTCACATCTGTGATTTCAACCTCCACATAATGGAGCTCGAGGGGGTTTTCGACGACTATTTTCAAATTAATCAAGCAGGCGCTATTTCCATCACACACCTCTTCTCTGTCGATGTGTTTATCCACATGCAAGATGCCATTGTTCTGATTTACCCGGAAAAGAGCGTCATTTGATCCAGACACGATACGGAACCGTCTGTCCACCAACGTACCGACATCAAGACCCAAATCCTTAGCGCAATTTCCCACGACAAATCCCACTTTCACCTCTTCTGGAACAGAGTATCTTATCTGCGCTGAAACCTGCCGTCCAAAGCACAGAAGCAAAGAGAAACACTGAAGAACCCACCATCCTCGCCTTTGTCCTCCGGTCTCCATTGCGAGCGATCGCCGCGCCGTTATCCCGATGATCAATATATTCTAGCTGACTAGATGGCAAAACCTAACGTTAATCATGAAAAAATAAAATGCATTCGTGCTAAATACCCTAGAGCAAGCTCGTACTGTCCGTCAGCTCGCGAATATTTTCTCACAAACGCGAGGAACAAGAAAGCCTGTTTTGCGTCATCATCAAGGGCAGGACGTGATCTACTCCGTGAATACTAGAGCAACAGTGACATCGAGTGGCCTACTTAAAGACATTCTCAGAAACCTTTCACACCGCACATCTATAAATGTATAAAACATCGCAAAAGAATTGCATATGCATGTTGTTTAATTTCAACCAGTGAAAAAATATAACTCCAATCAACTTGTGTAGACGTGTATGAGAGCACAACAAAGCCACCTTTAATTCGTTAGAAATGTAGTCCATTCTAAGAGAACATTGAATACATTTCAGCACCAGCGACGTGAACAGCTCCTTCTGCGCTGTCACAACTCAGAATCTGATTTGACCAAGCGCTACATGTTCCTGGATCGACGGCTTTGACCCTGGAAACACACTGTGACTAACCGATCAAACTTAAAGAACCAGTGTACAGTTTTTATGAAGTTGCTACGCGATCTCTCAGTGAATAGTACGGCGAATATAAAAGAAAACTCGTGGTATAGACACGCAAAAATGGACTAGGTTTGTGGGGTAGATGCGTATCATGTGTACGCGAAACCTGCGTGTCATACGCACACCAATCATTTTTGTATCATATGCACGCGAAAACTGCTTATTATTTGCACACTCGTGTCATATATAATCCCAAATCCTTTTTTTCCTTTTAAATACCACGAGTTTTCTTTTATATTTAGCATGCTGTTTATACGTATTTTCATGAGACTACAATCAGTGTTTGGTGCATGTACACCAGTCGGTGTCACTCATCTATCATTTCCTCAGATTGTAGTCATTACTCTTGGTTAAGGTGAGGTTTAGGGGTAGGGATATGGTCGAGGTTACATTTTTGAATTAAGATGTTGATCCAGGGTCAACAAACCATGTCTCAGCAAAATCGTGACGTGCCTGTCACTACCTTCATTATTAACAAACACAAATATCAAAAGCATTTAAATATGAGCAAATTTCTAACACCAGACTTTCCTAAATCACCAGCTCTATGATAAAATATTTGTAGCATGTATGTGAAGACGTACAGTTCATTAATAACTCAGCACCGAGTAACAAATACACAAAGTCACAAGAAGTTTCAAACAACTTAAACAGTTATTCTTACCTCCCCAGACTCTCTCCTCCTTCGATCTGGTATCACCAGAGTGTTTCTATTACTGCCTGGTGCTATAGTAGAGCCGATACTCATTCTGGGTCCAACTAACATGTACCGTTTGTCTCCAGATCTGTACTGGATGCTGTGACACAGAGTCCCGTCGTAATTTGTATCCTGTAAATACTTGGACGAATAGTCTGTGGATTTAGAGCACTGCATTACAATCAACACGATGATGCTGATGACAAAAAGCACCGAAACCGAGCCCAAAGTGAGGATCAAATAAAATGTCACGTTGTTTTCCTCCTCGTCTTTTACTGCGTTTTTCACGTCAGAAGCTGCAAAAGCCTCTTTGGGCTCCACAACTTTGACAATCACAGTCGCTGTTGCTGAGAGAGAAACGTTCCCATTGTCTTTGACCAGTATGATCAGTTTATGCTGGGCCTCGTCTGTTTCTGTGAACGAGCGAAGGGTCCTTATCTGTCCTGTATAGCGGTCCAAACCAAAGAGACTGTGCTCACTAACTTCCTGCAGTGAAAATAATAACCAGCCGTTGTATCCTATATCTGCGTCATAGGCTCTGACTTTAGTCACCAAATGACCTGCGTTCACATTACGAGGAATCTCTTCCACACCCTCAGCAGAACCGTTAGCGCTGACTGGATAGAAGATCACTGGAACGTTGTCGTTCTGATCCAGAATGAACACGTTCACTGTCACGTTACTGCTCAGAGACGGAGCTCCAGAGTCTGTGGCGAGGACGTGGAACTGGAACGTTTTAGCAGTTTCAAAGTCAAAACTTTTCAGTGAATAAACGACACCTGTCTCGGGATTTATATTTAAGAAAGATGACAAATCATTCTGTGTGCCTTCACCTCTAATTATGTGATAGGATATCGCTGCATTTTCAGCTGAGTCTTTATCAGAAGCGCTTACTGAAATTATGGAAGAACCGGCTGCATTGTTTTCTATTAAGTAAAGATCTATGGGATTTATTAAAAATTGCGGAGCGTTATCATTTACATCAGAGATCTGAACGCTTAAAGTGGTCGACGCGGTCAAAGACGGCTGCCCTAAATCAGAAGCAGTTATTGTAATTTCATATTGTGAGTTCGTTTCTCTATCTAGCCGATCTTTTGTTACTAAAGAGTACATATTGTCTTTGAAAGAAGGCTTTAACTCGAAGGGAATGTTTTTGTTTAAGTGACAGATGACTTTACCGTTGATCCCTGCGTCTTTATCAGTGACACTGATGAGAGAGATTACTGTTCCAGGTTTAGAATCTTCAGGGATGTTCTTAGAAAGGGATGTGATCTCAATTTCAGGTCTGTTGTCATTCACATCAATAATCTTAATGACAACTCTACAGTTTGCAGACATCGGTGGATGCCCTTTATCTGAGGCTTGAATATCGACTTTATAAATTTCTGTATCTTCAAAATCTATTTCCCCCTTTACACGTATTTCACCCGTGACTTTATCGAGTTCAAAAACCTCGTGCACTTTGCTATTTAACGTTGCAAAACTGTATTCAATATCACTATTAGAGCCTTCATCCATATCAGTTGCATTTACTCGCGCAACCATACTGCCAATAACAGAGTTCTCTTGTAATGTCACAGAATAAGTCTCTCGACTAAATACAGGACGATTATCATTTATATCTAGAACGATAATAGTAATATTAAGAGTACCAGATCTCGGAGGACTCCCTCCGTCAATAGCTGTTAAAAGCAGCTTGTATGTAGTTGTGATCTCCCTATCAACAGCCTTCTTAAGGACTAAAAATGGCATTTTATCCTCATCACTCTCTCTGACTCGAATTTCAAAATGATCATTAGGACTTAATTTATAAGTACGAACGGAATTCGTTCCAGTATCTGGATCTCTGGCAGCCTGTAACTGATAATCAGCGCCAGGGAGAGTATTTTCAGATATTCTGAGATGCTGCACTTTTTCGGGAAAACTAGGAGCATTATCATTTATATCTAATATTTCTACTTCTACGTAATGGATCTCGAGAGGATTTTCAATAACGGTTTTTACGTTTATCATGCAAACCCCGCTGCCGGAACACAAAGACTCTCTGTCGATTTTCTTATGAACGAACAAAACGCCATTTTCCTGATTTATCTGAAAAAGCTCCTCCTTAGATCCAGAAACGATTCGAAACTGCCTGTCCACCAAACTACTTACTTCAAGACCCAAATCCTTAGCAACATTTCCCACAGCGGTTCCTTCTTTCGCTTCTTCTGGAATAGAGTATCTTATCTGAGCCGAGGCTTGCTGTCCGATGCAGAGAAGAACAGAAATACACAAAGAAATCCAGCAGTATTCCCGTCTGAGTCTTTGTCCTCCGGCTTCCATCACGAGCGATCAGCAAACTGTTTCTCTAGCACCAAATGTATATATCCTCGATTAGTGAAGGATGCTTATGGCAAGTACATAATGAGAAAATAAAACACGGAATTAGTCCTAACAAGCACCGTCAGCACGTCCATGCACCCAAAGCCTTTTCAGTGTGTGTGGAGAAAGAAAAAAAACACAGCCCTATACCCGCGTCATCATCAGGGGCAGGACTCAATACTCTGAACAAATCCTGGAGCAACACCGACACCAAGTGGATTAAAAACTCTTTAAAATATATTGAAATAAACCGCCGTCCGTCATAAAAACGCTGAAAAGATGTAAACAACTTAACATAAGAGAAGAATATTTAAGTGTACAACTATTCAGTGTTTTTGATTACTAGCGTTGGTGCAGAAAATGTTTTCATGCAAAATAAATAATAATTATATGTATTATCCGTGATTACTGTCAACGAGATAATCCGCGTAGTGCCAGAAATCAGTTGAACTACGTCCCATCGCAAGCCCACCACAAGCACTATCACTTTCTTCGGCTCAGTCCAATCACAGCGCAACGCTGATCGGTCTGCTGGTCATTTCAAACAAATCACTCAAATATTATGAATTATTCTGAAGGAATTAACTCTACATCGTGCACAGTACGGTGTTATATCCCCCAGTCGAACTAATTACAAAAATGAAAATACCATTAGGAAATGATCTTCACTGTAAATTAAAAATAGAGCAATTCAAACGGATCGTGGACATAAAAACACCCCGAGTACTTACACAGCAGCGAAAGTAAACAGCACGAAATATACATCAGAAAAAAAAAAACTTAAATTATGGGACTTAGGTTTACACGCTTTCAGTAACTTTCAATCACGGACAGCGTTTATAGTTTTGTTTAATTAAGAAAAAAAAAGGAATTTCAGCACCAAAGCAATAAACAGCTCCTTGCTATATGCGGTTTCTTACAATGCGATCAAAAAGCTTCCAAAAATGCTGTGCTGTAGAATCATAACTACGGTAGGGCATAATATATTGCATGAAAAAAAAATTAGGTTTAACAATATCAAGGGCGAATTCCAAACGGCTTTTTTGCTTCGGGAAGGGGAAGTCATTTGTAGCGACGTTTCAAACGAAAGTGAGCAAGTGCAGCTGAATCCTTACGCGGAAGTGATTTCCGTTTGTGAATTTTAAAACAAAGTTAGAATTAATTTGCAATTTGCACATGCAAACGTAAGTAGAACAGGACGATTAAAGTTGTCTTTATTTTAATGTGATTCAAATTATTTTTTATCAGTGATAGAAATAGGATTTAAGACGGTATAAGCAGGTTTAGGCACGTCTAGTTTAAAAATATTATGTAAACAAGATGCAGTGAGACAATATTTAAAATTATAATAATGACAAAAAATATGTTTATTCGCAACAACTGTTAGAGCGCTGAATAATGTATGCACTCTCAGCGTTGTCAAGGTAACGTTTGGTCCGTAGTTCCCTTCACCAAGACGCTCCAAACGTCTTATACGAGACAGAAATGCCCTATACGCCCTTAAAAGAACACACTTTAAGGGATCTGTCCTTCGAAAGGAGTAGGGAATAGGGATGCTCACTTCTGTTTGGAATTCGCCCCAAAGCAAAACAGTGATCTAATCAGTATTATTCCGTTATTCTTACCTCCCCAGACTCTCTCCTCCTTCGATCTGGTATCACCAGAGTGTTTCTATTACTGCCTGGTGCTATAGTAGAGCCGATACTCATTCTGGGTCCAACTAACATGTACCGTTTGTCTCCAGATCTGTACTGGATGCTGTGACACAGAGTCCCGTCGTAATTTGTATCCTGTAAATACTTGGACGAATAGTCTGTGGATTTAGAGCACTGCATTACAATCAACACGATGATGCTGATGACAAAAAGCACCGAAACCGAGCCCAAAGTGAGGATCAAATAAAATGTCACGTTGTTTTCCTCCTCGTCTTTTACTGCGTTTTTCACGTCAGAAGCTGCAAAAGCCTCTTTGGGCTCCACAACTTTGACAATCACAGTCGCTGTTGCTGAGAGAGAAACGTTCCCATTGTCTTTGACCAGTATGATCAGTTTATGCTGGGCCTCGTCTGTTTCTGTGAACGAGCGAAGGGTCCTTATCTGTCCTGTATAGCGGTCCAAACCAAAGAGACTGTGCTCACTAACTTCCTGCAGTGAAAATAATAACCAGCCGTTGTATCCTATATCTGCGTCATAGGCTCTGACTTTAGTCACCAAATGACCTGCGTTCACATTACGAGGAATCTCTTCCACACCCTCAGCAGAACCGTTAGCGCTGACTGGATAGAAGATCACTGGAACGTTGTCGTTCTGATCCAGAATGAACACGTTCACTGTCACGTTACTGCTCAGAGACGGAGCTCCAGAGTCTGTGGCGAGAACCTGGAACTGAAACTTTTTGACGCTCTCAAAATCAAAACTTTTCAGCGCGTGTATATGTCCGTTGTCTGAATTTATATTCAGAAAAGAGGACATGTGATTTTTTGCTCCATCTTCTCTAATGATTTGATAGGTTATAGCGGCGTTTTCTTCCAGGTCTCTATCGAATGCGCTAACAGAGTATATGGAGGCTCCTGGCGAGTTATTTTCCATTAAATAAAGCTCTAACGGATTGCGCGGAAATTCTGGAGCGTTATCGTTCACATCTGATATCTGCACTTTCAGTGTTTTGACTGAAGAAAGAGGGGGCTGACCAAGATCTGTGGCCGTTATTGTCACAGCATATTGAGACACAAGTTCTCGATCTAATTTAGCGTTTGTTACAAGAGAGTACATGTTTTCTTTAAACGAAGGCTTCAGTTCAAAAGGCACGTTGTCAGATATTCTACAAACAACTTTGCCATTGACTCCCGAATCTTTATCAGTGATACTAACAAGTGAAATGACCGTCCCTGGTTTTGAATCTTCGGGAACGACATCAGACAGCGAGGTAACTTCAATCTCTGGTCCATTGTCGTTTTCGTCAATAACTGTAATGATAATTCGACTGTTGCTTGTTTTCGGTGGTTGGCCTTTATCTGACGCTATAACACTAATTCTATAAACGTCGTTTTTCTCGAAATCTACACCGTTTTTAACTAGAATTTCTCCTGTATTGCTGTTCAAATCGAAAGTGTTGTAAACTGCTTTTTCAATGTTTTTAATAAATGAGTAGACTATTTCGGCGTTCTGACCTCATCTAAATCAGTTGCATTTAATTTTACAACAAGGGTACCTACTGGAACGTTTTCTGGTAAAGTCACGGAATAAAGCTCTTGGCTGAATTTTGGCCTGTTATCATTATCGTCGAGCACCGTGACATTAATCATCATACTCCCGGATCGAGGTGGATTCCCGCCGTCAACAGCAGTCAGTATTAGACTGTGAGTGACCTGACGCTCCCTGTCAAGCAATTTACGCAATTTCAGGATCGGTATTTTTTTTGCTCCCCCATTTTCCCGAAGTTCAAGCTCAAAATATTCAGTTTGACTCAGTTTATAATATCGAACAGAATTCATAGTATAATCAGGGTCTTGTGCCTCTTGCAACTGAATGTCCTCACCCGGTAGGGTTGATTCTGCTATTTCCAACAGCACGTCTTTTTCAGGAAAAATGGGAGCATGGTCATTTACGTCGGTAATTTCAACTTCTACATAATGGACTTCCAGAGGATTTTCTACAACTGTCTTTATGCTTATCAAACAAGCATCAAATCCGTCGCATACCGCCTCTCTGTCGATATGCTTTTCTACATAGAGGATGCCGTTATTCTGGTTTACCTGAAAAAGGGCGTCATTCGATCCAGAGACAATGCGGAACCTCCTGTCCACCAAAGTACTGACATCAAACCCAAATCCTTTGCAATATTTCCCACAACGTATCCTTCTTTCACTTCTTCTGGAACAGTGTATCTTATCTGCCCTGAAACCCGCTGTCCGCAGCACTGCAAGAAACACAGAGAAATCCACCAATATTCCCATCTGATCCTTTGTTCTCCAGCATCCATGCTGAAAGCCTTCGTCTGAGGAGCAAGTGTGAACCGATTCTCCTCACAGCTACCAAGTGAATTTATTCAAAGGATTCGAGGACGAATAAGAACATATTTTTCTTCACAAACACATATCTAATCTCTTGTATGTATATGGTCCGAGTGAAAAAGCAGTCTGCGCGCTCTAGCCTGGGTTAGCGTGATGAAAACTGAATCCCTGCCCCCAAAACAGTTTCTTGTGTTATACTGACACCATGAGGTCCACCGCAACATCTCAAGATTTTAAATATAATTGTGCACTTGAGATACAGCATACAGAGAGCAAACAGAATATCCATATGAATTTATTAAATATTACCATAGCAAATATGCATTTTTGATGTTGAGCTACAGAGTATGTAGTATGGTAAACATAAACCCTAAAACCTTACGATACAAAATGTCACAGCAAATTTCAGTACAGTCACTGTCATATAGTTTCGCATCAGCAGCTGGCAAGCATTGCCTATACTAATTTGAAATAAAAATACATTTCATTAAACCGTGCTGCTATGAACACGTGGACTAATTCATTTCGTCACCTATAATGGAAAGACAAGAATATACGTTTTTTTTCCCGATAGAATGCAAAATGGTCAACCAAATAAATTCGTTCTAGAAATATACAGTCCTGAGACATAACTAGTTCCAGAAACGCGCGGTTCTGAGCCGTAAATAACTGCATTTTCTATTTGAAAAGGCAAATTATGATAATACCGTATGATGTAACGCATGTTTTACCGTAAGAGCGAATCAATGACATTTGTCACCAGGGTCTCACGCATGAATGTAGCAGAAAGACGGTAAATAAACAGAGCAGATCTTACAAATAATAATAGAAATTAATCAAATAATATATTAGCTCTCCAGTACCTCTAGTTAACATACAGAGTCCTATATTGAAATCAACAAGATCATTTTAATTTTCTTAATACAGCATTAATGATTAAAATAGAAAATAGTTCATTAGTCTATATATTCGCACAGCAAAATACAATATATATCTCGTCTTTCTAAGAACCAGCTCGAACAAAGTCATACACAAAAGACAATTTTACCTAAAACACTGCAGAAATTATTAAGTTATTCTTACCTCTCCAGACTCTCTCCTCCTTCGATCTGGTATCACCAGAGTGTTTCTATTACTGCCTGGTGCTATAGTAGAGCCGATACTCATTCTGGGTCCAACTAACATGTACCGTTTGTCTCCAGATCTGTACTGGATGCTGTGACACAGAGTCCCGTCGTAATTTGTATCCTGTAAATACTTGGACGAATAGTCTGTGGATTTAGAGCACTGCATTACAATCAACACGATGATGCTGATGACAAAAAGCACCGAAACCGAGCCCAAAGTGAGGATCAAATAAAATGTCACGTTGTTTTCCTCCTCGTCTTTTACTGCGTTTTTCACGTCAGAAGCTGCAAAAGCCTCTTTGGGCTCCACAACTTTGACAATCACAGTCGCTGTTGCTGAGAGAGAAACGTTCCCATTGTCTTTGACCAGTATGATCAGTTTATGCTGGGCCTCGTCTGTTTCTGTGAACGAGCGAAGGGTCCTTATCTGTCCTGTATAGCGGTCCAAACCAAAGAGACTGTGCTCACTAACTTCCTGCAGTGAAAATAATAACCAGCCGTTGTATCCTATATCTGCGTCATAGGCTCTGACTTTAGTCACCAAATGACCTGCGTTCACATTACGAGGAATCTCTTCCACACCCTCAGCAGAACCGTTAGCGCTGACTGGATAGAAGATCACTGGAACGTTGTCGTTCTGATCCAGAATGAACACGTTCACTGTCACGTTACTGCTCAGAGACGGAGCTCCAGAGTCTGTGGCGAGGACGTGGAACTGGAACTTTTTCACAGACTCAAAGTCAAAACTTTTAAGTGCATAAATTGCGCCCGTCTCAGAATTAATATTTAGAAAAGATGTCATGTCACTTTGTGTCCCATTTCCTTTAATAATCTGATACGAAATAACAGAGTTTTCATTGAGGTCTTTGTCAAAAGCACTTAGTGTTAGAATGGGAGAGCCTGCAGCGTTGTTTTCAATCATATATAATTCGATGGGATTTAAGTTAAACTCGGGCGGGTTATCATTAACATCTGACACCTGCACGCTCAAAGTTTTATATGAGGACAGTGGGGGCTGACCCAGATCTCTCGCTGTTATTGTAATTTCATAATACGATACAGTTTCACGATCTAGGTTTCCTTTAGTCACTAACGAGAACATGTTTTCCTGAACTGATTGTTTTAATTCAAATGGAATGTTTTCTGAGAGAGAGCACACGACTTTCCCGTTCATCCCAGTGTCTCTGTCAGTAACACTAATGAGTGAGATTACTGTACCGGGCTTGGAGTCTTCAGGCACCATCTTTGACAAGGACGTCACTTCAATTTCTGGTTTATTGTCGTTTGTGTCGAATATTTTTACAACAACTCTACAATCTGTCTTCATAGGAGGCTGGCCGTTATCAGATGCTTGAACATCAAGTTTGTAAATAGATCTGTCTTCAAAATCTACATCGCCTTTCACACGAATGTCACCAGTAAGTTCATCCAAACTAAATAATTCATAAACCTTTGGGTTCTGATCGCTGCCAAAGGCGTACATGACCTCTCCATTTGACCCAAAATCTGCATCGTTTGCTTGAACCTGAATGACTAGCGTTCCGACTTGTATATTTTCCTTTAAAGTTGTAGAATACATATCTTGGCTAAAAACAGGCCTATTGTCATTGTTATCAAGAACAACAACTGTAACATTTAGAGATCCTGATCTTTGCGGAGTTCCTCCGTCAACTGCTGTTAAAACTAAATGATAGCCATCGTTTATCTCGCGGTCAAGCGGTTTTTGTAAAACCAAAAATGGAACTTTGTCTTCTCCCTGATCTCTGACTTCTAAATCAAAGTGTTCGTTTTGAGTTAATTTGTACATGCGAACAGAATTTACGCCTGCATCCGGGTCACGGGCGGCTTTAAGCTGAAAGCGCGTGCCTCGAGCAGTCGATTCTGAAATCTCCAGTCGTTTTTCATGTTCACTAAAACTGGGCGAATTGTCATTTACGTCGGTCACTTCCACCGCAATATAATGTATTTCGAGAGGGTTTTCTACAACGATCTTCAGATTTACGACACACGCGCTAACACTATCACACAGCGCCTCTCGGTCGATCTTCTTGTGAACGTGCAAGACGCCGTTCCGATTTACCTGAAAAAAATCCTCATTGGATCCGGATACAATACGGAACCGCCTGTCCGTCAAAGCACCGACATCAAGGCCCAAATCCCTCGCCACATTCCCAACAACAGCTCCATCTTTTACCTCCTCTGGGATAGCGTATCTTATCTGAGCCGAAACCCGCTCCCCGAAGCACAGCAGAAGAGAGATACACAAAGCGATCCGCCAACACTCCCATCTGCGCTTTTGTCCTGCGCTTTCCATCACGATTCAACGCTTATCAGAAAACAGACGACTGTCCACCGTGTGATTTCTTCATGAGCGGGTTTTCCGGGATGCCATAAAACGTCCGGTTTTCCGCGCAAACGATTCCCCGTAGCCCTCACAGACTGCTAGGTAGCCTGTGTTTCAGCGACATAGAGTTGCGTTTTTTGTGGGGAGGAACGACCGTGTGACGTCTCGAGGGGAAGGGGCTGCATTTCAAAAGGTTTCCTTGTGTAACACTGACACCTTGAGTCTAACTGCGAATGCAGACGATTATAAAGGGTTTCAGAAATGAGAAACATTAGAATTAATCTGCCAACGATACATCCTACAGCTAACCACAAAATAAATATTTAATTAATTTCAATGACAAAGAAAAGACCGTGAAGTATGAATATATGGCAATATAATGATAATAGCAGAGGTGTGCTTTAATACAATGCATGTATGTATGTATGCACGCACACACACACATATATACATATATATATATATATATATATATATATATATATATATATATATATATATATATATATATATATATATATATACGCATACTTTGCTGTTTGCTTTGCTTTGTTGTTTTATTATATGCGTTTGTGTGCGTGTTCCTTGTGTAACTGCGTAATTTATTATAACAACCAAAAAACATTCATGGGTTTCGCTGACGGGTGTTCAATAAAAATCAGTAACTTTACTCTTCATCCTCCTACATGAAGAAATAAATGGATAGGTGGCTTGATGGCTGAATGTTATTTGCTCGAAGTGACAAATTGCTTATGATGCATCTCATTTGTAGGCCGAAGGACAATAATGAAAATGTAACAAATTGTAAAACCCAAATTGAAGTAAAGCAAAAAAAAAAAAAGATAAATTCAATCTGTTGCAATTCTTAATTTTTTTAAATATAATTTTATTTATATTTCTACACACACACACACACACACATACACACATATATATATATATATATATATATATATATATATATATATATATATATATATATATATATATCCAATAAAGTGTGTCTTCACACACGTTAGTTATTATCACGTATTGCAATACCTTCGGTTTTTTAGAAGTTACCGAAAGGGTCGCTTTTTATTTGAAGCCTGAATTTAACTATTACTTCGGGTTCATTTCAGCACCAAGGACAGCTCCACGAAAAGCCCGCAGCAGCGCCAGTCAACTCCTAGTTTACATTCAACACACCTGTTTATCATTTTTAAATAGTCCCAAATACTTTCAGTACAATATTTTATAAACAATGAAAACACCTATGCCAAAAAAACATGAAATGACAAAAAGAGTAAGGGAGAAAGAGAACGCCAAAAAAAAAAAAATAAAATGACAAACGTTAGTTAGCAAGCGTGAAAATAATAAAACAGTTATTCTTACCTCCCAGACTCTCTCCTCCTTCGATCTGGTATCACCAGAGTGTTTCTATTACTGCCTGGTGCTATAGTAGAGCCGATACTCATTCTGGGTCCAACTAACATGTACCGTTTGTCTCCAGATCTGTACTGGATGCTGTGACACAGAGTCCCGTCGTAATTTGTATCCTGTAAATACTTGGACGAATAGTCTGTGGATTTAGAGCACTGCATTACAATCAACACGATGATGCTGATGACAAAAAGCACCGAAACCGAGCCCAAAGTGAGGATCAAATAAAATGTCACGTTGTTTTCCTCCTCGTCTTTTACTGCGTTTTTCACGTCAGAAGCTGCAAAAGCCTCTTTGGGCTCCACAACTTTGACAATCACAGTCGCTGTTGCTGAGAGAGAAACGTTCCCATTGTCTTTGACCAGTATGATCAGTTTATGCTGGGCCTCGTCTGTTTCTGTGAACGAGCGAAGGGTCCTTATCTGTCCTGTATAGCGGTCCAAACCAAAGAGACTGTGCTCACTAACTTCCTGCAGTGAAAATAATAACCAGCCGTTGTATCCTATATCTGCGTCATAGGCTCTGACTTTAGTCACCAAATGACCTGCGTTCACATTACGAGGAATCTCTTCCACACCCTCAGCAGAACCGTTAGCGCTGACTGGATAGAAGATCACTGGAACGTTGTCGTTCTGATCCAGAATGAACACGTTCACTGTCACGTTACTGCTCAGAGACGGAGCTCCAGAGTCTTTAGCGACAACGAAGAATTTAAAAGTTTTTAAAGACTCAAAATCAAAGCTTTTCAAAGAGTAAACGGTGCCATTCGCCTCATTTATACTCAGGAAAGACGCTATTGTTTGGTCTGAATGCATTCGATCAATTGAATACGATACACGTGCGTTTTCGCCTTCATCTATATCAGCTGCGCTTAACGAGAAAACAGCAACTCCCGGTTTGTTGTTTTCAACCACGTAGAAAGTGTACGGGCTCTGGGCAAATGCGGGGCTGTTGTCGTTAACATCTGTGACATCGACGTGAATGGATCTTGTTGAAGTTAACGGCGGCCTTCCTAAATCCTTGGCTGTTATAGTGATGTCATACGACGCTTTTGATTCCTTGTCAATGTGTTCTTTAGTCACCAAAGAGTAAAAGTTTCCGTCGGGCGACGGCTTGAGGTCAAAAGGAATATCCGGAGGCAGGGAGCAAACTATCATCCCGTTCATACCCGAATCGTGGTCTGTGACTCCTATCAAAGCTACGACAGTCCCGGGAGGCGCATCCTCGGGAATGCTGCTGGATACTGAAGTGACTTCGATCTCAGGCCGGTTGTCGTTGACATCCTCAACGTTCACAAGCACGTTACACTGCGTAGACAAAGACACGGCCCCCTTGTCCGCAGCCACTATCTTCAGCTCGTAAACCTGCCTTTCCTCAAAATCGAGCCCACCTCTTATTTTTAATTCCCCCGTCGAACTGTCTAAATGAAACACCTCAGACGCTCCGTTCCTGAACTTGTTCCGTAAAGAGTATTCAACCTCTCCGTTCAGCCCTTCGTCCGAATCCGAAGCGTTTACGCGGAGCAGAAAAGTAGCTTCGGGCGCATTTTCTTTCACGGTCACCGCGTATTTTTGTTTATCACACACAGGAGTGTTATCATTAATATCCGACACAATAATTGTAATATTCGCAGTAGCTGATTTCTGCGGCTTGCCGCCGTCCGTCGCGGTTAATATTAGATTATGCCTTGCGATTTTCTCTCTGTCAAGAGGTTTTTGTAAAATAAGGACGGGTACCTTACCTTCGTCTCCCATGTCTTCCGTTTCTAAACGAAAATAAAGATTTTGGCTCAGTTTGTATGATTGCAAGTCGTTTGAGCCTATGTCCGGGTCGTGCGCTGTTTCTAACTGAAATCTCGCCCCTGTCATTGCAGATTCTAGTATTTCCAATTTATAGTTTTCGTCCAAAAAACTCGGCGCATTGTCATTGATATCGATGACTTCAACTGATACCTGGTGCATTTCGAGTGGATTTTCTATCACCGCTTTCATTTGAACGAGGCATGGTTTGGTTTTAGCGCACAGCTCTTCTCTGTCTAGCCTCTGCTTCACAAACAAAGCGCCGTCTTTACGATTTACCCGAAAGAGCTCTTGCTTCGTCCCCGCAACGATCCTTAAATTCCTGCTTTCCAGTAAAGCCGGGTCAAATCCTAAGTCCTTTGCGATGTTCCCCACGGTGACTCCGGTTTTTGATTCTTCTTGAAGGGAATAGTTTATCTGGGAAGCATTTCCTCCGAAATCGAACAGCAGATAAATCAGATAAAAAATCTCGCCCGTCCATGTTATCGTATTTCCTCTCGCCATGCTTTCTCTGAACACCGCCGAAAATAGTTTTAGCAGATGCGGTCAAGTCATTTATGCTGTTAGCAATGAGCGATTAATAGAGAGGTGTAACGTCGTCGTGGTTGTTCATTGTTCAAAGCTAAGGTGATGTCTGACAAGCCAGCCCACGAAGTGAATCTGCTGAACAGAGCTGTTAGATATGAAGAGATGATCGGTATTATAGCGCCACTCACTGCGACGTTGTAGAAGTGTACTTCCATCACAGTGCAGCTTCTAGTTATGTAATGAAAAAAATATATATATAATAATATAAAATATATAATAATAATAATATAAAAAAAAAAAAAAAAAATATATATATATATATATATATATATATATATATATATATATATATATATATATATATATATATATATATATATAATATATATATATTTTTTTTTTTTTATTATTATTTTTTCATTACACAACTATATATATATATATATATATATATATATATATATATATATATATATATATATATATATATATATATATATATATTATCTTTGGTTATATAATGATATGTATATATGTGTCCTTGTAGATTTTTTTAAAAATCTTACTTTCTTGAAATACGCATTTACATTATGATTTATCATGCTTTAGTCGAATAAAAGAGCTAGAATTTACAAGAAGGCAGTGTTGTGGTGTCTGGCTGCATGGTGAGCAGTGACACCTTGTGGTTCACTTACACAAACCACGTGACAAACTCGGCCCCACCCGTCTCTTTTGTTCTGCTCCCCCTCCCACCACAGCTGCTTACAATCTGCACAAATTTCATATCAGACAAGACACCAGGGGGCAGAGCGAAGTGATTACGCATCTCGAGCCTTTTTTTTTTCTTCCACGGACGTGCTCTGTGGAGGTAGACATAGAAATATACTCAGCAATCGCACGTCCTCGCATCGTTCTCATATCATAAAAAGGCCGTCGTAGATTATTATACACGTATCATGTGTGTTTACAGTGTGCGTGTTTGACAAGGACGGCGCAGCAATACGGGATCCCCAGATCTGTCGAGTTGAGCCTCTTGTCTGTGCATCAAATTACAGGCTGCAGCATCACGCACCCCTTCCCCCTCGTTACCGTGGCAACGGACATTGGGACAGGAGGGTTGCTGTCCGTGATGCTGAACATAGGATCCCCAGAGGAACGCCAGAATGAAAGGATGGGTTTGGGGAGACCTAAGGAAGACCTAATAAATCCATCGCCCACAAAACAAATCTCAGCAATAAGACTGCTATTTAGTTTATTAATTTATAAACATATATAAACATATTTTACATTTGTATTACAATCCCATGTATGCTTCCCTCCTGTTTAACCCACCTTCCACCTTCTGTCTTTTATTCGGTCGCTATAGAGACAGGCTCCCGTTGCCTAGAAACCAGCAGTCGGTTGGATTTCTCAGATTGAGGCCTTTTTTCTCTGCAGTGCTTCAGGAAAGCATGGTTGTTTAGATGGTGACAGTTATTGTGGTTTAGAGAAGGCCTGGCACCAGGAATATGTGTGTGTGTGTGTGTGTGTGTGTGTGTGTGTGTTGGAGATTTATGATAAACTGCTGGGGACAAATGTGTATGACAAATGAAAAGTAAATGTGTGTGCGTGTGTGTGTGTGTCTGCCGCAGCAGATTTTAATAGCGCTGCTGCAGTCTCTCTCTCACTCTCTGTGCTGTAAGGCAGGATGAGAGAAATCTGGGTCAGGAGGAAAAGAGAAGCAAAGAGCGGTTAAATTTTTTTCATATCGTTCTGACCCACATCACAGAACCAGAACCAGGCAGTAAGCCAGCCAGGCCAGTGGTTAACGCTTTATTATTTCTATTTAACATTCGTTAGAATTAACAGAAAAAAAAAGAGTATGTGATAATAATCAAGTGCGGTTTTACATCTAAACATCAAAAGGCAGGTATGAAATGTGGTCTGCCTTATTTTCTTCAACGCATTACATCATGATATCGTCTTTTCCCACCCAAACAAAAGCTGTAGATGACATGAGCCAAACCCAAACAAATGATAATCATGCAGAGAAAGAAAATTAACGTCACTTTGATTGCATCACTGATGGTCAGAAGGTGAATAAGTCAAACACTTTCCTATTTAAAAGATAATCATAAAAGTATACTGTACAAACAACATGTTTTTATTTTTTACTCCAATGCATGTGTTCGACTCGGCTACAGGCAGATTGCTACTCACATACTGAGAAGTCATTTAAAACCTGAAATCATATTACAAACGCAACGTCCCATCACATGTTACGTACTTCTGAATTACATGGAGAGTGACAGAAAACACACTGTTTTCAATGAAGCTTTCATCTGTTGTAAATAGGCAGTACGGATACATCAGTAGATTCGTACGAGCAAAGAGGGTCTGGTAGTTTCTCTATGGCAAGATCGTGGATGTTTTCAGATTTAAGCAAGCAGTTTGTCTGCTTTAATGAAAATGAAACGGAAAAACATTTGCTTAACTGTAGAGAGATTTATTGGACGGCAGGGGAATCGAAATAGAAATATACGAGACTACAGGGCAATGCTGTATATAGGTGCTCCATTTTTAAACCACAAAATTAGGCTTTTGGGTAAAATAATTCTAGCCGCATTTCTGTTCAGTGAGAGACGAGTGACCTACTTACTGCTGCTCACACCAATAGACATATTGAACCTTAATATTTCTCCTAAAATTTGATCTTCTCACATGTTATCTTACAGCACTGTTCGCGTCAGAGCATTAGGCAATCCTCTGTGGCAGCTAGTTATCACTTCCTGTTTAAAATTCCACATGTAAACACCCAGCATTTGTTTTGCAGATGTACTTTGTACTGCGCTGTCGCAACGCTCTGACAAAATATAAACGCTGTATATTCCAAAATGAGCCGGTCACTGAACCGACCCCGCGACACCCTGACCTTTTGACCTGTCTGGGAAAACTGCCATACCCTCAGGAAGTTAGGAATAAATGACACTGCAGAAAGGCTGGAAAATATCAGAAAAATACCATATTGTTCACTGAAATAAAATATCGACGTCCATATATTGCACAACTCATATAGCCAGCAAATACAAAATTTCAACAATAAAAAAAGCAGCAATATGAAAGTTTATATCTATGCATTAATATTAAAACATAATGTTAACATCAGGAATAAAAGATGAAGATATTAAAAATAAAGAACAAAAAAAAGAGAGAAAAAAATATTTGGCTAGTGCATTTCAAATGCACAAAGCAATGCATTTTCGCATTTCCTAAAGCATTTCCATGAATATTAAACACATTTTATAATATTAGATAGTTATACAGTTGATAAGTAAACATTTGCGGTTCTCATATTTTCTTGTCACCTCGAGTGCTCTTTACATTTAGCCTTATTTCAAAGATTTAATGAAATCCGTTGGTTGATGCAAGT
The DNA here is from genome assembly GCF_018831695.1 of Puntigrus tetrazona. Lineage (NCBI taxonomy): Eukaryota > Metazoa > Chordata > Actinopteri > Cypriniformes > Cyprinidae > Puntigrus > Puntigrus tetrazona. The sequence continues at coordinate 8,236,881 of NC_056712.1, forward strand.
CTTCGTCTCTGAAATATCGTGATGTTTCTATAAAGGACAAAATGAACAGACTCGCTGTTTAACAGTCTCTATCAGAAGTGGCTTTTTTATCGGAGTCAGAAATCGTGGGCATCAGGGAGAGGCTACTCAATGAATCCTAGAAACCACTGCGACCTTCAGATGTCTGCACTATGACGTCACCGTGCTGTGTCTGCGTTTGAGCATTCATGAATGTCACCAGACACCACAGAGGAAGCAGTCCTTGTGATTAAGCCTGTCGCGATAATCAATATATCGACTTATCGTACAATATATGTACAAGACCTCAATCATTTTTGGCGATGCAATATATTGCCTGTTATTTTTTTTGCAGCTTTTCGTACATAACTTGGTGTCGTCACGAGGTATCTAATGTTTTGATACTTTGTTTTCATGGTCTAAATGTTTAAGAATTAAATATCTGTTGTCAATTGAAAGTGTGTAGGCCCTGCATTATTATACTGTTTTATTATGATTATACATTCATTGGCACAAAACGGTCTTATAAATGGCACTGATGTCGCTTATCGCAATTATTTAGGGGGCGATATATTGCACAACAAAACGTTTTTATCGTGACAGGCCTAATAGTGATTTTAGAGCCCCCGCTAAACTCTATGATCAAATGAAGAGAGATCGTGACTACAATGACGCTCAACACTATCTGAGTCAGATCGGTGCTTAAGATTCAACTTGATTCTTTACATACTGAAATGTAAAAATACAGACACTAACAGCAATACAGACGTAATACAACACCACAGAAATAAGCAAAGACTATACGGCACAACAAATCGAATTTGCTGTGGCCTCTTCTGGATATACTGGATAATACTTGCAATATTCTGATAGAAGTCTGCATGAGATCCAAGAAAACACATAAGAAAGGCTTTATACATCCATTGTAGGGAAAGAGAAGCTTTCAGTGTCCAGGTTCAGTCAAGCAAAAGCTCCACACTCCATCTCTCAACATGGCTGAATCATTCAATCCTCTTTGTGCTTGTTTAATATCATTCAGATTGCAAAAAAAATCCCATTTATCATTAGCATCTACTGATTAAGAATGGCTTTTTTTTGCAATTCAGTGTCCACACCAGTTCATATGAGAATTTTCTGTTAATAAGTTCTCTCCCCAATGTCTATACCAGTCACTAAATATAACGAAGATACAACGTGGAAATCTAACCATGCAAACACAAGCATACTGGTTTCTTTGATAAAGACATGAGCTGTGCTGTTTGAAGATATGCCTGTGTGTGTGTGTGTGTGTGTGTGTGCTCACAGATTCAGTCCAAATCCAATCTTGACCGGTCTGGTTTAAGAGTATCTCTTAGAGATCTTCGTCATTCCTCTGGTAAAACCTGGGCAAACTCTCCGAACACTGATGTGAAGATGTAGGCATCGTTCAGGGTTGGTTTCATCTGTTTCATGTTGCAGGGGAATATGACGGACGCAGCTGGAAAGACATGCAGGTTGATGGAACGTTTTTCATACGTCGCTCTGGAAAGATGTTTGGGAGGATCCTCAGGTGGAACTGCTGCTCGTGGTGGTGGATGCCTGTCAACGAGAAAGAAAAAACGGACGTAAGAGACTAGATTTCAGATATTGCTCACTCAGTGAGAGGCCAGAATCTGAACATCTCATGCAACCAAGGCCTGTCACTTAAAAGGCTTCAGGCAAAAGAGGAAGGTGGAACCTTGGTTTGATTGACAGGTGACGGGGGGTGGGTTGATCAATGAGAACCATGCTCAGATATCAGGTGAGGGTGGTTGGGGTGATGGAAGGGCAGCGAGCTGAAAACTGGGTGGTTGTAACTTGTTTCGCATCGCTCTGATTCATTTGTGAAGAGAAATTCAACAGAACCAGTATGTGAAATTGGAATCCACCGGTCAATTCACCAACCATTCAAACACACATGTAGACAAACCATCCAACAAACAGGCTGAGGAGCTCAATGATGTTTAGTAGATGAACAGTCAGTATGTATACCATTAAAAACCAGATCATGCACTAGAGCCATATTCTAGAAACGATCTTCCTAATCATTGTTTAAAAGAGCATTATTAACCCGCCATTTACTAACCCATCTGTCATGTCAAAACTTTGACCTTTTCATATATGGAAAAAATATGTTTTTTTTTCCCAGACTATGGTAGTGAATGAAAACTATCAATAACATTTAAATATAAGAATCACTTGTTTTTTTATATTTTGAGGGCAATTTGACAGGCCCCATTCTTTGCAGCATTAACATCCTCCTACAAAATCCTTTTGAAAAGACATGAGGGTGAGTAAATAATCCATTTTTACTTCTGGATGAACTTTAACTGATTTAGCAATGTATTTTGGCAGGGACAAATTTATATATGAGCAACACTTTCACCCCCAGCCACCGTCAATCAAACCACAGAGAATCAGAGTAATGATTATTTCTGCTGGTCACAGGTGTCTATAAAAGGTGGGGTTTGTGAGGCTGCATGACACGATTTGTACTGAAGAAAAACAGCAGATTTAAGGAGTTCCACAAAGTAGCGAAAGACTGCGAAGTTTAAATCTAGCAGCCTGTACATCTAAAAAAGCTCAGAAGACCAAGTGAAATGTCAAACTGAGTGTTGATGTTGACCTGTTGAAGCATTTATCTGCATCTAAACTGAACAAAACTGATTTGAATTCAGTTGTATAAATTGGCTCCTTGGCTCCTCCTACAACAGGACAAGGCAAACTCCACTGACAAAAACCACCAACCACAAAGAGAAACACAGTCACATATATTTGAGTAAAAGTCAATGGGCCCTGGGATCAGGCGCTCCAGAAATCGAGAGAATGGTGAAGTCAGGGCTGCATACCTCCGGCGGGAGAAGGGACCTCGTTCATTTTGAGTACTTTAAAACGGAAACAAAAACAGAGACATACATTTTAATATAACACTTTTCTGTCAACACAACCTCAATTCACATTGATCTTTATGTATATTTATCCCAGTCTAAACATTTTGTTGTTGTTGTTTTGGGATCTACAGTAAACTAACAAATCAAGAAAAGGTCAAATGTTCTGTTGTCCTCTCTTTACACATGTTGTCTGAATTGCAGGGACTCCAGGTGACCTGTGACACAATGCGAAAAAAAGTTAATGCATAACATGGCAAAACAAACTGCATATGCATATACAATTCACTAATAATGAGAGAATGAGAGGAGAGACAGTTTGAAATACATCGAAAAATAATGCATGAAAAATAAAGCCTGCAAAAAAAAAATAGGAAAAGTTAAAGACTTTTTCATTTTGTCTTTCAATGACTTACCTGTCCTTCAGGTAACATTCTCTAACAGACGAGTTAAACGAATGCTAAAGAAAAAAAATCATGATCATACAAATAAACACAGCACGTGCTTAATCAAGTTCAGCATGTCAGTAAAAAAAACATTATCCGTAATTACTAAATATATGGAAAATAAATTTAAAAAATTGTATGTCAGACGACAATTGATACTGGAAGGGATTTATGCCAGTGCTAAGAAACACAGTGGAATACAAATATCTTTGGATACTTAAGCCACACCTTAAAATATAAAAAAAATATTAAAAATATAAAACAACAATCATTTGTTTATGCAAACCAAGCAGCAACTGCCAAAGTTTCACTGAACTATGCAAATATTTGTGGGGTCACTATAGATTGATTTGTGTGTTTGTGCGTGTTAAATAAATGTTTGAAATATGTAAGACAAACAAAGATACTAAAGCAGAAATTTCTCCAAACATGGCCTTACGAACACCAGAACTGCAGGATAAAAAGCAACAGCAGGTCAGAAAAATAGGTCAACCAGTTCTGAGGGAGAAGCAACCCGTCACGCAACATGCTTTTTTTTCTCCAAGACACACACAGACGATCTCTTTCGCTGTGGCAGCTGGCTCAGCTGAGAGTATATGTACAACGTATCCCTTTGGAACTTTACAAGATGAGAAACTTGGAAAATATAATGTGAATGTGCACTTTAAAAGGCAGAAGATGAATATAAGCATGTCAGAGCATGTCAGTCTGGGCCTGAAAAGCCAAACTGTATAAACTGTTGTTCAGCTTCATTGAAGAACTGATTCCCCTGTTGACGTTTATGAACCTACCTGTAGAGTAGAAGCAGCTGAGTCGCTGGTCTCGGTCAGTCCGGTGCTCCTCGGTATACTGGACACGATGTACCTCGATCCCTTTGGCACAGGCTGTCTGACCACCAGCTTTCCTTTCCTGGTCTCTGCTAGAAATAAACTGTACCAGTAGGCATCGTTGGAGACCAGAGTGGAGTCCGCGATGGTGGAGTTCCTCTCGCTGATCACACTGTTCCTGCACGGAGGAGCCGCTTTGCTGGGTTTCGTTTTCTGACACTTCAGCACGATGGTGACCAAAATAGTGATGAGCAAAAGAAACGAGACAGAGCCCAGTCCGATCACCAGATACAGGTTTAAATCCGAGAAGATGTCGATCCCAAAGGCACCTCAGTCAGGTCAGCGTAGGTCTTAAGGGCGGTCTCCACCGTGGACAGTTTGATGGTGACTGTAGCAGAGAGCGCGGGCTCTCCGTTGTCCTTGGCGATCACAACCAGCTGCTGGTGGCGCGAGTCTCTGTAACTGAACATTCTCATGGTCCGGATCTCTCCGTTATATTGATCCAAGCTGAATAACGTGGCGTCCGTGTTGTGGAGAAACTGGTAGGAGATTCGAGAGTTGTGCACCGAGTCGAGTCTATGGCGATGACTTTGGCGATCAGAGTCCCTTTATCGGTGGATCTCGGGATCTTCTCCTCCACCACCGGCGCCGCGCGCGCGCCACGGAGACACTATAAGCGGCGTGTTGTCGTTCTGATCCATGATAATAATGTGAACGGTCACGTTACTGCTGAGCGGAGGAACGCCAGAGTCTCTGGCCTCGATGTGGAAAAGAAACTCCTTCTCTATCTCGTAGTCAAACGTCTTGAGCGCCAGAAGATTGCCGTTCTCCGGGTTGATGGAGAACAGCATGGACATGGAGGTGTTGGCTATTTCCTTCTCTATGATAAAATAGACTAGGTACTGATTCTCGTGGAGATCCGGGTCTAGAGCAGTTAAAGAGCTCAGTAAAGCTCCAGGCGCGTTATTCTCCATCACAGGTATCGTGTAGAATGACTGTGAGAACTGAGGAACGTTGTCGTTAACGTCCAGCAGCTCTAAAGTTATAGTTTCATTATCAGATAACGGCGGGTGGCCCCTGTCAGTCACGGTGATAGTGATGTCATATTCTGGGACCTTTTCACGGTCTAACGGTTCTGAAACTAATAATTCATAATAATTATCAGAAGACTCTTTGAGCGCAAAAGGTAACTCATCAGAAATATGAATATCTACCTCTCCATTTTCTCCTGAGTCTTTATCACTCACACTAACAACTGCGATTACTGTATTTACAGATATATCCTCTTTCACTGGACTTGAGAAAGATTTTATAGATATTTCAGGATGATTGTCATTCATATCTGTGATTAAAATCTTAACTTTACACTTTCCAGAGAGACTATTAACTCCTTTATCTGTTGCTATTATTTCCATATCATAGATCCTGAAATCCTCATAATTAATCATCTCTTTTACTCTGATTTCACCAGTGTCAGGCTTTAATTCAAATGCTGCTTGTGTTTTTTCAGATGTATACAGACTAAAAGAATAAGTTATATCTGAATTGGAGCCTTCATCTCTATCTGTCGCGTTTAATTTCACCACAAGACTTCCGATCGGCGCGTTTTCCGTTAGATTTATAGTATAACTGTCTTTATTGAACTGAGGGGCGTTGTCATTAGTGTCCAGAACGCGCACAATAATGCTAGCAGTGCCGGAGCGCGCGGGGACCCCTCCATCCACAGCAGTGAGTATCAGATTATGAATGGACTGCTCCTCGCGATCTAGAGCTTTTTTCAATATTAAATCCGCAAATTTTGAACCATCCCTTCCTGTCTGTATTTCGATATCAAAGTTTGTACTCTCACTCAAATGATAACCTTTAATGGAATTTGAACCAATATCAGGGTCAACCGCATTACTTAGAGAAAACCTCTCGCCAACAGCGGTAGATTCAGAGACGTCTAAATTAATCGTATCTCTACGAAAGTACGGCGCATTGTCGTTAATGTCCATTATTTCCAATTCAATGTTAAATATGCGAACTGGGTTCTCAAGTATGACTTCCATTTTTAAATAACAAACCGTTTTTGACGTGCAAAGATACTCTCTATCAATGCGCTCCAAAATAAACAGGTCCCCGCTGTCTTTGTTCACGTCCAGGTATTTCTTATTTGCAAGAATATCTAACCTGATTTTTCGTCTTCCTAACGTTTGCAGATCGATTCCTAAATCTGCAGCCAAATTCGCCACCACGGAGCCTACCTCCATCTCCTCCGGAATAGAGTAATGGGTAACAGAAGACGCCGTGTAAACCAGTGCCGAAAGCAGAAGTAATGTTGCAACATACTTCGCCATTGTAGGTTGCGCATCCATTCCGTCTTTTCAGCTTGTTGTCTTTGCGCGCCGAAAACACAGCTGTCCTTAACAATAATAACGGCAAATACAGTATATTCAGCAGCTTCCAATATTGACTTAGTTTCCACCTGCGTTCTACAGAAGTGTCCCGGTGTTATTCGACGCAGAAAGCGAGCAGAAGCATTTACATGCCCGCACACGTTTATAAAGTCTCCCTGTGGCGAGCATGAACTGTCATGGCGACTACAAAATAAATAAATAAATGTAAAACGTGGTTTTTGTTGGGGCACAGCGACCCATTGCGCATGTTTTGAAGAATTACCACAAATATATAAAATACATTAAAATAACACTCCTAAATTATTTTTATGAGTTCAGAGCGGAAATGAATCTGCTAAAAAAAGAGAACGACAACGAATTGAAACAGAGCACTAGGTTTTTAGGTTTTTTTTTTCAAATACTGAACTTAAAATTCAAATGTATTTTTATGAAGTTTATGTTACCTGTAGAGTAGAAGCAGCTGAGTCGCTGGTCTCGGTCAGTCCGGTGCTCCTCGGTATACTGGACACGATGTACCTCGACCCCTTTGGCACAGGCTGTCTGACCACCAGCTTTCCTTTCCTGGTCTCTGCTAGAAATAAACTGTACCAGTAGGCATCGTTGGAGACCAGAGTGGAGTCCGCGATGGTGGAGTTCCTCTCGCTGATCACACTGTTCCTGCACGGAGGAGCCGCTTTGCTGGGTTTCGTTTTCTGACACTTCAGCACGATGGTGACCAAAATAGTGATGAGCAAAAGAAACGAGACAGAGCCCAGTCCGATCACCAGATACAGGTTTAAATCCGAGAAGATGTCGTATCCCAAAGGCACCTCAGTCAGGTCAGCATAGGTCTTAAGGGCGGTCTCCACCGTGGACAGTTTGATGGTGACTGTAGCAGAGAGCGCGGGCTCTCCGTTGTCCTTGGCGATCACAACCAGCTGCTGGTGGCGCGAGTCTCTGTAACTGAACATCTCATGGTCCGGATCTCTCCGTTATATTGATCCAAGCTGAATAACGTGGCGTCCGTGTTGTGGAGAAACTGGTAGGAGATTCGAGAGTTGTGCACCGAGTCGGAGTCTATGGCGATGACTTTGGCGATCAGAGTCCCTTTATCGGTGGATCTCGGGATCTTCTCCTCCACCACCGAGCGCGCGCGCGCGCACGGAGACACTATAAGCGGCGTGTTGTCGTTCTGATCCATGATAATAATGTGAACGGTCACGTTACTGCTGAGCGGAGGAACGCCAGAGTCTCTGGCCTCGATGTGGAAAAGAAACTCCTTCTCTATCTCGTAGTCAAACGCCTTTAGCGCGAAAGATTGCCGTTCTCGGGTTGATGGAGAACAGCATGGACATGGAGGTGTTGGCTATTTCCTTCTCTATGATAAAATAGACTAGGTACTGATTCTCGTGGAGATCCGGGTCTAGAGCAGTTAAAGAGCTCAGTAAAGCTCCAGGCGCGTTATTCTCCATCACAGGTATCGTGTAGAATGACTGTGAGAACTGAGGAACGTTGTCGTTAACGTCCAGCAGCTCTAAAGTTATAGTTTCATTATCAGATAACGGCGGGTGGCCCCTGTCAGTCACGGTGATAGTGATGTCATATTCTGGGACCTTTTCACGGTCTAACGGTTCTGAAACTAATAATTCATAATAATTATCAGAAGACTCTTTGAGCACAAAAGGTAACTCATCAGAAATATGAATATCTACCTGTCCATTTTCTCCTGAGTCTTTATCACTCACACTAACAACTGCGATTACTGTATTTACAGATATATCCTCTTTCACTGGACTTGAGAAAGATTTTATAGATATTTCAGGATGATTATCATTCATATCATTTATTAATATAGTCAGTTTACATTGTCCAGATAAGGGATTTGCCCCCTTATCAGTAGCAATAACCTCCATATCATAAATCTTAAAATCCTCATAACTGACAATTTCTCTAACTCTAATTTCACCACTCTCAGGATTTAAACTAAAGGTTTGTTGTGTTTTTTCAGAGGTATACAGGCTGAATGCATAAACTACATCTGAATTTGAACCCTCGTCTAAGTCTGATGCATTTAATTTCACTACAAGACTTCCAATCGGAGAATTTTCTGTCAGGTTAATGGTATAACTGTCTTTATCAAATTTCGGGGCGTTGTCATTCACATCTAACACGCGCACAATAATGCTAGCAGTGCCAGAGCGCGCGGGCACCCCTCCATCCACAGCAGTGAGTATCAGATTATGTGACGCTTGTTTTTCGCGGTCTAACGCCTTTTTTAAAACTAAATTCGTAAATTTCGACCCGTCCCTTCCAGACTGTGTGTCAATATCAAAATGGTCGCTTTCAGTCAGATAGTACGTCTTAATCGAATTTGTGCCAAAGTCTTGATCTACAGCATTATTCAGAGAAAATCGTTCGCCAACCGGGGTAGATTCAGAAATATCAAGGTGCATTGTATCCCTCCTGAAGTGCGGCGCATTGTCATTAATATCCAGTATTTCAAGCTCGATATTAAATATTCTCTCAGGGTTATCAACGGTCACATCCATCTTTAAAAAACAAGATGATGTCTTGAAGTTGCACAGATATTCTCGATCTATTTTCTCTGCTATATAAAGATCTCCGGTTTCTTTGTTAATGTCCAAGTATTTCCTGTTACTGATGACATCTAATCGTATCCGTCGTTTGGTTAACGTTTTTAAGTCTAACCCTAAATCCGCGGCTAGATTAGCCACAACTGATCCGGCAACCATTTCTTCGGGAATAGAGTAATGCGTGACGGCAGACGCAACGCCAAAGATCGCAGGGAGGAGGAGGAAGATGAACACGTACCTCTTTTCATAAGCGATCACAGCAGCGCATCTATCCATAGTGACAGGTAGTGTTAAAATACAGCTACAAATCCACATAAAGTTACGAGACAAAAGTCAATGGGTGATTATTGCCAGTCCATAGATTCATCTGACCACAAACGCCAATCGTATTCTAGCACAACACGAACTACAACAGCATCGCCTCCGAGACTAAAATGAAACGCACGTCTCATACCGATGATGCGTCATGGCGGCTGAAAACGTAAGTCTTACGTTTTTGTTGGTGAACAGCGACACATGGCGCATGTTTAATACATTCTTTTTAAATGTGTTTTTAGCCACAAAATGTTTATTTTAACACAAGTGTTTTGTTATTTTTTTTTATGAGATTGCAAAGCGAGTTTAAGAAAATTAAGAATGCCCGAAATACGCGGAGCAAAATAATAATAATTAATACATATAACCATAAAGAAGGATGCTTTGTTGTAAAGTTCATAAGGGGGAGTTTCTCACCTGTAGAGTAGAAGCAGCTGAGTCGCTGGTCTCGGTCAGTCCTGTGCTCCTCGGTATACTGGACACGATGTACCTCGATCCCTTTGGCACAGGCTGTCTGACCACCAGCTTTCCTTTCCTGGTCTCTGCTAGAAATAAACTGTACCAGTAGGCATCGTTGGAGACCAGAGTGGAGTCCGCGATGGTGGAGTTCCTCTCGCTGATCACACTGTTCCTGCACGGAGGAGCCGCTTTGCTGGGTTTCGTTTTCTGACACTTCAGCACGATGGTGACCAAAATAGTGATGAGCAAAAGAAACGAGACAGAGCCCAGTCCGATCACCAGATACAGGTTTAAATCCGAGAAGATGTCGTATCCCAAAGGCACCTCAGTCAGGTCAGCATAGGTCTTAAGGGCGGTCTCCACCGTGGACAGTTTGATGGTGACTGTAGCAGAGAGCGCGGGCTCTCCGTTGTCCTTGGCGATCACAACCAGCTGCTGGTGGCGCGAGTCTCTGTAACTGAACATCCTCATGGTCCGGATCTCTCCGTTATATTGATCCAAGCTGAATAACGTGGCGTCGGTGTTGTGGAGAAACTGGTAGGAGATTCGAGAGTTGTGCACCGAGTCGGAGTCTATGGCGATGACTTTGGCGATCAGAGTCCCTTTATCGGTGGATCTCGGATCTTCTCCTCCACCACCGAGCCGCGCGCGCGCACGGAGACACTATAATCGGCGTGTTGTCGTTCTGATCCATGATAATAATGTGAACGGTCACGTTACTGCTGAGCGGAGGAACGCCAGAGTCTCTGGCCTCGATGTGGAAAAGAAACTCCTTCTCTATCTCGTAGTCAAACGTCTTTAGCGCCGAGAAAGATTGCCGTTCTCCGGGTTGATGGAGAACAGCATGGACATGGAGGTGTTGGCTATTTCCTTCTCTATGATAAAATAGACTAGGTACTGATTCTCGTGGAGATCCGGGTCTAGAGCAGTTAAAGAGCTCAGTAAAGCTCCAGGCGCGTTATTCTCCATCACAGGTATCGTGTAGAATGACTGTGAGAACTGAGGAACGTTGTCGTTAACGTCCAGCAGCTCTAAAGTTATAGTTTCATTATCAGATAACGGCGGGTGGCCCCTGTCAGTCACGGTGATAGTGATGTCATATTCTGGGACCTTTTCACGGTCTAACGGTTCTGAAACTAATAATTCATAATAATTATCAGAAGACTCTTTGAGCGCAAAAGGTAAATCCTCAGAAATATGAATATCTACCTGTCCATTTTCTCCTGAGTCTTTATCACTCACACTAACAACTGCGATTACTGTATTTACAGATATATCCTCTTTCACTGGACTTGAGAAAGATTTTATAGATATTTCAGGATGATTATCATTCATATCTGTGATTAAAATCTTAACTTTACACTTTCCAGAGAGACTATTAACTCCTTTATCCGTCGCTATAATTTCCATATCATAGATCCTGAAATCCTCATAATTAATCATCTCTTTTACTCTGATTTCTCCAGTGTCAGGATTCAGGCTGAATGTTTGCTGCGTTTTTTCTGATGTATACAGACTAAAAGAGTAAAATATATCGGAATTCGTTCCTTCATCGTCATCTGTCGCGTTTAATTTCACCACAAGACTTCCGATCGGCGCGTTTTCCGTTAGATTTATAGTATAACTGTCTTTATTGAACTGAGGGGCGTTGTCATTAGTGTCCAGAACGCGCACAATAATGCTAGCAGTGCCGGAGCGCGCGGGGACCCCTCCATCCACAGCAGTGAGTATCAGATTATGTAAAGCCTGTTTTTCTCTGTCTAATGACTTTTTCAGAATTAAATCAGCAAACTTAGATCCGTCTCGTCCAGTCTGAATCTCAATACTAAAATGGTCGCTTTTACTTAGATAGTACGTCTTTACCGAATTTGAACCTGTGTCAGGGTCTACAGCATTAGTGAGGGAAAACCTCTCCCCTATTGCTGTTGCCTCTGATATGTCTAAATGCATTGTATCTCGTCGGAAACGCGGCGCATTATCATTTATGTCCATTATCTCAAGTTCAATATTAAACATTCGAATAGGATTCTCTAATGTGGCATCCACTTTAAGCAGACAAGTTGTGACTGATTTAATTGGGCACAAAGTCTCTCTGTCAATCTTTTCTAAAATGTACAGCTCCCCAGTATCTTTGTTAACGTCAAGATATTTCTTATTTGCGACGACATCCAACCGTATTTTACGTTTACCAAGGCTTCTCAAATCCAAACCCAAATCAGACACCAAATTTGCAACCACAGACCCTTCGTCCATCTCCTCCGGAATCGTGTAGTGAGTAACAGCAGATGCGGTCTGAAATAGAGCCGCAAAAGATACGAAGATCGAGACGTACCTTAACCGAAGCCGTGTGTTCGGTTCCATTGTTTTGATTTTCCAGCAATTGCACGCAAAAAGCAAGTCCAAAGAGTTACACAACGTGGATATGGTTCAAGAAAATAATTCGCGCAACGACATCCAGGAAAACGCAACTGGAAAAAATATACGAAAGAGCGAATAGTCCTGCGTGAAAGGAAGACTGCAATGTTGCCGACAAACGGAGAAACGGCAATGGCGACGACGGCAGTATGACTAGAGAAGTGTTTTCTTGATGGACAGCGACTCTATGCGCACAGGAGCTAGGAGTGCAGCGTATAGAACATTAGAAAAGTGTGTTAATTTTTTTTTACGTTTGTTAAGATATGAAATAAAAACGTAAAATCATTTTTTTTAAAAACTAAATACCTACAATAAAGCTTTTCGTATAGGCTATGCAAACAAAAGTAAGTGACAAGTGCAAGTCGAGTAATTTACAAAACGGTGTGCCAATAAAAATGATTTATGACACAGGTGATTAATGCAAGCAACAAGTGTACTAATTGAAAAAGATACAGACTTGGAGATCGAATGCAGCTGAATTATCTCTAAACCATGAAATAACTGCATTGCAATGCAAATTGGTGCAAAATGTTGTTTATTTTCTGAGCGGGTTTACTGGAAAGTACAAGGAAAGCAGAAGGTACGCAAATACGCAAAGTTGAACCTGACGTAATAATTTACTTCACGAAGAAGAAAAGATACATAAGATTAGATTTGAACTTTGTTTCTTATTCACTATGTGGCAGTCCTCACCTGTAGAGTAGAAGCGGCTGAGTCGCTGGTCTCGGTCAGTCCGGTGCTCCTCGGTATACTGGACACGATGTACCTCGACCCCTTTGGCACAGGCTGTCTGACCACCAGCTTTCCTTTCCTGGTCTCTGCTAGAAATAAACTGTACCAGTAGGCATCGTTGGAGACCAGAGTGGAGTCCGCGATGGTGGAGTTCCTCTCGCTGATCACACTGTTCCTGCACGGAGGAGCCGCTTTGCTGGGTTTCGTTTTCTGACACTTCAGCACGATGGTGACCAAAATAGTGATGAGCAAAAGAAACGAGACAGAGCCCAGTCCGATCACCAGATACAGGTTTAAATCCGAGAAGATGTCGTATCCCAAAGGCACCTCAGTCAGGTCAGCATAGGTTTTAAGGGCGGTCTCCACCGTGGACAGTTTGATGGTGACTGTAGCAGAGAGCGCGGGCTCTCCGTTGTCCTTGGCGATCACAACCAGCTGCTGGTGGCGCGAGTCTCTGTAACTGAACATTCTCATGGTCCGGATCTCTCCGTTATATTGATCCAAGCTGAATAACGTGGCGTCCGTGTTGTGGAGAAACTGGTAGGAGATTCGAGAGTTGTGCACCGAGTCGGAGTCTATGGCGATGACTTTGGCGATCAGAGTCCCTTTATCGGTGGATCTCGGATCTTCTCCTCCACCACCGAGCCGCGCGCGCGCCACGGAGACACTATAAGCGGCGTGTTGTCGTTCTGATCCATGATAATAATGTGAACGGTCACGTTACTGCTGAGCGGAGGAACGCCAGAGTCTCTGGCCTCGATGTGGAAAAGAAACTCCTTCTCTATCTCGTAGTCAAACGTCTTTAGCGCCAGTAAGATTGCCGTTCTCCGGTTGATGGAGAACAGCATGGACATGGAGGTGTTGGCTATTTCCTTCTCTATGATAAAATAGACTAGGTACTGATTCTCGTGGAGATCCGGGTCTAGAGCAGTTAAAGAGCTCAGTAAAGCTCCAGGCGCGTTATTCTCCATCACAGGTATCGTGTAGAATGACTGTGAGAACTGAGGAACGTTGTCGTTAACGTCCAGCAGCTCTAAAGTTATAGTTTCATTATCAGATAACGGCGGGTGGCCCCTGTCAGTCACGGTGATAGTGATGTCATATTCTGGGACCTTTTCACGGTCTAACGGTTCTGAAACTAATAATTCATAATAATTATCAGAAGACTCTTTGAGCGCAAAAGGTAACTCATCAGAAATATGAATATCTACCTGTCCATTTTCTCCTGAGTCTTTATCACTCACACTAACAACTGCGATTACTGTATTTACAGATATATCCTCTTTCACTGGACTTGAGAAAGATTTTATAGATATTTCAGGATGATTATCATTCATATCTGTGATTAAAATCTTAACTTTACACTTTCCAGAGAGACTATTAACTCCTTTATCTGTCGCTATAATTTCCATATCATAGATCCTGAAATCCTCATAATTAATCATCTCTTTTACTCTGATTTCTCCATTTTCAGGATTCAGGCTAAATGTTTGCTGCGTTTTCTCGGATGTATATAAACTGTAAGAGTAAATTAAATCTGAATTTGATCCCTCGTCTTTATCTGTCGCGTTTACTTTGACCACAAGACTTCCGATCGGCGCGTTTTCCGTTAGATTTATAGTATAACTGTCTTTATTGAACTGAGGGGCGTTGTCATTAGTGTCCAGAACGCGCACAATAATGCTAGCAGTGCCGGAGCGCGCGGGGACCCCTCCATCCACAGCAGTGAGTATCAGATTATGTGAAGCCTGTTTTTCTCTGTCTAAAGGCTTTTTCAGAATTAAATCAGCAAATTTTGACCCATCTCTTCCTGTCTGTATTTCAATGTCAAAATGTTCGCTTTCACTCAAAAAATACGTTTTAATCGAATTCGGTCCAATATCAGGATCCACCGCATTACTGAGCGAGAATCTCTCCCCGGCTGATGTAGATTCTGATATATCCAAGCGGATCGTATCCCTCCAAAACTTGGGAGCATTATCATTGATATCTGTAATTTCAATTTCGATATTAAACATTCGAACAGGATTCTCGAGTATCACTTCGATTTTGATAAAACACGTCGATGTTTTAACACTGCAGAGATACTCTCTGTCCATCTTTTCTAAAATAAAGAGCTCTCCCGTTTCTTTGTTGACATCCAGATATTTTTTGTTAGATCTAATATCGAGTCGCATTTGTCGTTTGTTTAGCGTTTTCACATCCAGTCCCAAATCTGATACCAAATTAGCGACAACAGAGCCTTCGTCCATTTCCTCTGGGATGGAATAATGTGTAACAGCGGACGCTGTGTCCAAAATAGCGGAGAAAAAAAGAAGGACTATTACATACCTCCAAAACTTTGACTTTAGGCATCCCTTCATTCTGCCACGTGATTCGATATTTATATTCCTTGTGATCACGAAATCTAAGAAACGAATGGCACATACGATGAAGGTCTTGTCATGGAGCTCTCTTTGTGCGCTTTCCTCCCTTAGCAAATCTGTCGTGGTGAAGTGATTATCACCAAAAGTCTTTTCTTAGAGAACAGCGACGCTCAGTGAGTTTGATCGGAGCATACAAGAAAAGAAAGGAACAGCATTTCTTACAATATTTTTTTTTTTCGCGTAAATTTTATGTTATGGTTCTTTTTCCTGTTTTAATGGATGTCAAGGAAATATGTGACAAGAGAAAAATAGCCTCAAATATTAAAAATACGGATAATAAAATGAAAAGGATTTAATTACAGGAGAGGAAGACGTATCTTTCATATTCACAGCCTGACAAGTCCTGCAGAATGAACCGGGTCTAATTTTATATACTGAAAAAAAAAAACTGCGTGAACAATCATGAATATCTCTGTCAGATTATTGAGTGGATTGTCTCACCTGTAGAGTAGAAGCGGCTGAGTCGCTGGTCTCGGTCAGTCCGGTGCTCCTCGGTATACTGGACACGATGTACCTCGATCCCTTTGGCACAGGCTGTCTGACCACCAGCTTTCCTTTCCTGGTCTCTGCTAGAAATAAACTGTACCAGTAGGCATCGTTGGAGACCAGAGTGGAGTCCGCGATGGTGGAGTTCCTCTCGCTGATCACACTGTTCCTGCACGGAGGAGCCGCTTTGCTGGGTTTCGTTTTCTGACACTTCAGCACGATGGTGACCAAAATAGTGATGAGCAAAAGAAACGAGACAGAGCCCAGTCCGATCACCAGATACAGGTTTAAATCCGAGAAGATGTCGTATCCCAAAGGCACCTCAGTCAGGTCAGCATAGGTTTTAAGGGCGGTCTCCACCGTGGACAGTTTGATGGTGACTGTAGCAGAGAGCGCGGGCTCTCCGTTGTCCTTGGCGATCACAACCAGCTGCTGGTGGCGCGAGTCTCTGTAACTGAACATTCTCATGGTCCGGATCTCTCCGTTATATTGATCCAAGCTGAATAACGTGGCGTCCGTGTTGTGGAGAAACTGGTAGGAGATTCGAGAGTTGTGCACCGAGTCGGAGTCTATGGCGATGACTTTGGCGATCAGAGTCCCTTTATCGGTGGATCTCGGGATCTTCTCCTCCACCACCGAGCCGTGCGCGCGCCACGGAGACACTATAAGCGGCGTGTTGTCGTTCTGATCCATGATAATAATGTGAACGGTCACGTTACTGCTGAGCGGAGGAACGCCAGAGTCTCTGGCCTCGATGTGGAAAAGAAACTCCTTCTCTATCTCTCGTAGTCAAACGCCTTTGAGCGCCAGAAAGATTGCCGTTCTCGGGTTGATGGAGAACAGCATGGACATGGAGGTGTTGGCTATTTCCTTCTCTATGATAAAATAGACTAGGTACTGATTCTCGTGGAGATCCGGGTCTAGAGCAGTTAAAGAGCTCAGTAAAGCTCCAGGCGCGTTATTCTCCATCACAGGTATCGTGTAGAATGACTGTGAGAACTGAGGAACGTTGTCGTTAACGTCCAGCAGCTCTAAAGTTATAGTTTCATTATCAGATAACGGCGGGTGGCCCCTGTCAGTCACGGTGATAGTGATGTCATATTCTGGGACCTTTTCACGGTCTAACGGTTCTGAAACTAATAATTCATAATAATTATCAGAAGACTCTTTGAGCGCAAAAGGTAAATCCTCAGAAATATGAATATCTACCTGTCCATTTTCTCCTGAGTCTTTATCACTCACACTAACAACTGCGATTACTGTATTTACAGATATATCCTCTTTCACTGGACTTGAGAAAGATTTTATAGATATTTCAGGATGATTATCATTCATATCTGTGATTAAAATCTTAACTTTACACTTTCCAGAGAGACTGGATAACTCCTTTATCTGTCGCTATAATTTCCATATCATAGATCCTGAAATCCTCATAATTAATCATCTCTTTTTTACTCTGATTTCCACTATCAGGATTTTAAACTGAATGTTTGCTGCGTTTTTTCTGATGTATATAAACTGTAAGAGTAAATTAAATCTGAATTTGATCCCTCGTCTTTATCTGTCGCGTTTAATTTCACCACAAGACTTCCGATCGGCGCGTTTTCCGTTAGATTTATAGTATAACTGTCTTTATTGAACTGAGGGGCGTTGTCATTAGTGTCCAGAACGCGCACAATAATGCTAGCAGTGCCGGAGCGCGCGGGGACCCCTCCATCCACAGCAGTGAGTATCAGATTATGAACTGTTTGCTCTTCACGATCCAAAGCTTTCTTCAAAATTAAATCGGCAAATTTCGATCCATCTCTCCCTGCCTGTATTTCGATGCTGAAATGAGCACTATCACTTAAGTAATATGACTTGACAGAATTGCTTCCGATATCTGGATCGAATGCATTGTTTAAAGAAAACCTCTCCCCACCTGAAGTAGACTCTGATATATCCAAGTGCATCGTGTCTCTCCTAAAATGTGGGGCATTATCGTTGATATCAGTTATTTCTATTTCGATATTAAACATTCGCATTGGGTTTTCTATTGTTGCATCTAGCTTAAGAAAGCAAGTTAATTTGGAATTGCAGAGATGTTCTCTGTCTATCTTTTGTACGACATACAGGTCTCCGGTTTCTTTGTTAATGTCAAGATATTTTTTAGATGCGATCGTGTCCAAACGCATCTTCCGTCTGTTTAACGTTTTAACATCCAAACCGAGATCAGTTGCTAGATTTGCAACCACGGATCCTTCCTCCATTTCCTCAGGGATAGAATAGTGAGTTACTGTAGACACGGGCTTTAAGGATGCGGAAAGAAGAAGGAACATCCAAACGTACCTTAAAATCTTGTTCGGGGCTCTCACAATAGAATCCATAGTTTGTGAGCTCGGTATAGACGAGGACGAAGCGGTTCACGCAAAACAAACCATTTTTGAATCGACTCAGCACTGTAAAAATGCGAAAGTAACGATAAAAGATTCAACCTAGAATAAAAGAACGGACTGTATGTCGAACGACGGCAGCAGCGTTGTCTGCACAATAAACAGTCATGGCGAAAATGACTGTCATATAGTGTAGCCAGATACGTTTTAAAGGTGAACAGCGACTCTCTGCGCACAGAAGAAAGGGGTGCACATCAATCCGCGAAGGAGCGAATTGCATTCAAAAAGAAAAATTGTCTATTTTTTTAAAGGTTTTAAATGAACGGAGAATTACTTTAAATATATAATAAATTTTAAAAACTCAATCATTGCGCACTGTTCTGCCTGTAAAAGCAACGTTTAAAGACCATCACAGTTCCAAATGTTTTAAAAAAATATGTATTAAAATGCGATTTTTTTTTAAGTGCCTCAACAATACGAAAGGGGTCAATCATATGGCAATTTACTGAAAAAGAAAATATATATCTGAGCCTACCTGTAGAGTAGAAGCAGCTGAGTCGCTGGTCTCGGTCAGTCCGGTGCTCCTCGGTATACTGGACACGATGTACCTCGATCCCTTTGGCACAGGCTGTCTGACCACCAGCTTTCCTTTCCTGGTCTCTGCTAGAAATAAACTGTACCAGTAGGCATCGTTGGAGACCAGAGTGGAGTCCGCGATGGTGGAGTTCCTCTCGCTGATCACACTGTTCCTGCACGGAGGAGCCGCTTTGCTGGGTTTCGTTTTCTGACACTTCAGCACGATGGTGACCAAAATAGTGATGAGCAAAAGAAACGAGACAGAGCCCAGTCCGATCACCAGATACAGGTTTAAATCCGAGAAGATGTCGTATCCCAAAGGCACCTCAGTCAGGTCAGCATAGGTCTTAAGGGCGGTCTCCACCGTGGACAGTTTGATGGTGACTGTAGCAGAGAGCGCGGGCTCTCCGTTGTCCTTGGCGATCACAACCAGCTGCTGGTGGCGCGAGTCTCTGTAACTGAACATTCTCATGGTCCGGATCTCTCCGTTATATTGATCCAAGCTGAATAACGTGGCGTCCGTGTTGTGGAGAAACTGGTAGGAGATTCGAGAGTTGTGCACCGAGTCGGAGTCTATGGCGATGACTTTGGCGATCAGAGTCCCTTTATCGGTGGATCTCGGGATCTTCTCCTCCACCACCGAGCCGCGCGCGCGCGCCACGGAGACACTATAAGCGGCGTGTTGTCGTTCTGATCCATGATAATAATGTGAACGGTCACGTTACTGCTGAGCGGAGGAACGCCAGAGTCTCTGGCCTCGATGTGGAAAAGAAACTCCTTCTCTATCTCGTAGTCAAACGTCTTGAGCGCGTAAAGATTGCCGTTCTCCGGGTTGATGGAGAACAGCATGGACATGGAGGTGTTGGCTATTTCCTTCTCTATGATAAAATAGACTAGGTACTGATTCTCGTGGAGATCCGGGTCTAGAGCAGTTAAAGAGCTCAGTAAAGCTCCAGGCGCGTTATTCTCCATCACAGGTATCGTGTAGAATGACTGTGAGAACTGAGGAACGTTGTCGTTAACGTCCAGCAGCTCTAAAGTTATAGTTTCATTATCAGATAACGGCGGGTGGCCCCTGTCAGTCACGGTGATAGTGATGTCATATTCTGGGACCTTTTCACGGTCTAACGGTTCTGAAACTAATAATTCATAATAATTATCAGAAGACTCTTTGAGCGCAAAAGGTAAATCCTCAGAAATATGAATATCTACCTGTCCATTTTCTCCTGAGTCTTTATCACTCACACTAACAACTGCGATTACTGTATTTACAGATATATCCTCTTTCACTGGACTTGAGAAAGATTTTATAGATATTTCAGGATGATTATCATTCATATCTGTGATTAAAATCTTAACTTTACACTTTCCAGAGAGACTATTAACTCCTTTATCTGTCGCTATAATTTCCATATCATAGATCCTGAAATCCTCATAATTAATCATCTCTTTTACTCTGATTTCTCCATTTTCAGGATTCAGGCTGAATGTTTGCTGCGTTTTCTCGGATGTATATAAACTGTAAGAGTAAATTAAATCTGAATTTGATCCCTCGTCTTTATCTGTCGCGTTTACTTTGACCACAAGACTTCCGATCGGCGCGTTTTCCGTTAGATTTATAGTATAACTGTCTTTATTGAACTGAGGGGCGTTGTCATTAGTGTCCAGAACGCGCACAATAATGCTAGCAGTGCCAGAGCGCGCGGGGACCCCTCCATCCACAGCAGTGAGTATCAGATTATGAATGGCCTGATGTTCTCTATCCAAAGCTTTTTTAAGAATCAAATCAGTGAATTTCGATCCATCCCTCCCTGTCTGAATCTCGATCGAAAAATGATCGCTTTCGCCGAGGTAATATGTTTTAATCGAATTAACGCCGATATCAGGATCAACCGCATTGTTTAACGAAAACCTTTCTCCCACAGGCGTCGACTCTGAAATGTCCAAATGCATCGTGTCCCTTCTAAAATGTGGAGCATTGTCATTAATATCAAGGATTTCCAACTCAATATTAAACATTCTCACAGGGTTTTCGATCGTGACATCCAGTTTGAGGACACACGTTGTTCCTGATTTAGTTGTGCAGATGTGCTCGCGGTCGATTCTCTCCACAATGAACAGTTCTCCCGTTTCTTTGTTGATTTCCATATATTTTTTATTTGCAAGAGTGTCGAGACGAATCCTGCGTCTACTCAATGTTCCGACATCTAATCCCAGTTCGGTTGCCAAATTAGCCACTATAGAGCCCTCGTCCAGTTCTTCGGGTATAGAATAATGAGTAACAGAGGACGATGTATTCAGCACAGAGATTAAAATGATGGCGAGCACGTACCTTTCAACGGCTTGCTTTTCATTCGTTGACCCATTTTTTTAGATTTATATTCCAGTGATGATGCATAAAACAAACAGCGTTGCGGTTACAAATATACCATTTTGATTATTAGAAAGCGGAGTAAACCGTTTCGCTGTGTTCATGAAAGAAACGAGCACACAGCTCGCAGAGAACAAAGCCAATACGTCACCAGCATCGGCTGTTATGAAATATAAACTGAGAGGTGTCGTTTTCATGGAAAACAGCGACACTGCGCGCATTGGTTTGCGTGGCACAGGAGGGAGATTTAGTACTAAAACATAACCACTGCACATAATAATAATAGCTCAAGGGTTATATAAGATGAAAAAAAAAGTGTCACGAGAAGCTAAACGACTATAGATTGTAAATCATAGCATGGTAAAAATATAATATACATTAGAATTAAAAAAGATTAAACCGGCCGGAATTTTTTTTTTTTCGCGTAAATATTTCCTTTGCTAGCGCGAACATTTTTTAAAAGCAAATGCACAAACAGATGCAAGACAGCGACAACAACCAGAATGTCAGATAGATTTAAAAATGTAGCCGTACTTTGCAAAGTGAATACAGCTCACACTGCATTAATATTAAGACTTTTTTTTCCCTCACCTGTAGAGTAGAAGCAGCTGAGTCGCTGGTCTCGGTCAGTCCTGTGCTCCTCGGTATACTGGACACGATGTACCTCGATCCCTTTGGCACAGGCTGTCTGACCACCAGCTTTCCTTTCCTGGTCTCTGCTAGAAATAAACTGTACCAGTAGGCATCGTTGGAGACCAGAGTGGAGTCCGCGATGGTGGAGTTCCTCTCGCTGATCACACTGTTCCTGCACGGAGGAGCCGCTTTGCTGGGTTTCGTTTTCTGACACTTCAGCACGATGGTGACCAAAATAGTGATGAGCAAAAGAAACGAGACAGAGCCCAGTCCGATCACCAGATACAGGTTTAAATCCGAGAAGATGTCGTATCCCAAAGGCACCTCAGTCAGGTCAGCATAGGTCTTAAGGGCGGTCTCCACCGTGGACAGTTTGATGGTGACTGTAGCAGAGAGCGCGCGGGCTCTCCGTTGTCCTTGGCGATCACAACCAGCTGCTGGTGGCGCGAGTCTCTGTAACTGAACATCCTCATGGTCCGGATCTCTCCGTTATATTGATCCAAGCTGAATAACGTGGCGTCCGTGTTGTGGAGAAACTGGTAGGAGATTCGAGAGTTGTGCACCGAGTCGGAGTCTATGGCGATGACTTTGGCGATCAGAGTCCCTTTATCGGTGGATCTCGGGATCTTCTCCTCCACCACCGAGCCGTGCGCGCGCCACGGAGACACTATAAGCGGCGTGTTGTCGTTCTGATCCATGATAATAATGTGAACGGTCACGTTACTGCTGAGCGGAGGAACGCCAGAGTCTCTGGCCTCGATGTGGAAAAGAAACTCCTTCTCTATCTCGTAGTCAAACGTCTTTAGCGCGTAAAGATTGCCGTTCTCCGGGTTGATGGAGAACAGCATGGACATGGAGGTGTTGGCTATTTCCTTCTCTATGATAAAATAGACTAGGTACTGATTCTCGTGGAGATCCGGGTCTAGAGCAGTTAAAGAGCTCAGTAAAGCTCCAGGCGCGTTATTCTCCATCACAGGTATCGTGTAGAATGACTGTGAGAACTGAGGAACGTTGTCGTTAACGTCCAGCAGCTCTAAAGTTATAGTTTCATTATCAGATAACGGCGGGTGGCCCCTGTCAGTCACGGTGATAGTGATGTCATATTCTGGGACCTTTTCACGGTCTAACGGTTCTGAAACTAATAATTCATAATAATTATCAGAAGACTCTTTGAGTGCAAAAGGTAACTCATCAGAAATATGAATATCTACCTGTCCATTTTCTCCTGAGTCTTTATCACTCACACTAACAACTGCGATTACTGTATTTACAGATATATCCTCTTTAACAGGGCCAGAAAATGATTTTATGGAAATTTCCGGATGATTATCATTCATATCTGTGATTAAAATAGTTAGTTTACATTTTCCAGAGAGACTGTTAGATCCTTTATCAGTTGCTATTATCTCCATATCATAGATCTTGAAATCTTCATAATTAATCATCTCTTTAACTCGAATTTCTCCCGTTTCTGAATTCAAATTGAACGTCTCCTGCGTTTTCTCAGAGGTATATAAACTGAATGCGTACATAATTTGCGAATTTGGCCCTTCATCCAAATCTGTTGCATTTAACTTAACAACAAGGCTTCCTACTGGAGGATTTTCACTTAAATGTACAGTATAGCTGTCTTCATCGAACTGAGGGGCGTTGTCGTTAGTGTCTAGCACTTGGACAATAATATTAGCCGTCCCAGAGCGCGCGGGGACCCCTCCATCCACGGCGGTGAGGATCAGATTATGAACCGCTCGTTCTTCGCGATCTAACGCTTTTTTCAGTACCAAATCAGCTAACTTAGATCCATCTCGACCGGACTGTATTTCGATAGTAAAATGATCACTTTCGCTCAGATAGTAGGTCTTGATTGAATTAGATCCGATGTCGGAGTCCACCGCATTGTTCAGTGAGAAGCGCTCGCCGGACGGTGTCGATTCAGAAATGTCTAGATGCATGACATCTCGTCGAAAGTGTGGTGCATTGTCGTTGATGTCTAATATTTCTAGCTCAATGTTGAAAATCCTAATCGGATTTTCGATTGTAGCGTCGAGCTTTAAAAAACAAGAATTTGTAGTTTTGGACGGGCAAAGATATTCTCTATCTATTTTTTCGACGATAAACAACTCTCCTGTTTCTTTATTAACATCCAGATATTTTTTATTTGCTATCAAATCTAAGCGCATCTTGCGTTTCGTCAGACTCTGCACATCCAAACCAAGATCGGTGGCTAAATTTGCAACAACAGATCCTACCTCCATTTCCTCTGGAATAGAGTAGTGCGTAACGCCAAACACTGGGTTTGATAAGGCAAAAATAACCAGCAAAAACAAAACGTACCTTCTCCATTTCCGTGCGTTCATACAAGGTTCCATTTTTGCATTAAAGATACAGGTCCAATATTATCCAGACAAGCGATGGAAACTGACAATGAAATACGCGGAGGAACAAAGAGACGCGCAAAGAGAGGATCACTCCGGCAGCTGTGGACCGTGGCGTTAAATGATGGTCACCAGTAATTCCCATCGTGTGTATTGCTAGACAACAGCGACACTTTGTGCATGATTCAAAAACATCACATTTAATATAGAGCCAGCTCAGCTGAATTACACCATGAGAAATAGTGAATACCGGACATATTATTAGTGGGGAAAATGAATATTATAAATGTGATTTGTCACCGAGATTTATAAAGAAAATGAAGAGTTAAAACTCTGTTTTTAACATTTTTTTTATTGTGCAATCCAATAAATATCAAGCTGTTTTTTTGCTAGGTTAAAAATAGCAAAACACAAAAACTAGCTTACTAACACAATAAAAACATGATTTGCACAATGCTTATTTTTATCATATTTTTAAATAAACAAAAACGGAGCTATCTGATTTTGCAAATAAACTCTTCATAAACACAACTAAATAGAATGTATAATGCTGTCTTCGTTAATAGTTTTGGTAGTTTAATAGTTTTTCCTCACCTGTAGAGTAGAAGCAGCTGAGTCGCTGGTCTCGGTCAGTCCGGTGCTCCTCGGTATACTGGACACGATGTACCTCGATCCCTTTGGCACAGGCTGTCTGACCACCAGCTTTCCTTTTCTGGTCTCTGCTAGAAATAAACTGTACCAGTAGGCATCGTTGGAGACCAGAGTGGAGTCCGCGATGGTGGAGTTCCTCTCGCTGATCACACTGTTCCTGCACGGAGGAGCCGCTTTGCTGGGTTTCGTTTTCTGACACTTCAGCACGATGGTGACCAAAATAGTGATGAGCAAAAGAAACGAGACAGAGCCCAGTCCGATCACCAGATACAGGTTTAAATCCGAGAAGATGTCGTATCCCAAAGGCACCTCAGTCAGGTCAGCATAGGTCTTAAGGGCGGTCTCCACCGTGGACAGTTTGATGGTGACTGTAGCAGAGAGCGCGGGCTCTCCGTTGTCCTTGGCGATCACAACCAGCTGCTGGTGGCGCGAGTCTCTGTAACTGAACATTCTCATGGTCCGGATCTCTCCGTTATATTGATCCAAGCTGAATAACGTGGCGTCCGTGTTGTGGAGAAACTGGTAGGAGATTCGAGAGTTGTGCACCGAGTCGGAGTCTATGGCGATGACTTTGGCGATCAGAGTCCCTTTATCGGTGGATCTCGGGATCTTCTCCTCCACCACCGAGCCGTGCGCGCGCCACGGAGACACTATAAGCGGCGTGTTGTCGTTCTGATCCATGATAATAATGTGAACGGTCACGTTACTGCTGAGCGGAGGAACGCCAGAGTCTCTGGCCTCGATGTGGAAAAGAAACTCCTTCTCTATCTCGTAGTCAAACGTCTTGAGCGCGTAAAGATTGCCGTTCTCCGGGTTGATGGAGAACAGCATGGACATGGAGGTGTTGGCTATTTCCTTCTCTATGATAAAATAGACTAGGTACTGATTCTCGTGGAGATCCGGGTCTAGAGCAGTTAAAGAGCTCAGTAAAGCTCCAGGCGCGTTATTCTCCATCACAGGTATCGTGTAGAATGTTAGTGGGAACTGCGGTGCGTTATCATTGACATCTAGCAAGTGGACTGTTATAGTTTCATTATCAGATAACGGCGGATTCCCTTTATCCGTCACAACTAACATAATTTCATATTCTGGGACAATTTCGCGATCTAAGGGTTCTGACACCAGTAACTCATAGAGGTAGTCAGAGGTTTGGTTTAAAAGAAATGGTAAGGATTTGTTCATTGTCAGATTCACCTTGCCGTTATCTCCCGTGTCTCTGTCACCGACACCCACTAGAGCTATAACGGAGCCCACTGGGATGTTTTCATCCACGGTATTCTTAAGAGATTTTATGGTTATCTCGGGATAGTTATCGTTCATATCTTTAACATACACAGTCACTCTGCACTGACCGGACAGTGGAACGGGGCCGCTGTCTTTCGCCTCAAGAAACATCTCGAATATTTTCATATCTTCATAATCGACGGTGCCCTTGACTGCGATTTCGCCGCTCTGTGAATTCAGCGAGAACATCTCCTGCGTTTTCTCAGAAGTATAAAGCGTAAACGAGTACGTAAGGTCGGCGTTTGGGCCTTCGTCGGCATCCGTTGCGTTCAATTTAACAAGGACAGTGCCGGCCGGAGAGTTTTCGCTAATGTTCAGAGAATAAACCGCCTGATCAAACTGAGGGGCGTTGTCGTTTGTATCCTGCACGCGCACGATGATACTAGCCGTTCCGGAGCGCGCAGGGACTCCTCCATCCACTGCAGTGAGTATCAGATTATGAACGGCCTTCTCTTCCCTGTCTAAAGCCTTCGTGAGGACCAAATCGACGTATTTTGTCCCGTCACTACCAGAGTGTATATCAACAGCGAAATGTTCGCTTTCACTTAATTTATAGGTCTTGACTGTATTAGCACCAACGTCGGGATCAAAGGCATTCGGCAAAGAAAATCTTTCTCCAGGTGTCGCGGACTCTGAGACATCCAATTCAATCTTATCTCGCCGGAAATGAGGAGCGTTATCGTTAATGTCTGTGATGCCTAATTCAATATT
This sequence comes from Puntigrus tetrazona, assembly GCF_018831695.1. NCBI lineage: Eukaryota > Metazoa > Chordata > Actinopteri > Cypriniformes > Cyprinidae > Puntigrus > Puntigrus tetrazona. The sequence continues at coordinate 8,263,835 of NC_056712.1, forward strand.
GAAAATGCGCAATGGGCTTTCAATTATTAGGTCTAATTTTAAAAAGCACGTCATAGTTTTTGTGTTACAAAGAGATTCCCTGTCCATTTTCTCAACTATAAACAGCTCACCTGTCCTTTTATTGATATCAAGATATTTCTTGTTGTGGAAAATGTCGAGTTTTACCTCTCGCTGCGCCAGCCCACTAACATCCAGCCCTAAATCGGCGGCCAGATTGGCGACGACAGACCCGCGCTCCATCTCCTCCGGTATGGAATAACGCGTGACAGACAAAGCCGTTTCCCATGTTGCCCAAAGTACAAAGAAAAACGAAACCCACCGTCCAGATAGCTTCATGATCAGTTCCAGCAGAAGACACAAAATCACTCAGATGGATTAGCCAGGCCTTTTCCTCCTTGTGCTCAATCTTCCCTTAAAAATATCCCTTTATTGGTTTAAAACGCTCCTGCTGGAAAAGAGCGGTGTTCTCGGGACAGGCTCTCATTCTTCTGGTGAATGAGAGCTTGCCTTTAAATCAAGTCTGTGCATCATTTACTGGCCAACAGCGACGCGTTGAGACAGAGACGAGAACTGTGTATTTACTGTATTAAATTAATAAAGAGAAGGCACGCTAGCTCTTGCGAATCCTTCTGGTTTTATATCTGAAAATGATCTAAGCCTTATATTATCTCTCCGTGCATGTGTAGCCTGTGCACGTCCCCCTTTCTCTATTTCATCGTGGTGTCACTGCATCAAATGTTATGAAATGGTTTCAATACCTGGCATTTGTTATTATTCTTACTCTTATTGAATTTAGTCATTGTTGTTATTTTTATATTTTTATTTATAATTCATTCATTCATTTTATTATTTTTGAAGGATGCTACAGAATACAGTGTTTTTTTTATTTTATTTTTTATTTTATCATTCTATGTCTGATCCATCACAGCATGTCAATATAAAATGCAACAGATTTAATAGCCGATTAATTAAATTTAATAACTTTTTTTTACCTTAAGAGAGCAACACAATTTAAATTTTTTTCTAAGTACGATGGCTTGAGAAAATATAACTTGCCTCTCTTTCTGTGAACCGCGGCCGTTTCAACACATCCTCTTTTCTCTTTCTTCCAGGACTGGACGCCAGACAGAAAAGGCTGTGCTCCCTTGAAGGTTTATGGATCGAGAAATCTGCATTAGGAATTCAAATTATTGCAATAACACATTTTTTTTCTTCGACACTTCAGTTTGCAAACAGACATGAATAATAATGACAACAACAAATGGCTATATCCCATAAATGTAAAATGTCACATTAAAGTTAAATTAAAACTAGGGCCTCAGGCTTTGTCCATCAGGCAATGGACAGTAAAATATTAGCCTCGTTGTTCATTGGATATTGTTGCATTATCACTCACCTGCAGTTAAACCGGCTCATGGTTGCTGTGGTATGCTCATAATGCTCAAGCATATAGGCACCTAAATAATTTTGTGTGTTTTGACTAGCAAAATAGCTACAAAAAAAAAATAAAAAATAAAAATCAAATTCAAAAGGCATAAACTATTTTTTATTGTTTTTAAAAATACCTCAGATGTGTGTAGCTTCTAAATTTAGACTCATGTATGCAGTATATAGTCTATTTAAGTTTAGCCATACAAATACTCAGGCTGAAATCATATTTATTATGTTTATTAACCATGGTAAGATTGTATTAATAATTTGACAATATCATAAGTTAATACTGGTTAAATGGAAGAGAGATAACCTGCTAGGAAAATACTAATATATGAAAGCACTGACGTTCATTTACTGAAGTGGTATTTAGGAACTGTGAATAAATTACTGAAAATAATTACTGCACAGTAAGAATAATAATTTAATTAAAAATAGATTACTTTAGGTAAAGTTTGATTTCTATGTGCATACAGTACCTGTAAAATGTTTGGACATGATACAGTTTTAAATATTTTTGAAATGAGTCTCTCATGCTGATAAAGCTATATTTAAAAAAAAAAAAAAAATGCAGAAAAACAATAATATTGTGAAATAGAAAAGTTAATAAATAAATAAATAAACAATAAAAATTACAACATTCATTAAAAAACTTAAAATCCCCAAATCTTTTTTGTAACAATATATTTTTTTAAGAAACTAACACTTGAATTTATGCGTTAAAGAGAAATATAACAGAAATATATATTTTAAAGTATGGTTAAATGTTACAAATGCAAATGTTACAGATATAAAAATAAAATAGATTACAATCTATGTCTGTATGTATGTATGTATCTATCTATCTATCTATTACATAAATAAAATGTTCCAGCAATTGTAATTTCTGTTATGTTGCTTCTGTACGGCTTCTTAAAGAAAATGCTTTAAAAATTAACTACTTGAGGGTGAGTAAATGATGACAGAGTTTTTATTTTTGGGAGAACTAGTCCTTTAAACTTGTTGATATGTGCTGCAGGCGACCTCTAGTGGTCTTTTATGAGATTGATTTCTCAAAATGCAGCTCACTGATTCTTGTGACATAGGACAAAACATGTCATTTTAGCAATTTTAACTGCTTTTAGGTTTAAAAAAGAAAATAATTTTCAATTAAAAATGTTATGAGAGATTATTAATAGAACGTATTTAATTATCTATTACTGTAGGGACAGGTTTGGGTGGGTTAAGAAGTACAAAAATTAAAAAAATGAATTGCAGATATAATTGCAGATGTATTTAAAATACACAATAACTGCATTGTTTAAAATGATTAATTAATCATTTAATTTAAATGGTCACCTAATATAAAGTGGCACCCTTATTTCCATTACCCTTCAGTTTCATTTTATAATTAATGAATCAAATCACTTTATCAGAAGCGCTTGATAATATCTCATATTAAAGGTTTTTTTTTTTTAAAAGACGCGTGCACATTTTACAAGGTTTTAAAGTTGTGCCCACACTTCTTTTCTCAAAACCGTCACACATTTGGCAGCGCGCCAAAATATTCTTAATATTTGCTCAATCAGATTGTGTAATGGTAAACTTTTGAACTGTTTTAAAAAGGTACCGTGTGTTTCAATGATATATCAAAGTACAAAAGCTTTATAAACAATAACATGCTCAGTGTTTGCGTTTAATAATCCAGGTTATTAGATAGTTAAACTGATACACTTCTAGTCAACTGTGTCACGTCCGTCAGAAAGATATTGGGATATTTGATCATGATATTGGATGTGAAAACATATCCTGTCTGCTAACGTGAGAATGTGTTTTGATAAGTTAAAAATGTCTAGATTGCACATCATGAGCTTAGTACATGTAAGATACAAAGGTTTTAATAGATAAAAGATACAAGTTTTAATATTTCACCCAGTTTTGACCCGCTTCCGAGTGAGCTATAAATTAAAAAAATTGAAGAGAGAGAGAGAGAGAGAGAGAGAGAGAGAGAGAGAGAGAGAGAGAGAGACAGAGAGAGAGAGAGAGAGAGAGACAGAGAGAGAGAGAGAGAGAGAGAGAGAGAGAGAAAGAGAGAGAGACAGAGACAGAGACAGAGACAGAGAGAGAGAGAGAGAGACAGAGAGAGAGAGAGAGAGAGAGAGAGAGAGAGAGAGAGAGAGACAGAGAGAGAGAGAGAGAGAGAGAGAGAGAGAGAGAGAGAGAGAGATAGAGAGAGAGAGAGAGAGAGAGAGAGAGAGAGAGAGAGAGAGAGAGAGAGAGAGAGAGAGAGAGAGAGAGAGAGAGAGAGAGAGAGAGAGACAGAGAGAGAGAGAGAGAGAGAGAGACAGAGACAGAGAGAGAGAGAGAGAGAGAGAGAGAGAGAGAGAGAGAGAGAGAGAGAGAGAGAGAGAGAGAGAGAGAGAGAGACAGAGAGAGAGAGAGAGAGAGAGAGAGAGAGAGAGAGAGAGAGAGAGAGAGAGAGAGAGAGAGAGAGAGAGAGAGAGAGAGAGAGAGACAGAGACAGAGACAGAGAGAGAGAGAGAGAGACAGAGAGAGAGAGAGAGAGAGAGAGAGAGAGAGAGAGAGAGAGAGAGAGACAGAGAGAGAGATAAAGAGACAGAGACAGAGAGAGAGATAAAGAGACAGAGAGAGAGAGAGAGAGAGAGAGAGAGAGAGAGAGAGAGAGAGAGAGAGAGAGAGAGAGAGAGAGAGAGAGAGAGAGAGAGAGAGAGAGAGAGAGTTTGGACTGGTGTTGTCATAGAAACAGCTAGAACATTGTGTCTAGGACAAGGACAAGGTCAAACTTGAGATGTACTTACTTGCTAGATGTCAAAGGTGAAGGCCTAAACAGCGTGCATGACAAAAACAGATATTAAAAATGACCGCCTCATCTTTACAGTTCAGTTGTGTTTGAACCTTTCACCGAACCTGACCGCACGGCCAATAAAATCAGTGCTATAATTTAATGATTTTTTATTATCATTATTACTAATAATAAACACGAACGAGCAGCTGCTGACGTCGTTTAGTCGCCTGATTAATATTCATGAGCGAAGTTTTGGAGCCGCTCCCACTTCTCGAAAGGGTGTCATTGTTTGAATGTGACTCCGTGAGGCAAAAGTGGAGCTCCTCTAATTCCTGATCTGTAGTCTAGAGAGGGACGAGCCTAAATTGCTCATCTCCTCACCTCCGGTTCACGGGCCCTCAGAGAGACGAACTTCGATTTAGAGAAGTGTGTTAGCGCCACGGAGACCGTTTCTTCATTAACGTCTGCAATCTGAAAGGACACACGGCAAACCTAATTACCCCTCTCAACTGGGCGATACTCATCTATTGACATTCTGAACTCATTTCCCCGGGAAATTAAAATGGAAAGGGCGCGGGAGAGATTGCGTCCAGGTGTGGCATTTTCAGGGGGAGCCCAATCCCCCCCCACGGGCCCGTCTGTTTCCTCGTCTTTTAATTAAAATGATATTTAGACGACGGAGTTTTGTGTTTGTTTAGTTAATGAAGCAAGTCTATTCTCCGCGGGAGGAAGAAGGGAATATAAGAAAGCTCATTAGCATATGTTAGCATTTGCAGTGTTTACTCGATGCGCGAGTGGTCCGGGTCATTTTATTTTCTTTGTGCTGAGAAATGTCTTTTTATGCGACTACGTTAAGATAAGAGCTGGTGAGAATTCATTAAGACAATAGCACCGTTCAGTTTCTAGTCTTTAAACCTGCAAGAGAATTTTTTTTATTTAGTGGTAAATATTACTTTCACGTTTTTGTTTTTTTTTCCTTCTTCACAAAATGAATTTTAAAGCACCTTAGTTTGATCAGAAAAAGATAAGTCGCTATAATGCAGCTATTTTAGCGCTTTTATTTTTTTTAGAGCGCACGGTGGTTTTAAAATTCACACCTGAGAATATGACTGTGCATAATTTATGCTGTATGCTTTAAAAAATAAAACATGAAAGACTCTTGGAGTGATGTTAACCGCAGACCTACTTTTGCCCACCACCCCAAAAAAAGAATAAAAGCAAAATGCAAAGGCAAAACAATACATTTCTGACATTAAAAAAATATAAATATAAAAAAAATCATACTTACCCATTGAAATGCTCATTGATGCGAGCTGCATACCTATGGTACAAAGCAGGTGTATATTGCACGGTATTCATAAGCAATTGACGTATTGATCACAACACTGCGGTTTTATTTCAGAAAAAAAATATTTAATTTTCATATTTGTATGTACATATTTGGAATGAATGGGCTTTCACATCCCGTTCTCTTGTATGAGGCAGCAAACGTGCCTCTAAGTGCGGATCCAGTCATTCCTACGTGAGTTATCGTATTGAATCGATCAGTTTCACCCGGTGAGCATCCACCTCCTCCCGGCGCATAATGCAGACTCATCATGACCACTGTATTGATTGATATGCTCACGCGGTGTGCAAAAGGCGGGTAATAATCACATTTTGGCTGAAATGATTGTCAAAGTAACAACAGTAGGAAAATAGAAAAATAACAATGATATTTAGTACCGTATTAAATCTCAGGCCTGGCCTCTCACTGGTCCTCTAGTGGCAATGACCTTTGACCTTTAGGCCCGGTGTGATCAAACTAACCAAGCAGATGTGATTACTAATTAATAATAATAATAATAATAATAATACAGATTAAGTTTTATCCGCTTCCTGATATAACGGTAAAAGCGATTTTCTGAGCTTCACTGGGATCGTAAGAACTCACCTCAACAAGTTGAGGAAAAGAAAAGACTATCCCATCCTAAAGAACAGAGCCCCTGTGGTTAGTTACGATAGGCCGAGCACACACACTATGGGAGTGAAAAGTGCACGTTTGAATGAGCGCGAGCACAGAGTGGTGACAGACAGAACCACGCTAGCGGCACTGTGACATCATAAAGGTCCGGTTCCCCGTCACGTGTCAAGTAGTCTCAGACTTAAAGTAGATCTGCTGCACATTCCCCCCCCGATTCAACAAAATACTTGCCATTCACCGGTGGTTTTACCAAAACAGAGTGCAACATTCGGTTCCGGGAAGAAAAGCTCCGTTCGTCATCTCCACAGTAACAATAGCTGACAAACCTTTAAAGACAGTAACAATGCGAATGACAAACGAGTTTATTTACGATATACGCTTTTGTTGAAGCTATCGGTTTTGCGCGCTTTTAACCCAAATTGAAAAAAGATGAAAATGTGACGTTTCATTAATATTTTTAGGATTCTCCGTCGTTTTTAATTTACGTCATTCCAAACACTTTAACGAATTTTTGTTCATATTCCCTTATTAAAGCTATTAAGTTCAGTCTAGAACATTTTTTTTCTTTAGATACTTTTTGGCTTCTAATCTAAATATGTAATGGGTAACACTTTTTTTTTTTTTTTTTGGTTAGTCCACTTTAGACATTCTACTAACATTAAGTAACTTTGCAACTACATGGTAAGCAGCATTAGTAGTCCGTGCGCTCAATATCTTCCGCAACATACTACACACTGACTATCAGAAGCTTCGCAACCCTAAACCTGTCCAAACAGTCTGCTCTGAGAGTTAGCGGACATGTAGAGGCAAATTAAAGAGAATCAGTTGACACGTGGTTACTGATAGTTAGCAGAACGTCTAAAGTGGACTATCCAAATAAAGTGTAACCAATGTCGTGATTAACGGTTTGATCTGGTTACGTTTCAAAACTTTTCAACGAAGACGCTTCTGGAACCAAGCGCACTGAGAAGTGGTCAAGCGCGGTTACGTTCAGAAATCAGAAAAAGGTGAGGTGCTTTTAGACTTTGTGATAAGAACTTCCTGCTAAACGAAATGCAGTTCTGCTCCCGAATAGCTTTCAACGATTTTGAAGCCCAAACCACGGCAAATCAAGTGATCGTAATATCAACCTGGTATTATTATAAAAAAAAAAGTTGCATTGCATGTGCGATATGCATCAGATGGTCAATGAATGGACTGTGCCCATAGTCCATCTTAGGCTGAGACTAAATAATGAGCGCTATGCTTTGGTAGTAAGTCACTCTTGCGCGTTCGGCTCATTTTATTCGTTGTACAAGTCGTTGTTGATGACCTCTGCGCCCGTGTCGTCGTGCGGGTCGTAGCTGCTGGGAGAGATGAACCTACGTTTCTTGCCGAAGGTGGAGAAGGAGTTGTGGACGTCGAGCTCGCTGCGGTAGCTGGGCCGCAGGGTGCAGAAGCCGGACGGTGTGCCGGGGATGTAGACGTTGTGCTGGTAGTCCGGCGGGGGGTGCGAGTGGACCTGTGCCGCGGGCTGCTGCTGCTGCTGCTGCTGCTGCTGGTGGTGCTGGTGGTGGGTGGGGTTGTGTTGGGGTGTGTAGTGAGGAGTCCAGGCCCTCTGAGAAACGCTGCCTGCTGGAGAATGCATCCGGTACTCTTGAAAGGGTTCAAAAGAGATTAATACTTAAACGATTTTTGAGTATATTATGGTCTACCAATCCAGATCGAGAACGGAGTTAAAAAGCCTATATTGCAAAATATTATTATAATTTCAAATAACTGTTGCAATATATTTCAAAACAGTATTTATTCCTGTGATGCAGAACTGCGTTTTCAGCAT